>NC_142344.1:6927500-7281250 GCF_054954075.1 Amborella trichopoda
TGCCAGTAGGGTAGTTTGTGAAATCATTTGAATTATATACTGCCGTTAAAAGTGTTATAAGTATTTCAATTACTCGGATTATACTTAATTATGCATTTATTGAAAGTGAAACTGTTGATGCATTTCTGTTAATCGATCTCATTTTGGAAAATATTGATATCTTTCAATCATGATTATTTTTAGGATTATGATGATCACTTACTGAGTAGCCAAACTCATCAAACTATGGTAAACATTTTTTCAGGATAACTGCGGATTCATTTTGAGTGCTAGTCAAGATCAACCTTGGAAGATACTGTTGTTGTGCTAGCTTTCTTTATTTACTTTGTAAGACCTCGCCACTGTAAATTTGTCCTATCAATAGATGTATATATGTTTTGTCTGTCACATCTCAGGAATAACAATATTATAAATTCTTGGGGTGTGACAGAAAATAACTGCTTAGCTACAGCTAAAGGTTGTCTCTGTGAACATGCAAAGTGCAAAGTGTACTTCAAATCCTTTAGGACATGCTCATGAACCATGTTTTTCCCTTTGTTTCATGTACATAAAACTAGAAAGTATTTCCATATAAATTCACAACTTTCCTTTCTTTATTCCTCAATGTAGTACCAAAAACTCATACCTTCAACATAAAGTTAGGAAGTGTTTCCATATAAATTCATCAAGAGAGCCACTCACCAATTCATCTGAGATCCGACGTCTCAAAGTATTTTTTTTTTTTTTAGTTTTTTTATACAAATTGTATGAATATGAAATTTGGTATGTGCCATCTTCTCATTGGGACGCACCTATAAAAAATATTAAAAATAATTTTTCGATAAAATATCATAACCAAAGTACCCCTTGAAACTTTCAGGGGTATTTTAGTTATTTTATTTTATTGAAAATAATTTTTTTTATATTTTTTGCTAGTGCGAGTATAATAGAGGAATGGACGTCCAAAATTTACTATCAAAACAGTTTATAGAAAAAAAATTAAAAATAAAATAGTGTAAAGACGTGACATTGTGATTGGGGCAATCTTAACCCTCCATTCAGAATAGACGGTTGGATAAGGGGAGGACAGAACTTCTATGCTATAGGGGAAGCATAGAAAGCTTGCTATTGTACTTTATGCTCACAACCAATTTCTATATACATTGAAAATTTTGAGAATTAACTGTCTTTGGTTTTTGACAAGGTGACATACAAATGGAACTTGAGACGTTGGGCTGTGAAAATCCAACCTACCGTCTTGACCCAAGCCCGATTCCTATGAGAATTAATAGTCTAGATAATACATCACAATATATATTATTTGTAGGATTTAAATTTTTTTGTTTTTTTAAAATCTATATATCTCGAGATCGAGATGATCAATTGGAGGGTTTTCCACATTTAGAACAATCTTTTTCGACGGTGGGTTTTTGAAGCACGCCTTACTTGTATAGTATAATATGGGCGCTTTATACGAACTTTATCCTTAAAAGGTTTGGACAAAAATAGGCCTTCGCTTAAGCCCCAAATATATGGAGCGTAATTGTCTGAAAGTGGTTCTACAGAATACCTATAGGACGCTGATCTTCATCGTCGAATGCTATCCCGGATGGTCTAGACGATCCGAACTCCATGTAAAACTGCAACTATGGATCATCTCTACCGTCCATTTAAAGGGCCGGATAATGGAGCCCCAAATCCATGTGGGTCATGTCCTTTTTTTTTTTAATGCTAGGAGAAAGGTCATGGGAAAGGCATCCTACTCATGATGATAGTAAAGTTATTTCACATGATTGGAAAAGCGATCACCGTCCAATCGATTGATGGGAGGTGATGGATTGGGCCCATGGAACGTTGAATTACATGGATAAGGCTCGACTCTCTCTGATCGTACATCTCATAAGTACGTCGCTTACTTTGGTTTTTTTTTTTTTAGGATTTTTGCACGAGTCTTATTTAATTATTTTGAAGTGAAAAGGTCTTCAATTTCTTATTTCATGTTAAAGTTTCGCTTTTTCTTTTTCTTATTTATTTATTTATTATTGTTACCCTTCACTCGTATATTCAATATTTGAACAAGATCTTTCATTTTTTTTGAGTGAAAAAGCTATTTAGATAGTGGATGTGTGAACTCATTTGTTTAAATCTGCCTTGACGGCCACTTGCTGGTCAATACCCGCTCCAAGCCTTTGTAAAAAGAGGAAGATTGTGTTAGGTAGGGAACTAAAGTAGAGTTTTTTCTTTAAGCCACATGATATGGATAGAAATATTGAAAAAAGGTATTGGAACTCATAACTTTATTGAAGGTATCGCTTATTGATAAAGTAAGATTTGTATAGTCGACCTAATTAATTAAGATAATGTTATGATGATAATGATATATGAACCTATTTGTTTTTTTAAAAGCCATGTTGAACGTCCAATATCCAAACCACTTTCTAAATTGAAAAAGATAAGTGTTTTGGTATGGACATTGGATTTACAAAAGCAAAACACTTATATATATATATATATATATATATATATATATATAGAGAGAGAGAGAGAGAGAGAGCAATAATCCAATAAAAAAAACCATGCTAGTATAATGCAATAACACTTCTAGAAAATTATGTTTGTGGCATTTGTATGACCCTAAATTTTGTACATGCACTCTCTTCATCTCAATAATCAATCCCCAAAGAAAAAAAAGTTCAATTTAAACCCTATATATGGTCAAAATGAGTCCCCTCAAAAAACGAATCTAGACCATTCATTTTGTGAATTTCAAGATCTTGGCCTTTATAAACTCAAAATCATTTTTTTCCTTCTTTAATATTGTTCATCTAATGATAATAAAACCATCCAAAAAAATTGGAAATGAAAAAATCCTTCTAAGGCCTAGATCTAAGCATCTCACCAAAATGAATGGCCTATGTTAATTGGGCTAAAAAAAAACTTTCTAAGTTGTGTTTTCAATTTTTTATTTTTTTGTGATTGTTCATTAGAATGAAAAGAGTATATATTTCGAAACTTGGATCAAACAAATGGCCATAGGATGGTATTTTAAGGTTGTTACATCATATTATTATATAACGGTTGCATAAAATCATATATATATATATATATATATATATATATATATATATATATATATATATATATATATATATATATATATATATATATATATATATATATATATATATATATATATATATATATATAATGATTTGATTTTATGTTTTAGTTAATTCTTTATTAAATTTGAAAGAAAGAGCGGCTCAACATTTGGATGCTGCACCACATACTTCAAAAAAGTTGCACTCTTTTGGATCATAAAAAATAAGTGTTTTGTGTCCAAAAAATACTTGTCTTACTTTTATTAATTTAGAGCGGTTTGGACATTGGACATCCGAACTGATCAGACATTAAAAAAATGGAAAAAATGGGTTCAGACAATCCATATCTTTACCATTTTTTCCTCAAAATGTGGAAGACCCAATAAAACAGGAAAAAGGTAACATGTTCGAAAAGTGGATTTAAACATTCAATGTCCAAACCAGTTGTAAGAGGGGAATACAAAGAAAAAGTATTTAGTGAGAAGAGGGCACATGCATCCCCCTTACCATAAAAAGCTTCTCCTTAACAGGGGCAGCCAGAAAGGGTGACCCAATCAAAATTCAAAATGGATGGTGTGAAAAAAAGAAAAAATCTACTTTTAATATTTTTTTTAAAAAAAATATTTTATCATTTCACGATCTTCATAGTTGAGATTATCAATTCCTAAAATCTTGGATCAAAATTCATCTTTTCTATCAATTTTAGAGCGCGATTGTCTGTAAAGAGACTATTTATCTTTTGTATAAAGAGGTCACAATCACTCTTATCCCTTAAATTTCAAAATAGATAATTGTAAGAGTATCATTGAATAGGCACAAAGTTCCAAAATAACATTCTCGATCTTCGTGACTCACCCAAAACCATCCAATTTGACATCTAATGAGTGATAATAATTGTGACCTCCTTGCACAAAGCACTCATAACTAGTTGAGTTAGTAGACTATCCAAAACCGATCCAATAAAAAATCCTTGAGAAAATTTTGTCTATTTTTCATTCAAAAAATTAATTAAATTTGGCTAGAGCTTAAAATTCCCTTTCTCTTTTTTCTTTTAACCTTGCTTAGTTTATATACGACTGCCACAAGCTTGGTTAAATCCAATGGTTTAAAAAACGGATCGGTGACCCCGATCGGGCTTCCAAAAAACCGATCCGGATCGGCGAATCGGCGATCCGGATCGGGAATCGGGTGAATCGGTCAGAATAAAGCTTAAAAAAAATTCGAAAAAATTATTAAAATTCATTATAAATATTGTTTTTTAGGAATTCAATAAAAAATTCATTATAAATATTGTTTTTTAGGAATTCAATAAAAAATGAGGGTACTCCATTAAGAATTTTCATGTTTTTGAATGAATATACGAATATTGATATGTTCTTTCCCTGCATAAACCGCCATTCAGCATTTAATTTACAGTATTTCGTGCTCATCCCTACACGGTTGCTGTTGGGACTCGATATGTGAATAATATGGCTGGGATAGGGTGGCCTCAGAATCATCATCTCTCTCATTTTCTCTTTGAATAATATGGATTAAAAAAAAAAAATAACAAATTTTCAAAAAAATCGATCATGGATTAAAAAAAAAATCACAAATTTTTAAAAAATTCTATCATGGATTACAAAAAAAAATTCGATCATGGATTAAAAAAAAAAATCACAAATTTTCAAAAAATTCAATCATGGATTACATAAAATTCGATCATGGATTACATAAAATTCGATCATGGATTACAAAAAAAAACAAACAAAAAAAAACAAAAAATTCAATCGTGGATTAAAAAAAAAGAAAAAAACAGTTCGATCATGGATTACAAAAAATTCAATCATGGATTACAAAAAACTCTATCATGGGTTACAAAAAAAGCAAAAACAAAAAATTCAATCATGGATTACAAAAAAACAAACAAACATTTCGATCATGGATTACAAAAAAAAAACAAACATTTCGATCATGTATTACAAAACATTCGATCATGGATTACAAAAAATTCTATCATGGGTTACAAAAAAAAACAAAAAAACAAAAAAATCGATCATGGATTACAAGAAAAGAAAACAAACATTTCGATCATGGATTACAAAAAATTCTATTATGGGTTACAAAAAACCAAAAAATTCGATCATGGATTACAAAAAAACAAAAACAATTCGATCATGGATTACAAAAAAATCGATCAAGTATTACAAAAAAATCTATCATGGATTACAAACAAAAAAGAAAAAAAAATTCTGTACGGGACTCGCCGATTCACTGTTCGGACTTGCCGATTCCGTACAGTGAATCGGCGATTCACTGTACAGAATCGTCCGGTTCTCTCTAGAACCGAACGATTTCCGATTTTTTAGGTGATCCGGTCCCCTTTTCACGATTTCCGAGTCGAACGGGAGGAGTCCGGATCGAGTCGACGTTTTTTAAAACACTGGTTAAATCTATATTGTTCCAAAATTTCATGGCCGAAACCAAATTTGAAACCTAAAAACCTGAGTCCCTCTCTATTGAGTATATTACTCCTTCATTGACATCTCTAATTTCTTGCACGTTTAGGGCTGGCAACAAGAAGGACCGGGCCAGTCCTTGCCCTAGCTTGACCCTTTTTCCCTTGGGGTTATCCCAACCTAGACCCCACCAAAGAGGCCCTGGCCTTGGGCTGCTAGTGCAAGGCGGCCGGGCTAAATAAAATTAAAAAATAATATAAAATAAAAAGATAAAGAAACAAGGCCAGGTCGAATCATACCATCCCTATCTTGGCCATGGCCTAAGCCCGGTCCGGCCATCGGGTTATGGTGGCCCGGCCTTCAAGCAAAATTTTGTGGCCCACTAGTCTTTTAGGGCTGGGCTGCCATGCCTATTGCCACCCCTAAGCAAGTCTAGCAAATTCGGCTGCCACCTAAAATTGGAAAAAGTTTATATAAGTGCAAAGCTCTAAACAATCAAATTAGGGCGCACATAAAAAATTTCACTGGAAGAGGTTGTTTTGACATCCAAATATCCTCAAATTAATCATGTCGACCTCAAGATGTATGTACATGAGAAAAAAATAGATTTCAAGTTGTAATGCGTCTTGTAATGCATTTTTTAACGGTCAATTTTCGAGATTTTCAAGTTTTCATAATTCTGCTCAATCTATACTATTTTTTAATCTTTAAATTTTATTATTTGAAAAAAATATATATTTTAAAGCTATCACAAAGATTTCCAGTATTGAAACCACATTTCTCGACACTATTTGAAACTGCATTTTACTTTCATTGTTTAGAGCCTCGGCTTTATACAACCGCACCCCCTTACAATTTCAGATTAAATTCGAAATTTCACACCTCTAACTTAGTCTTCAAAGTCCTCTCTTGCATGGACACAAAGACACTACCACTCTTACTAAAAATCTCTAATTTCTCGGTATAAATTTTATAAAATTCAGCTACACCTCATACTCCAACAAATAACTGAAATTTGGAAACTCCACTCTTCGCTCTTGAGGGCCTCTCTCTCTCCCCTCTAAAAAGTCTCTCTCTCCTCCCTCTCTCTTCTCTCTATAGCCTTCTCTACGCCTCTCACTCTTCCCTCTAAGACTCTCTGTCTCTCTTCCCTCCTTTCTCTCTTTCTTCCCTCTCAAGACTTTCTCCTCTAAAGATTATCTTTTTCTCTCTCTAAATTGTATATAGCAGTGATTTAAAAAACTTCAACTCAGCACAGAATTGCCCAGTCTCATCTAAGAATTAGTCACCATGTGTCAATCCTGTCAATATATAAAAATCGACTTGGTCTAGAAGGGAACCAACGATTTGCAACAGTAAAATGACATTTTGCTACATTAAAACCGTCGATTCACCAATCTGGATTAGTTTTTGGCCAGTACATTATTTTTGCACGTGTTTTTCAACCAGTTTACTATTTTTTCGTACAGTAAAATGACATCTTGACTACCGATTCATACCACTTTTTACGATGCCCCATCTAGCTCGCCGATCTGTTTTTTAAATCATTAGTATAAGGAAAAAGTTCATATAAAGATGCTACCTTATAATGTAGAACTACGGATACCCCTATAAAATCCATCGGAAAAGATAGTTTTAATATTAAAAACCCTTTGATTGATCATCTTGACGTCGAGATGTATGACTATAAAAAATAAAAAGATTTGAAGTCTCATAAATAGTGCATTTTTACAACATATTATCTACACCGTCCATTTTCAAGATTTTTATATGTTTATAGATCTACTGGATTTTAACCATTTTTGAAATTTAAAATTTTATAATTAGATATAAAAATAGATTTTGAGATAATCCTAAGAATATTTTACATCAAAATTATATGAAAAAGGTTTTTATGCTTCCCCGACAGCATAGAAGTTCTATCCTCCCCTTATTATCCAGCCGTCCAATTTTGATCAAGAGAGCCACTCACCGTTTGATCTTAAATCCGATGTCTCAAAGTATTTTATTTTTAGTTTTTTTTTATACAAATTGTATGAATATAAAATTTGGTACGTACCATCTTCTCATTGGGGCACACTTATAAAAAATATTAAAAATAAATTTTTGATAAAATATAATGATCAAAATACCTCTTAAAACTTTTAAGGGTATTTTGGTTATTTTATTTCATTAAAAATATTTTTTTTATATTTTTCGATAGTGCAAGTTTAATAGAAGAATGGACATCCAAAATTTGGTATCAAAATAGTTTATAGAAAAAAAAATTAAAAAATAAAATAGTATAGAGACCTAACATTGTGATTGGGCTTAGCCCTCCATTCAGGATAAACGATTGGATAAAAAGGCTGATAGAACTTTTATGCTAGAAACGAGGCATAGAAATTTCACCCTCGGTATAAACTATAAACGTCGATTCGACGGCACATGTGAAAACGCCCCGACTCAAAAAGACACTTAGTTAAAATACATGGGCCTTCAAGGAGATTCCAACGGCTTGATTTGAAACTCGCTTTGACCCCTATTTTGAATTGAACCAACGGCTGTGATTTGATAGCCGTTGCAAAGGGTACGCTCGGCCATGTATCCGTTGGCAGTGTCGCTCCCATGACACTTCACTTTTCTGCAACTCACTAAACCCTAAAAAATTAAGAAAGAGGAAATTAGGTGAAGAATAAAGAAGTAAACAAGAGCCCATAAATGGCTCACTGTCACTCTGGTCTGAACCGTTGTATGGTGTTCTCTGTTCATTAGACCCTTTAAGGCCATTGTTGCCATGACGCCTTTGGGCCATTGTCCGGGGAGTTTGTGATTTCAGGGGATAAATTTGGCCGGAAAATTGGAATTTGGGTGAGTTTTGCAGGTTGGGGTTGTTAAGGTTAGTGGGTTCATTGATCTGAGATGTGGGTTTTGATTTTGGGGGGTTTTTGAACGTGGGTTTTGGATTAGGGTTGGATCCATTGAGGTTTCTTGAGGACTTTCAATGTAAATGAATGGAAAGAGACTGATCCCTGATTCTGATTTCAACCCTTGATTTTACAGTCATAACCATGTTTTGGAACGTAGGTTTTTTAATTTGGATTGGACCAACTTGAGATTATTCACGAAACTTAGTGTAAATGAATATTGAGGCCTGGATCCAGATTTTTAATTCAAATAATTGATATTAAATCTGGTAATGGTCCATTTTCTGAACATTGGTTTTTGACTGGAGTTGGACCAGCTGTCTTTTGCGCAATTTTTCTGTAAATAGATTTGAAGTACTGGATCTTTAACCATGATTCCTACATCTGTTTTCATATCTGGTGAATTGGGTTTTTTTTTTGGTATATGGGTTTTGGATTTCGGTTATTAATTTTTTTTCAGAATTATACTATAAACAGATTCGAGGGTTGGAATCCCTAACCCTGAGACAGACCTTTTTCCTTAGTACCTTAATCTATGTTGGAGTTTACAATCTAAATGTCTCTATCTTATTTTGGGCATAAGTTCTAGAATGGAGGGCAGGAGATCAGCTATGGAGGCAGCAAGCAGGCGCCCAGTACTGTCAGATATTGGCAATTTCGTGGGTGGTCACCCCCTGCGATATGCAGCTTACAAACAAGGGGTTGAAGGGTGCACATTATAAATCCTACACCTAATATTCCATTCTATTAAGATGTGATTTATCTGCAATTTTTTCCATTTTAAAGTACTTATTTCGCTTTTCCAATCCCAGTAAAATGATCCCGATTGGGAAGAACCCAGCCATCGCAGCCAGCCGTCCAATGACTAGGTCAGAATTGTATTTTGTCTTTCTGTTGCATTTAAAAATTGGCACCACCTAGATGATGAAGCTCAATTCATGTTTTATTCATATTTTCTTGATTTAGGAGATTTGCTGCTTCATTGACAAACAAACAAACATGGGTTCAGGTATTCCTTTTATTGTCCCTTTCCCTGCCAAAAATATGATGAGCTTAGTTTTGGAAGAATTATCTTAAATTTCTTTCATAAACTCCTTATTCTGCTTTCTTTTTTCTCTTCCCACTTAAGGTTCAGAAACAGAAGATTGAACCAGTTGAGAATGTGACATGGGGAATCAAACACCAAAGAACTGCCCCTTTCAGTTCTTCTTCCAATGATTCGAAAGACTTTGTCACCATTGATGTGGAAGAATGCGCAGTAAAAGAAGTCATAGGTGTGGAAGAATGCAAGGTCAAAGAAGTCATTATGCCAGCAGTTATTGAAGCCATGGCAGAGGACCCCGCAGTGAGTGATAAGCCACCTGCTGAGTGTGATTTAGTTATTTATTATCGATTTTTGGGTTATCAATATTCCCTAGGTATTCCTCCTATATATCATGAGGATTTCTCAAATATTTGAGTGACATCCCAAGTTCTAAAATGAATAATCTGAATTTAGCAGCACTGCGACATGTTTGATGAGGTGGAGATGGAGGATGTATCAGATCCTATTATTCCAGACATTGATAGCTGTGATTCAAACAATCCCTTAGCTGTTGCCGATTATGTCGATGACATTTACCAGTTCTACATGGAAACCGAGGTATATATCTGATGGCTCTTTCTTTAATATTGAAACATGGGAGTTTCTGAAAGTCCAATAAACTTTTGTTTATAGGAGTTTTCTTACTTATTTGATTGATGATTATTCTTGCATAATTCCCTTGTTTTGCAATCAAACACTGGAATTTTTGGATAGTCCCAAATACTGGGATTGTTGAGATCTAAAGCTCCCTTTTAACAAAAAAAAAAAATGAACGAAGAACAAAGGACCGAATCAATACTCAAAACTCATTTCTGATCCAACATATGTGGGTATATATGCCAATAGGAGCCATTGGAACCCCAACCAAGTGATCCCAATTTAAGAAAAGCTTCTCAATATTCATAAATTTAGATATTATCTTTCTAATGTTCTCCATTTCTGCCTTTCTTAATGTAAATGTATTGTTGAAAAGTTTTCAAACCAAGGACCACTTTAATCTTCACATGAATCTTCCTTTCATGATTTCTCTAGCTCGAAGAGAAAGCATAATTTAGGCTGTTATTTCCTCACAAGTTTTCCTTTAAATGTGCTGCTAATATTTGAGTCTGGATGTTCACTACCATATAGCCATAGCAAATATTTGATTTTCTCTCTATATAACAATGAGTTGAATAGGTTGAGTTTTTCGTGTTCAGTGAACTTGAACTGATAAAAGTTCAATTTTTTTTGTAGAATTCGAGCTGCGTCCCTCCAAATTATATGTCCAACCAAACAGACATTAATGATAAGATGAGGGCCATCTTGATTGACTGGCTTATCGAGGTACAGTGTAAAATTTCAGATTGCCTATTATTTTTATATTTATTGTAAATATTGATTCAAAATTTTACAGTAACCACACGTCCATTTATCTGTTTTTTAAGTTAGTTTTGCTGGTTTGCAGTTTTTGCTTTTGCTAGAGATAAATCATACCTTGGAATTTAGAGTTCTGAAAAAACCATTTTTATGCAGGTGCATTACAAGTTTGAGCTAATGGACGAGACCCTATTCTTGACGGTCAACCTCCTAGATAGATTCTTAGCATGCCAAACAGTGCTAAGGAAGAGGCTACAGTTGGTGGGGGTCACAGCCTTGCTTCTGGCTTGCAAATATGAGGAAGTCTCCGTTCCGGTTGTCGAGGATTTGATTCTCATCTCAGACAGGGCTTACTCAAGGGCTGAAGTCCTACAAATGGTTCGTTGAGAGAGAGAGATTTAATGATATGCTGTGTTTCATTTATGTTTGTGGATCACTATAAAAATTGGTCTAAGAAGGGGTTTAACTGTGTGTTGCAGGAGAAACTGATGGTGAACACCTTGCAGTTCCAGATCTCGTTGCCGACTCCGTATGTTTTCATGAGGAGGTTCCTTAAGGCAGCTGAAGCTGATAAGAAGGTGAATGGACAACAGAGAGAGAGAGAGAGAGAGAGAGAGAGAGAGAGAGAGAATGAATCAATTTATAGGTAGTTCAATTCCTACTACTGCTCTATTCAAAAAAAGAAAAAGAATTGACTTGTGTGCTGTATGCTTTTGATTGAGCTGAATCCCTTTCTATTACAGTTGTTTCTAATTTGTAATCAAATGTTTCTAACATGTAACCTAATGTTCCTGAAACAGCTCGAGTTCCTTTCATTTTTCCTCATCGAGCTGTGCCTTGTACAGTATGAGATGCTCAAGTACTGCCCTTCATTGCTTGTAGCAGCTGCAATATATACTGCACAGTGTACCATTAAGGGCTATAGGTTTTGGAGTCCAACTTCAGAATATTATACGACCTACTCAGAGGATCAACTTTTGTGAGTATTTTGTCTCCCTGCATTTTATTCTTTTCAGTTTCTACTTTCTGTGTTTGATTTTTCAAGAGAGTCATTCTAGTTTTTATTGTTCAGAGAGAAAAACTGATATTGTTTTGTAATATTTATAGAGAATGCTCAAGGTCAATGGTAGATTTCCATCAAAAGGCAGCAACAGGAAAACTAACTGGTGTGCACAGAAAGTTCAATACATTCAAGTTTGGATTTGCTTCGAAGTACAAACCCGCTCTCTTTCTTTTGGAAGCAGCTCTCTAGCCATGACTTATATTGTGCAACATTTGTTGCACATGAATTAATTTTATGTTTCAGTTAAAGCAGCCTCTCACTGTTCAAATTGTGACCATAGGAAACTTCATTTTCTAAAGTTATTCTTTGTTATTTTTTCTTTTTATATTTTTTGTTTGTCAAGGGTTTGTTTTTTCATTTTAATCATGTCTCAGAATACTAGTGAACATTCCAGAAAAAATACCTGAATGTTTTTATAAAATAAGACTTGTTTTATGTGCATCTAGAAAAAAATATTCATCCATGCAACTTGACCAACCCAAGATTCAGAACTGGTATGGCATTCAATCGCAATCTGTTTTGTGTGTATCTAGAAAAATTGTTCATGGATGTAATCTTACTACCCCAAGTTTCAGAACTGATATGGTATTCAATCTCAATCTGTTTCTCTAGATTGTAAAAAATGTCATACATGCTATAGGCATTCAATATGCTTCAGTGTATAGTGAAATGGTGGGTCAATTTTGCTTTAGGCATAACTGATTATGCATATATACACCATTGACAATGGATTTGATTTCTTGTTGTTTCTAATGGAACTAAGATGCTGGTATATATTTCCTATCTCAATGTGATAGAGCTCTAAACACAAGATGCTCCTATAATGGAGCAGGTAGACACAGGATGCTGATGCATATATTTCCCATCTCAGTGTAGTAAAGTTCCAAAAACAAGATGCTCTGGTGCGTATATTTCCCATCTCAATTGTAATAGAGCTCTCTAAACACAAGATACTCCTATCTCATACAATGGAGCAGTAGACACAGGATGCTGATGCATATAGTTCCCATCTCAGTGCAGGGAAAGCTTTCTATGTTCCCCCTACAACATAGAAGTTCTATGTTCCCCCTACCATCCAGCTGTCCATTTTTTATCAAGAGAGTCACCCACCGTTTGATCTTAGATCCAACGTCTCAAAGTATTTTATTTTTAGTTTTTTTTAATACAATTTTTTTTAATATGAAATTTGGTAGGTGTCATCTTCTCATTGGGACGCACCTATTAAAAATATTAAAAATAATTTTAAGATAAAAAATAATGACTAAAATACCCCTTGAAACTTTCAGGAGTATTTTGGTCATTTTATTTCATTAAAAATATTTTTTTTGTATTTTTTGTTAGTGCGAGTTTGATATGGAAATGGACGTCTAAAATTTTTATAGAAAAAAAATTAAAAATAAAACAAGTGTAGAGACGTGACATTATGATTTGGGCAATCTTAGCGCTCATTCAAAAATGGATGGTTGGATAAGGGGGAACATAGAACTTCTATGTTGTAGGGGGAACATAGAAAGCTTTTCCCTCAGTTGCAATAGAGCTCTAAAAACATGATGCTTATCCATATATGAATTGCCCATCTCAATGCAATAGGGTTCTTCTAAACATGCCATTTCTATTATTGCATATAACAAGGCTCTATAATAGACACAGGATGCTGATGCATACATTTCCCATCTCCAGAGTAATAGAGTTCCAAAAACAAGATGCTTATTCATATTTATAGCCCACCTTAACGCGATAGAGTTCTTCTAAACATATGCCACTTCTAATATTGGAGAGAACGAAGTTGCTGGTACATATGTTTCCCATCTCAATGTAATAGAGCTCTAAACACAAAATACTCCTAGCTCAAATAATGGAGCAGTAGACAGGATGCTGTTCCCATCTCAGTACACACAAGATACTTCTAGCTCAAATAATGGAGCAGTAGACACAGGATGCTGTTCCCATCTCAGTACACACAAAATACTTCTAATATTTGAATGATGCTTATCTGCATGGGTATTGCCCATCTCAATGCATTAGAATTCCAAAAGCAAGATGCTTATCCATATGTATTGCCCACCTTAACGCGTTAGAGTTCTTCTAAACATGCCACTTATAATACTGCATATAACAATGGCTCTATAGTGGTTGCATTGGAGAGAATTTACCTATTTGAGATATTGGAGCGAACGAAGTTGCTGGTACATATATTTCCCATCTCAATGTAATATTGCTCTAAACACAAGATACTCCTATCTCATAAAATGGAGCTGGTAGACACAGGATGCTGATGCATATAGTTCCCATCTCAGTGCAATAGAGTTCTTCTAAACATGCCACTTCTATTATCACATATAACAATGTCTCATGATGCTTGTCCATATGTGTATTGCCCATCTCAATGCGATAGAGTTCTTCTAAACATGCTGCTTCTATTATCGCATATAACAATGGCTCTATAATAGTTGGTTTCCTTGGAGAGAATTTTAATTATTTGAGATATTGCGTAACCCATCACTTATAGATACCATAAACATACTTCATTGGAGTATAGCATTCTGCTACTCTTACCTGTCATCCATTGTCTCTGCCTGTATTGGCAGTGGCGTCAAGTAATTGTTCCCTTCAAAGAAACAGGCAATACTTCATCACTCAATGTCCTCCGCCAAACATGGACGGGGGTGGATGTTTTGTTTGAGTAACTCGTACCATATGGGACATCTTGTTCTTTTTGAATGATAAATGGCAGTAAGTAAAAGAAGATAACACATGTCCATAGTGCAGTTAAAAGGGTTAGGATCTCTTTTGGGTATCAACACAATTTGCACACCAAATTTCAATCAATAAAATTATTTATTTATTGAGAAAAAAAAGGAAGCAAAATATCTGGACCTACTTTAAACCAAACAGAATAGCAACTCCTGACAACTACAACATGAAGCAATAGGAGCCAAGCACACCAGTGAGAACATAACAAAAATAATGGCAATTTTACATAGGCACGTCCAACTAAGTGCTTTATATTTCTTCCTTCTGCCACTATTCCAAGGAGAATATGCTAAAGAAATCGGCAACTCATTTCATGCCGTCCTTGGACAACATGGATAAGTACTTTACACCAAACGGCATAGCAACTCCTAACAACCAGACCAAACAAGCGACAACTATTACATGAAGGAACAGGAATACAGCAAACAAGCAACAACTTCTCATAACATACAATCATAACATAAATAATGGCTTACATGTCACAACTACTACATGAAGGGATAAGAGTAAAGCAAACCAGTGACAACTTCTCATAACATAATCATTATATAAATAATAGCTTACATGGGTGGTGACAACTTCCAAGTATGTTCTTCCACATTTCTTGTATTTCTCCTCTGCCAGTCTTCTCATATTATTCCAAAGAGAATGTACTAATGTATATAGGATTGCTTGGGAAGTTCTGAGCACATTTGCATGGCACTCATAAATTTTAATAAAACTTTGTCCATGTATACGAGTTATAATGTTTTGTTAGTTCATGCCTATTAAGTAATTTCTGTTGCTTCGAACTTGACTTCCAATATTTTATTCAGCCTGATATTTGAACCAAAGTGTCACAGCATCTGATGTCCTAACTCCTTAATAACCTAACCCACCACTGAGTCAAGAACCAGAATCCACAGATTAAACTGGAACTTTAAATAGTTTTACTTCTAAAATTTTGATGAGACAACTCTACAAACCCACCCCCAGTTTAGACAATTTTATTATTCCTTTCTAGAAATTGCAGGCCCCCAAGATACACTTGTGGCAAATTTGAATGACACCAAATTAGAACGCCAGAACTGCCTCTTAGGTGCACACACATTTGTTTGATGCTGCCAAAATTTGCTACTTAAATGTACACATAATACTGAGGAACCTTGCAGTATTCAATATTATTACAATACGCTCGTGGTTTGCAGGTGACAACTTAGAAGGGAAGTATATGCAAATGTAAAAGGTGTAATTTAATTATGGCTCTGTCTAGAGTACCAACATAAAAATGAAGAGTAAGTTACATGACCATTTCCTATAGAATATTTGCATAGACAAAGCACACATAATACTGTACAGGGATAAAATATGAGAAACTATTCAAAACGATAGCAGTACACACTCGTGGTATGTAGAAAAAACTGTGAAGGAAAGTATGCAAATGTAAAAGGTGTAATTTAATCGCAGCTCTGTGCAGAGTAACAATCTCAAAATTGAAGATTAAGCTACACCAACACTTCCTAGAGAATATCGTGCATAATCAGCCAGAGCCAGGTCAGAACGGGCAGAATAAGTCTTGCAAAAAAAATTGTCCAATCAAACATTGTTATGGAAAGAGAAACTTGTAGAAGAATGAAGATATATAAATTTTTTTATTCTTTTGAGAAATAGTGAACGAAAATGAAAAAGGAGTACCGAGTTCTCATAGTGTATGAAATCCAAAAACTTGGGTACACCCTTGCGAGGCAACAAAAATGCCCGTTAATACATCCTCATAGAGAACACTTGATTCGATATTATTTTAATGCTTTATGCACTGGGCTGTCCTGGTTTTCCCACATGTTAAAGATTTGCCGTTGTTGTGTGCTTTATGCATTGCCATATCATGGTTTTCAAGGTGTAGAAACAATGCAAACAAAAATCTTCCCAAGGATGGTCATCTACCAAGGAACAAAAAAAAGTGTATAGTTCATCTAAAAGATAATAAATTTGTGTTTGATTTACATTTAAGTTGAATAATTCAGCATCGATTTAGTTAACTCCTAGTCCTTCATGGAAACATATGCAGTGGGAATGTATTTAAGTAGCACACTGAATTTTCACACACTACTTCTACTTCAATCCAGCCATCAGATGTTAGAGAAAGTGTGAAATGAAAGTATATATTGTCTATGAGGTTAATATATAAGGTGTATATTATAATCAGTATATTTGATAATGGTAAGTGCAGTATCCTGTATTTTATGATAAGTCTTGGTATAGCTTAGGTGAATATCATTTATTTCTATTTTTGTCATTTATAATATGTCTATAAAAGATAAATCTGTATATTCATATAATTAATGGGCTTTGAATCTCCTCAAAGAAACCTGAGACTCTTCACATGGTATCATAGTCAGATTCATCTTAGCTATGTCCATTCCTCGTTCTTGAAGCATTGTGGCCGATTTTCAAGATAAGTCTGTTGCTCACCTAGTCAGCGCAACTTCTACCGAGTCGTGTTTCGACTCTCTGATTTGTCATCTCTGTCGAGTCGTGTTTCGACTCTCTGATATGTGTATCTGCCAAGTCGTGTTTCGACTCTCTGATCTGTCTCTCAGCTGAGTCGTGTTTTGACTCTTGGATCTGTCTCTCTGCCGAGTCATTTTCGACTCTCTGATGTGTTTTTCTCTTTAGGATTGTCTGCAATTTTTGTTATTGAGTCCATATGTTCTGAAGGTTTATTGATTCGTCGTTGCTTTCTATACTTGTTGATCAAGCAATCTGAGTATGACAACCACTACATCTATTGGTCATGCTATACACCTGAAGATCTAGCTGCTCGTTTCCACAATTAGTGTTCAAACTCCCGTTTATCTCTCTCATAGCATATTGAATTTGAGGGGGAGTGTGAAAGGAAAATATAGATTGTTTATGAGGTTAATATACAAAGTGTATATTGTAATTAGTATAGTTGGGAATGGCAAGTGTACTATCCTATTTTTATGGTAAGTCTGGGTATATCTTACATGTATATCATTTATTTCTATTTTTGTCATCTGTAATATGTCTATAAAAGACAAGTCTGTATATTCATATAATTATTAAACACCGAGTCTCTTCAAAGAAACCTCAGACTCTTCATAGAAAGAACCCTTGCTATTTTTCTTTTGACAAAGTTCTTTACAAATAGTTGGTTTGATGATATAATATTACACTGCTGAAACAAAAGTCATATTCTGATATTTAATATTCTTCATAAAATACACTAATTGTAAAAGAGAAGTATCATTTAAACTGTCAAGAAAATTATGAAATACATCAGAATATCATAGTTAGTATTTGGATTTATTTTTATTTCACACAAATACCTCTTTAATAATATATTCAAAATTTCTAAATTGTCCTTGTTCAAGATCAACAACCTTTTGGGGGTTTAAATTCAGGCTTGGTGTAGCCCAATGGGCCTAGGACGTGCCCTATGTTGGGCCTGGTCTTCAAGGGCCGCTGGCCAACCTCCCACATTGACATCATTTTACACTAAAACTTTATATAATTAGGACCCCTCGGACCTTAATACCAAGGCCTAAACCGGGCCCCTTAAGTGAACAAGCCTTAAATTAAGGCTTGGCCTTGCCCCAACTTGACCCTTGTCGAGCAAGGCCTACATCATTTTCCCCCTAGGAACCCTAAACAAGTAAGGATTTTTAAATAAGGGGTTATATACTATGAGATCATTATCTTTGTGATAAGAAGGTCACAATTGCTACATGTTGTTAGATGTCAAATTGGATGGTTTGGGGTGTGTTACAAAGTTCAATAATTTTTTTATAAGTTTGAATCTAGTCAATGGCACACTCACAACCACCTAATTTGAAATCTTACGAGCGATAATTGTAACCTCCTTATATTAAAAGTAAATGGTCTCTTTGTATACTTTTCTTTTAAATAATTTATCCACCAAGAATAAGCAAATATATTCCTGTCCTTTGATTGGGTCCTCTTAAGTAGATCAAATTAATGGGATACTGGTTTACTTATAATTGGGCAATTTTTAAGGGGAATTATTGAAAATGTCCCCTTATTTTTATGAAATTTAAAGTACATACTTTTTTTTTGTTCAAATTTACTACCAGATTCATTTTTTTCACCATTTTTTTAATCTCCAAAATGCCCTTCACATACTATTAGATATGTAAAGGACTACCATTGACCTATAAGGTCTATAATGGTCTTAAGGCCCTTTTTTTGGGTACCAAGGAAGCTCCATGGGGCTTTATGGACCTGTTCGGTTGGTGAAGCACCATCACGGTCCGTTATGATCCAAAGTTGTATATGAAGCTCCATCACAGACCTAACAAGTCTGTGACGGTCCAAATCCCCCGTTGAGTGCTTCCTAGTTTTTTACGAAGCACCATGGGTTCATGAACCTAATAGGCCTATGATAGTGTTAATAGTGAGTGCTTGAGTTATAGGCTTCCTAGATTGTCGCACAATCAAATACACATGATGGGCCCGAACAGACCTAATAGGCATGTGATGGTCTCAAGCGCCCCAATTGGGAGCTTGGGATTAAACTTGTGCATGATGGACCATCACAAACCTAATAGGTCTGTAGAGGAGTATTTTGGGTAAAAAAAAATTGAGTGTACGCTTAATATTGAGAATAGGTATTTTCAAATTGTTAAAAAAAGATATTCTTATACCTTTTTGGGTAATTGTCAGAAATATACATTGATTTTCGTTTAAATAGCAAAAAAAAATTCTTCGCCTAAATAGAAAGAAAACTCGTACCTTCATTGACCTCGTCTATATTTTTTTTTTTCATTTTTGAAGCTTTTTTTTTTATCAAAATAGTCTTCATAATAGTCATATTAATGTAAAAACATAATTAAGTACCTAAAAAACGTCATTACAGTACTTTAAATACTGTAATGCTGAAAGGCATGATGCTCACCTGGCTCATATTATGTCTTTCAGAAAACCACAACCCATCAGGACAAAACCATCAATTATTATAAAAAGTTTTTAGTACTCAAGCATGCGCACTTTGGAAGGGAGATCCAGGTAGAGCTGTAAGGCCCAGCAACTCATCACTTCACCGGCCTTGTCCCTAAGTCACTCGAGCATTCCAAGTTTCTGGTTTCCTGGTAAATAAAGACCTCATCGATGTGTTTTCTCTTTGTTGTATTGTAAGAAAGAGAGAGAGCGCAGTTGATTCTTTTCTTTTGGGTGGTTCAGCAGTAGACTTGGAACTTGGTAAGTGGTCTTTGCAAAGTCAACAAAATATTAATTCAAGCCCCGAATCCTCAAAGCTTAATATTATGGGCAAAGCGTAAACCGAAGGACATAATTTGAGCCGTGTGGGCATGGCGCCGTTTAGCATAAAGCTACTTAATAGTAGTGTAATGATACCCTTTAACATCACCATAATTTTAGGATTACGGGAAAGCTATTTTAGTAAAAAAAAATAAGAATTGAGAGCTAAAAAAGTATTGACGAGATTAATTAAAAAAAAAAATTTCTTATTAGATGAAAATTGAAGTATATCTCTGATAATTTCTCTACTTTTTTTTTACGTTTTTATAATATATTTGAGGAGTCCCCTTTGACCTTTTAAAAATCAGGGAAATTACAAACAACCCGCAAGGCTAGTAAATACCATGCTATGCAAGTTACCTCCAACAAATTTTTTTTCTCGTTTTTTTCTTTAAAATATACTTTTTTAGCAAATCCCCTCCCAAGTAAAAAAAGCATTACATTTTCGACGAAAATACCTTTTTTCATACATAAAAATTTAATTTTAATAAGACATTCACGTGGGATTACATGGGTTGTCGAACCGCTCTTTGACATTGTTGAACTGCAATTTAGATCTATTGCTGGACTTCATGGGCCTATTGTCGAACCGCATGGGCCCATTGTCGGACCGTATGGCCCTATTGCAGGACCGTTATTCATCAGAGCCAGACTGCCACTGTTATTTACTGGACGAACATTACACTGTCGGACTGCCCTAAGAATACGTCGGACCGTCTTTTCGTGGGAAAGAGGTGAGAGCGCCGTGGGTAGAAGTAAGGGTGAGTAGTTTAGACTTTTTTATATTGTTTTTGAGTTGAGAGGTATTTGCTAAAAAATTCTATTTTGGATAACAAACGAGAAAAAAAGTTTGATTGGATTAACTTGCATAGGAAGAGTGGGGCTATTTGTACTTTTCCCTTAGGACGAAATAAAAGAACTTGAAAAACTATTTAGTAGCTATAAATATCCCTATCCCAGTTTCGTCATTTTAGCGAACAAGGTTAGAAGAGGCTCACTGTAAGTGTAAACTAAAACGCGCCATTTTTCGTTTGAAATGCTGTCTCTAATGGACAAACCGGGGCCAGGATTCAGGGTTTTTAATCTCGTACTGTCTCTGTTACAAACCTAGAATGTGCTCTTGTAAATGGAGAACAGTAGAGCTAGGATTTAGGATCATTGAGAAGTGAGGATTTTCTGCTGCTAGGTTCTGGCGGTAATTGAGGAAGCCGGTGCTAAGGGTTAAGTTTTTTTTTGGATTCTTAGGTTTTTTCTTGAATTAAGTGAAAATGGAGGCTGTCGTGGTGGATGCTGGATCCAAGCTTCTTAAGGCGGGATTTGCGGTTCCTGATCAGGAACCTTCTCTGGTACGTTGTCTGGATTTCGAGTCATCTAGGGGTTTCGATTTTGTACCTCTCTGTGACCGCATGGGACGATCTTGTTCATTATTGTATACTAGTGTCCTTGATTGGGATTTAATGATATTTAATTTTGATTGAGGATTGAATTTCTCATATTGTTGTTTTCTAGGGTTTATGTTTAGTTTGCATGTGAATATAGTGGTTTTTCAATATCCTTGTGACACTAGTTTTATGGAATTTCATTTGATTAATGATTTTAGTCATGAGACAGGAAGTGTGTGGAATTTACCTGCTCTATGTGTCTCTTATTTTTGGTAATTAATTCAGTTATGAGGTGCTTCACTTAACCAAGAGTCATAACTAGAAATCCCTCCCATAGGATGCACATTGGTGCATACAATGACAGTTACAAGTACAGTGATAGAAAGAAATAGAATGTTATCTGCAATCTATTCCAGGATCCATACAATCATACAAGTGTGCAGTGTTGTGGGACCACCACCCAAGTGTGACATGGGAGTGGACATAGAAAGAAAAAAGGGTTTGGGGGTAGGTTTGGGAGTTCTTATTAGGTTAAGATTTAGGAGTTTTAAAGGGTTTAGATTTCCTTCAAAGTTTAGGACAGGGTTTTGGACATATTGGGGTCTCTTACAATGAGTGGAGTGGACGATAAGAGGCCTACGGAGGTAAGATGTAGGCTGGGTCTATTGTGGGGGGTTTAAGGTGAGTTTTAGGGTTTGAATGAAAGGTTTAACGGAGTCTACAGCTCCTGGATATTACAGTCCATCACGATACAAGATTGTAAGGAGGGCATCTAAGGGATAGAAATGATTTGGCGTGGATATATGGGTAGGATTTCCTGGGGGTCTCTTGGGATGATGGACGTGTGATCTAATTGAGCTTCTGGATATTACAGCACAATACAGGAATGAAAGGAGGACACCTAGGGTTGGTTTTGGGATAGAAATGATATGGGTTGGATAATTGGGTAGGATTTCCTCGGTCTCTTGGGATGCTGGACGTGTGGTTTAATTAGGGTTTTGTTAGGGTGACAGGATAGAGAGAGAAATAAAGAAGTTAAAGAATGGAGGAAGAAGAAAACCCTAGTATAAAAAGTCCACACTTTTTGCATTACCAGGCACCAATGTTTTGGCATCTAGACTAATTTAATGATCAACACCTCAGGTTGGAAATTCTCAAATTCAATTGAATAGGCATGGACCCTCTGTCTAGCCTAGTTTGGATCACAAGAAATCTCTAGACTTCCTTAAAGTTCAAACAAAGGAACCTAAGAACTAGATCCTTAATGGATAAGGAAACTAGTCCCTTTACAAAATATGGAATGTACCAAGCTTGTACAACATAACAAAATTGGGAACTGCCTCCAAACTAGGAAAAAAACAAAAACTTACTAAACAAAATACCAAATTTGTAATTAACTAATTAAATTCATCACTACCTTCATACTATCATTTGGGTCTTGAGGTGCCCGAATTAGGGAAAATCCATAGAGATAAGTGTCAGATCTCAAAGTGATATTTGATTTGAGCTTTGGATCACCTTAAACAAACATCTGAGTGAATGTTATGCCCTTTTAAGCAATCTGTTTCGACATTTTCTTTCTCACTTGCTCTTTTTTCCTTCTTTCCGATAGGTAATTTTTATTTCTATATTAAATAGAAAACAAGTAAAAAAGTGAAGAAAAAAGGAACTCATAGAGATGTTAAGTCAGCATCTTAAAGAGTATAAGAAGCCATGTTGACAACCAATACATTGCAACCCAAACCTACTATTACATATTACTCGTAGGACATAAATTAAAGATCTCATAAACGATGTCCACCAACTGCCACAGAGGGCCACAGTCACAAACAAAGCATGTTGCATATTCTCAAAGCAGATAAATAAAATATCTCGTAAACGATGTCCACCAACCGCCAAAGAAAGGGCCTTTAAACTAGCCCCTGTTTTAAATTCTTCTGTACTAATCAACTTTCTTTTCCATTGGGTGAAATGTTATGCGTCGTGAAGCAGTCTGCTTCATGCAGTTTTTGCATATCTGGTTATCCAAAGCGTTGGTTGGATATTGCTTGCTCACCTCTTTCTCTAATTTTATTTTTTTCTTCAATAGGTAATGTTTCTTTAAATTTTATTAAGCAGAAAATGAGTACAAAGCGAGAAAAGAGAAACTCTTGGAGATGTCAAGACGATTTTTTAAAGAGTATGAGGAGCCACATTCACTAGCAAAACATTGCAATCCAACCTACTATTGTACATTTCTCATAGAATATAAATGAAATATCTCCTAAACAATGTTCCCACCCTCCAATGGGTGCCTTCTTATGAGCCCCACTTTGAGTTCTTCTGTGCTAATCAGTTTTCTGTTCCATTTTCTCTAAGTTGATTTTGTTTGCTTTAGGCAGGTTACAATCATATGGATTTGGAGGTTTTTATTTATTTATTTATTTATTAACATATTTTACTTCCTAGTGACTTTCCTTTTTGGCTAGGTTGTCTTTTGGGAATTCCCAATCAGTTTTTACATATGTCTATGCTGGATTTAAGTTACTTCCTGACCTGAATGCAGTGCAGTCTTTAAGTTCAATCACAAAATTTTGCAGATAATTCCTACCAAAATGAAATCTGTACCTGCAGATGGGCAGTCTGCTGATGGAGAGTATGAGGAAGTATTTGTTGACCCAGTTGTGAGGGGATTTATCAAAGATTGGGATGCTATGGAAGACTTGCTGCATCATGTTCTGTACACGTGTATTGGATGGGAAATTGGAAATGAAGGGCAAATTTTGTTTACGGATCCACTTTTGACACCAAAGGTCTGTTACACTTGCATTTAATCCATTTCTTCAATTAGCTTTTTGTTTAGCATATTCATATCCGAACATAACATTTATTTGTTGAAACCATGTCATGTGGCTTTTTGGACAAATGCCGTGTTGTCTATAAATGTAATGAAAACAACGAAAACTTTTATATATCCACATTAATTTTTTCCATTAAATATCAATGTTATTTTGTTACACAACAAGACATTTTTGTGTCCAAGAAAACAATGCATTGGCATCACAGAACACGAGTGGATACGTTGAGAAACTAGAACAAGGTTGAATATGTTAGAAACTAAAGTATCTAACATAATCAATTATTTGAACATAGCATAATTAAAAAATGATGGTCATAAGTTTAGAAACCACCTATGGACTTTTTCTAGATTCGCTCATGCTTGTTTACTAAGAAATGAAGATGAACCATTTGAAAAGTGTGATTTTCAAAAAATTAAGTAGAAAATCAATTGGAGTTTGAAGCAAAGTTTTGAGAAGCAAATTTTGGGGTTTTTGGTATTTGGGAGAAGCTTTAGGCGAATTTGTAGGAGCTTAAGAGGTTTTTCTAGGGATTTGGGTGAGGTTACAGTGGATTTTTTTTTTAATCTTGAGAGGATTTTTTGGGCTTGGTGGGGGTCACAAGGAATGCTATGGCAGGGTTTTAGGTGGCCTCTTGGGGTTTAAGGAGGCTTACAATTAAAATAATTTCACAGAAAATGAGTTAGTCGTCATGCTGATGGTGTAGTAATTTCCTCATTTTAATCTCTTTTTCTTGTAATTATTATGAGAGTGGAGGCTTAGAAATGTATGCTTTCTTTGTTTTGATGCTGTCATGTTGTTTGAGTCATTTCATATGGTTGATTCAATGCTGTGTTTTGCACATGCATGTGAATCATAATTTTAGTAAAAGTTGTTACTGGTATTTAAGTTAGCTGAAATATGGTTCTACAATATGAGGAGATAAAGAAGCTGTCTTATCTGGCAGGTCATGACATGCTTCTTTTGCCCATGGTAAAAGGAAGTGTTATTTTCGCCTTTATAATGTCAGTGGCATTTGTCTGTCATCACTATTGGAATGCATAAATTCAATTTCCCTCTTTGGCATGATTTAAGAGCAGTCATTATCAATGTTATATGTCATAATAAGTTTATAAAAATGACTTTTTATCATGGTAGATAACATTATTTTTAGCCTTTGCTTTTCCTACTGCTACCATATGAATCTTAACCTAGTATTTATGCCATTATATGAGTGCATGTTTTTGAGCTAGTTTCGGTTTGGAAATATCTTCACCTTCTTACTTTGTTTTTCCTTATTCCCAGACTGTTAGAGAGCAACTAGTGCAGCTGATGTTTGAGACATTTAATATCTCGGGGTTTTATGCATCTGAACAAGCTGTATTATCACTTTATGCTGTTGGACGCATCTCAGGTTGCACTGTTGACATTGGGCATGGCAAGATAGGTACAATTTTGGATGACATTGATATATGTGCTTTTTGTGGAACGCAAAACTAATCTCAATAAACAGGAACAGTTTTGGTAAGAGTGGAACTGACAAAGCATAACATTTTCTGACACAATGACTTTCTCGATATGAACTAAATGAAGAATTCTTCGTTTGGTACAATTTTATGGAGTAAATTTCTCTTTTATGGTTTTTGTTTGCTTGGTTCCTTTAATATTTTAGAAAGGAATATATGAGTTCAAATTGGAGACCAGAGATTTGTTTGAAATGTATTAACAGGCATGCATGATTTGATTGTCTTGGATTTGTTCAATCATGTTTATGAACCTGAGAATGAGTATTTACCAATTTCACAGTGTTTGCTTTAGTGTTATAAGAACTTTCTGTGCACATGAACATCTAATTGCAGATCTTTGAATATTTATTGTCCCTTTATTTGTTGTTGATCAAATATGACTTCTATAGCTATTATATATTTCATATCTGTGCATTTGTGTAATTGGTAAGTTAGCATACACTAGGGTTATGCAACCTTTTTGTGATCCTTTTTTCATTTTCCATTTGGTAGTCTTGCAAAGCAAGAAACCCAAAATTGTAAATGTTCGTCCCCTTCTGGCGTAAGAGGCCACTGTGCTATGGGTGGATCTGTTGCCAATCAGTCAAATGTGATGCTGCTGTAGTTCCTTGTGATCGCAAAAGCAGCTTGTGGGTCCCTCCTTTTCTTGTTTTAGTAGCCACTTGCTGCTTGCCAACAATCAAATGGCTGCTTTCTTGTGTAGTTTGTCATTATTGTTGCCTGAGGCCCATTGTAGGTTCATTTATAACCTTTGTCGATTCTTTAAAGCCTTCTTCAGGTCCTCTATCTATTTTATCTGATTTATTTTCTGTGCTTTGCAGTATCCTAGTGAAAGTAAATTAGATTCCATTCGCTGGTTTCTGTTATTATTGTAGACCACAAAGACAAAGCTTTCTACTGTTTGTATATATTTAGTAGCATAGAATTTACCGTTTTTTCTTTTTTCTGATAAATGTTTTTAAGTCTTTCCTTCTAAAATGTTTTTATTTGAGCTGATAGTTCACTATATCCAATTTTATGTAACTTCACCAGATATTGCACCAGTTTGTGAAGGTGCTGTTCAGCACATTGCCTCAAAAAGATTTGAGATTGGAGGTATTGATTTGACAAAGTTGCTTGCTCAGGAACTTCATCAATCCAACCCACAGATCAATCTTGACCTTTCCATTGTTGAGAAATTGAAAGAACAATATGCATGCTGTGCTGAAGATCAATCTGTCTATGAAAATCTGCAGAAAACAAGCCAGGTGGAAAGTCACACTCTTCCAGACGGACAGGTTTGTCACAAGTGTGATTAGCATACAAGAACGTCATTACCCTTTTTACTTGTTTCTTCATGAGAGCAAAATAAAACCCTTTAAGGGAGCAATTGAAGGACATTTCGCTATTTATGTGCATCAAGGCTGAAAGGCTTCAGTTTCATTTTTTTTTTTGGGTATCCCATGCTCATCTGCTACTATGTCGTAGTGCATTGTAATTATAAAAAAAAAACTTCGTGCATTGTAAGGATGGAAATTCAGTGCTACATTTACAGGGCACCTCCCTACAGCTACAGTAACATATTCATCCGTAGCTATCAGAAATAAAAAACTCGCTGATTTCTTTAATATTTGTAGGATTGAAATTTATAATTGTCCACATAAAGATATGCTTGTGTGGTGTGTTTTCCGTTTCTTATAGATATGTGATTTCAATATCTGTGACTTTTAGAAATGTGGGACTTTTAGTGAACTCTTAAATCCTTTCATTCTAGGTCATAACAATCAGAAGGGAAAGATATACTGTGGGTGAAGCCTTGTTTCAACCATCTATATTGGGTATGGACGAATATGGGATTGTTGAACAACTGGTCCGAAGTATCTCAAGTGTCTCATCTGAGAACCTTAGACAGCTATTAGAAAACACAGTGGTTTGTGGTGGTACTGCAACTATGCCTGGTATGCTCCTTCTCTGAGTACTATATGTGTCATGGATATGGGATGGATTTTTACTTGCTTTTGATGGTCATATTCATGATTCACATATTCTAAAATGTCTCCAATGCACACAACCAGAAAATCTGTGAAAAGTTCGTGATTTTGATTTTGATATTTCTTTTGCAAACCGATAATCACCTTTAGCTGAAAAATGACATTGGAAGTTGTTACAAATTGCTGAATCCAGGATCTAGGCTTTCATGGATTTATGAAGTTGCTTCAGTCTCCAGCAACAATATATATATATATATATATTATCCTACAACTACATATGAACCCAATGGTTCAGATTCAATCTGGACTGATCTAACGAACACAACCTCATTTCATATTTTAATTTAAATTTTTTTCTTCAAATCTAAATCACGTCTTCTCATCGAGGCACATCTAATAAAAATATTAAAAAATTAATTTGCAAAATATAAATTGATTAAAATACCCCTAAAAAGTTTTGAAGGTATTTCGGTCAATTTATTTTTCACAAAAAAAAAATTTATATATTTTATTGGATTCATTTATTTTTATAGAATACATGTCCAAAATTCAAATGATTTAAATTTATACAAAAAAAAATTAAAATTCGAATACAAAATGCAATCGTGATCATTAGATCGGCTCAGATTCAATCTGAGCCGTTGGGCTAATATGTAGCTGTAGGCTGGTGGGCCTGTGTTATCATTTCCCTATATATATATATATATATATGAAAGATGAGGATGACATGTTAATTTCCAGAAAATAATGGGGAAATTATAACCATGTAAAAAGGGCTTAAAGTAACTTTCACTTGGGGACATTGTACATGGAGTCCTCATTATTATGAAGGTTAATTTTCTGGTCAATTTCAAACAGATAATTTATGTCAGAAATTAAGAAGTCAACCGTACTCTTATCTTCATCTGTGTTGAGTGATTTGAAACATTGGGATGGGACCCAATGCAAGCCATGGTTATGAGAATGATGATGATGTTAAATTGGTCAGTCTTATAAACCTTTGAACGCATTTCCTCCGGGTATTATAATTGGGTTAGCCATCAAAGAATGCCCTTCTAGATGTTGTGAACTATTGATGCCCAGAGTCATTCTTCCACTGATCTGGGGGTTAATTTTGCCTGCCAAAAAGATTTTCTGCGAACAGATGAATTAACTAATATAAGAGGGTCAATTCTTCTAGAGATGTTCTTTGGCCACAGGATGGTTCTTTCCTCGGGCACTCTTATTTACTCCTTCATGCAAAGTTCAGATAGGAAAGCTTGCAGCAATTATCATAAGATCATAAGCTACTATTTGCATCATTTTGGGAATTTCAGGATTTGATGCCCACTTGTTATAGGAAACTGATGTAAAATGAGCTAAAAAGAATATAATTATAGGCGAAGAAACAAAAAGGTAGCTCTCTCTCTCTCTCTCTCTCTCAAGTTGCATGAGTTCCTAGATAATTTTTGAGGTTACAGGTAGCCGCGCTTAAATCGATGCACAAAAAACCCAGCTGGGTCAATTTAAGGATGCTAATTCCTATGAGCTGCCCTGTTTAGGCTTTGAAGAGAGATTTCAGAAGGAAGCAGCTTTGTGCTCATCATCCATTCGTCCCTCGCTTGTGAAGGTAATCCTTTTCTTTTTTCCCCATCATTCCCATTTAGCCTTACCTTAAAAGATTTCAAGAACGAGATTTGCAACAGCTGCTACGAATTTACGTTTTCATTTCAGGCTCCTGAGTACATGCCTGAAAATTTGATAAAGAATTCAGCATGGATGGGAGGAGCCATACTGGCCAAAGTGGTTTTCCCTCAAAATCAGCATATCACAAAGGCCGAATATGATGAGACTGGGCCAACAATTGTCCACAAGAAATGCTTTTGATGGATTTGGCTTTGCTCCTTTGTGCGTTATATCGAGGCATATGAGGATTTTCAAATCTTCTGAGAATAATATTATGATGGGATACCTTTTTGCTTTTGATATTCCTGTATGAACTGTAAAACGCATGAATCATCTTCCTTGAGCACCCAGAGATACGAAATTATAGTGTTTGGCGACTAATACGCCCAGTCATCCAATTTTACATTTTTCATGTAAACTCCGACTGCTTAAGTTGTGTCATAGGGTGAAATTCTGTTTTGGAATTTGTGCTCAGTCGACTACACACCAACAGTCATCCAATTTTACATCTAATAGTCAATAGCAATTGTGATTTTCTGATACAAAAAATAAATAGTCGTATTATACATATTTCCTCAATTCTAATGTTATACATCATAAGATTTGCTTGAACTATGAATTAGGGAATCAAACCCCAATTTCCAACCTCAAAAGAAAACCATGAAGTAAAGGAAAAAGGCAAGAGAGGAAATCTTCTTCAATATTCCTCCTTAGACGGTTTAGCTTCTTCAAGGAGTTCTTCGGAGTTCCCTCAGGGAATTCACGTAACTATAACTCGACAACAGCACAAACAGCTTTCTAAACCTGCATAACAAAAAACTGAAACCGGTTGGTAAAATAATTCCAAGTAAGTTAGATGCAGGTTTACTTTTTTTCTTTTTCTTTTTTTGAGGGAAAAGTAATGTTTTAAACTGAGTTTCAAGACTACATACCACACCCATTGGCTTTTATGCTGAGCCATTGCATTGAAGGAGACAGTAGGATGCGCATTCACAAAGCAATGCACCTGCCCTTTCTGGTGAAGGAGAGAATGCAACATTGAACACCAGATGTCTACTGGGCCACAATATTTCCGCACAATGTTTGTACTAACCTGCAACATTCAATCATATGAATCCGTCAAATACCAAGACGTTGTAAACCCCCCAGTTGGAGTGGATGAGCAAAACCTACTCTCTCTCTCTCCCCCAAAATACTGATGAGAAACAACGCTCGCATTCACCACGGCATTCACATCCAAGGAAGCCCATCAGGCCCATAATTAAGTCTACAACATAAGCAAATAGCCAGTATGATGCACAGGAATGGGGGAGAGAGAGAGAGAGAGGTTATAATGTTTTTAGACATTTAAGGAATAAGGTAACATCGTTATTTAAAAGGTGTGCTAGGGCGCGGCTGTGGCCACACTCCTGGAAGTACAGCCACGGTGCCATGCACCATCTGTTTCGAAATGCATTACCCGGATTCCTAACACGCAGTCATTTAGGGAGGCTTCAGCCACAGCCGCACTCCAATACATGAGGCCATGGCTATGCAGAAATATTGCCATTATCTAACTAAGACTATTGAAATGCAATAACATTAATACCTAAATTTTAATTTTTTATTTTGAAATTATTATACAAATGCAAATATTTTAGTTTAAATTAGACAAGCTTTTCTATTTTTAAGATGATGGTAAACGCAAAAACACGATAGCTTTTGAGTGGTTTGAAAATAAAAAGGGATATTAGTTATATAAGTAATTTTAAATAAGGGTGTTCCTGAAAATAAACAAATTCAAACAGTAGTGGTTTGAAATCTGACACACGACCAACCCTCAAACCCACATTTAATGTATAAAGAATAAACTAGCACTTGCTTTCTCATGCATGTACCCCCATAATCAATGGGAGTGGACATGACATAAGCACCAAACTGTTGAGAGTTCAAAAGAAAAAAGAAACATACAAGTTCCCAAGCCAGGGTGTTTGCCCACATACTGTCCCTCAAAAGCAAGCTGTCAAAAACAGTTAGATCGATGAGCATAGATGCTTATCTTATGGAATTGTGCCAAATTCATATGCTTTTTATAATTGGCAATTTTCAAGTGAAACAAACATATTTGTGTGCTACTTGAAAGGACTTGATTAATTCATATTTTCTGACAAATATCCACTGAAGAGTAATGGAATTAAGCATGAGAAACAATTTTTTGAACCTTGTGTTCCTTGCCCTTATTCATGGTTTTTTGAACCTTGCATTCCAGCCTATCCATGGTTTACCAATCTCTACTCAAATGAGCTGCATTTTCCCATTGCACCCAATCCAAAAATTTTCTCATTGTTATGTTTGCATAAGGGATACATTGTCATATAAAGGAATTTAGACATTACAATGGAGAATATCCCAGTAAAAAAGGACAGAGTGAGCAACTACATTTTTACTAATTAACTATAAAATTCTTTCATCAATGTATAATACCCAATAAGAAATTAAGAAAGAAATAAAATTTTGATATTCAAAGAGCAAAATCTTTCTTTAAGAACGTCCTCTAGTTTCTCTTTAGAGATGTAAGACCCTTTTTTTGAAGAAAACTTTTTTTTAATAAATAAATGATTACCATACCCACAATATCAGAGCACATGCTCACATAACCAAAGGGAACCATATATTCATATTTAATCAATGGACAGCTCAGATAATCAATGAAAACAGAATAAGATATACCGACCGTATTCCACGATGAACAGCACAATGGTTTGGGTGACCAGACACTCCATAGTTATCAAATGTAATCAACTGATGGTAAAGAGAAAGAACATGTGAAAATACAACATACATGATAGATTTATTTCGCTGAAATGAGTTCCACAAGAAGTGATAGATTAGAAGATACCGATGTCATTATCCAGCCAATGGAAAGTATGTCCCTTGTGGTTTAATGAAAACTCACCACATCGACATCCCAAGATTTGGCTTCTTCTCCTATAATTGTTGCAAGTAAAGTATGCCTCCAAGTTCTGTTGAATCCATCCTATTCAAGACCATTATGTGCTAAATCAACATTTACGAGAACAATTAGCTACAAATACCACAACCCATGTGACTTATGAAGCCAAGCTAAAAAAGCAATCATTTAACTTTTACAGCTTGTAGGACATGGCCTCACCTGTAAAGAAGCATGGTTTATGATTTTGACATTTTGGATAGGTACCTGAGGCAATAATATAATATTCTAATTACTCTTTGTGGATGCGTCATTAAAATAAAGGATTATGTTAGGGTACTCATACATATGAGTATTTCTTTAAGGTACTCGGCATTTTTTGGCACTTGATACCTTTATCCTACAATGTAGTAATTTTTTTGTCTAGAGGTATTTTAGGTAATTAATCAGGGGTAAAATAGAAATTCTTGATAGAAAGATAAGTATTTATTAATTATAATGGAGGATGACATCATCCATTTGAGGTATGACACCACCCACATGGAATAATAATTGCTTCTTAACCACTAGTAAATTGTCACTAGTTTCTTATAGAAATATTTATCCTTCTCCTAATGATGAAAAATGCCCTCAAAAAATTTGTATTACAAATAAGGGGCAATGAGTGTAAAAAAATTGTTGCGTATATTAAGAAAATACTCATATGAGTATCCTAATATAACCCTAATATAAACTGCTCTAATAATACTCGAGTAAGAGTAATTGGAAGTTACTTTCAGAACAGTGCATGCACAATATAACTCTTCGCTCCGGACAGATCCTTTGCCGTCAGCATCGCCTACAAAAATACAAAGCAAATATGAAGGGCATCTAGGTGTGCAGACTGCAGAACAAAGGGAAAAGTAATTATATAATGGAATATTTTTTTATGAAATTTATCAGGGAAAAATGAAGCCTAGAAACAGAATAGGAGTAAGAAATGCCAATATATGCCCCTAATGGAAAATCCATAATATCATGGAAGAAAGTTTTTTATTACTTTGATCAAGGAACTACATAAACAGAGTAGGTGAATTGAATGACATCATTGCCGATATATGCCAAGGATATAACAGAGTCAAGGGATATTTGAGTGTCAAGAGATTATGGGGCACAAACGCAGGTTGAACAATCCCTGAATGTAACAAACGCTTGACCTGATTTTTGACAGGGTCCAGATGGGATTCACCCCTCTGCTAGGCAGAGAAAATAGAAAAGAAAAAAAGTGGGGTAACCATATCAAAAGAAAAGATAATATTATTATTGTGTGTTAACTATTTCCAACCTATTGCTAGGATGCGCCAATTAGTTACAATGCCTATTAAAGAAACCCTTGTTCTACATTCGAGGATACATTGAAAGCGCGCCCTGTGAAATAGGTGGCAATAGGTAAACAAGAGATGGGGGCAAGTGTTAAGCCCAAATCACAAGTGAACCCTGTAAGATGAAGGTCAAAACCTCAAAAATAAGACCGAAGCCTAAGAAAGAAGGTGAAATCCTCAGAAAGAACGCCAAAGTAACTGCTGTATTGAATAAGAGACGATGTACAGATTATCAACAAATAGGCCACCCACAAGCCGAGGGCCCTATACAAAAACCACCGAGAAGGTGGTAGGAGTCAAAAAATGCAACACAAACATAGAGAACAGGAAAAGCCCAAAAAACCCCAAAGACCAAAGAGACACAGCGCCAGGGTCTTTAATCTGCTGTCATGGTTGCTCCTCTAGCGACGGCGTCTGCTGTGTGGTTTGCCTCCATCCAGCTATGAATCCATGAAACGGGAATGTGCCTGCAAAGGTCAAAGATCTCATGAAACACATGACTCCAAGGGCGGTTGGCTGCACCTGAGGCCCAAAGGATGACGCTATTGGAGGAGTCTCCTTCCACGACTAAATTTATACTCCAAAGGGGATTGAAAAGCCTGAGACCCTCCAACAGGGCGAGAGCTTCCACCAAGGTGCAATAAGTGCAGCCAACTGATTTGGCAAGGATAGGAGAGAAAGGCCTAGATGGTTCCTGAAGATGCCTCCAATGCTGTCCGATCCCGCGTTGCCAAGGGAGCAACCGTCGAAGTTGAATTTGGTGTCTCCGACTTCTAGGGGTCACCAATGAGATGGGCAAGGAATAGCATTTGACCTCAGTGATAGGAGGGATCGCTAGTTAAGCTAGAAGTCCGAGGCTGAGAGATGCCTGAAGGTGCGATGACTCTGCAACCAAAAAATGACCATGGACTTGAGGTTGTCCCTGAGGCATGCATGGGGGAGGAGCGGCCTCTGAAGATGTGATTGTTGCGCTCAATCCAAATGGCCCATAGGGTGGCAGCCATATAAGCCTTCAAAGTAAGATACCAGATTTGGCCCAGGGGAGGAATTGTGTGTATAGGAGCTGGTGCGGCATGGACCTGGGGGTGATCCAGGACCACTGGAAGAGTTGCACTAGGTCCTTCCACAAGGAGGTCGAAACGCTGCAGTGAATGAAGAGATGAGAATTTGCCTCCTCATCTGCTAAACACATTACACAATGGTTTGCGATAATAAGACCCTCCTTTGTAATTGGTCGACAGTCAGCACCCTCCCGGAAAGGGCTATCCAAGTGAAGAGTTGTAGTTTGGTAGGGATAATGGAGTTCCAAGCTTTACCGACAAAGTGGAGGGGTGAAGTGGGGGTTTGAAGGGAGAGGAGATGATGGTAGAAGCAGAAACCGTGAAGGATCCATCTGCCATGAGGGACCATATGACTTGATCCTCCCCATGAGTGGAGAAGTAAGTGGAATTAAGGATTTCTGGATGAAAGCTTGGACCTCATCGTCAAGGAGGGTTCCCCTAAAGTCTGGATTCCAGAGGCAAGAAGAGCCCACCATATGGAAAGAGTCTTCGACTGTAACTTCGGCGTTTCTGGCCAGTCGGTAGAGATTGGGGAAGCAATCTCTCCAAGGGGAATGGCCAATCCAAAGGTCAGACCAGAACTTGACTTGGTTGCCCTTCCTCATGTGAAAAGCAATGATTGAACTTGAAGTGGTGATGCAGTGTAGAATCAACCTCCAAATGCCTGAGCAAGAGTTATAAAAAGTGTTAGGTGGTAACCAGGGATAATCTAAAAGGTGGTATTTATGGTGGAGGACGGATTACCATAGGTGCCCCTCTTGAGATGCCATGCACACCATCATTTTGCCTAGAAAGGCCAGGTTGTTCTTTTTTGAGAGATTGGGTCATTGGATACCTAGACCGCCTTGGGCCTTGGGTTACACCTTGTTATCTAACTGAGGGAACAAGCATGAATGCACACAGTCAAGGTCCATGGCGGATGAGTGCACACAACCAAGTCTATATCAAACCTTGACAAGCAGTCTGAGACCTACATCTAAGGATTTTGAACCTTATGGAACAAGTATGAAAGCAAATGATCTTCCTTGACAGAGAAGGGTTGCCTGCAAACAAGCAACTCACCGACTTGATCAAAGGATTTGGAACTTTGGAAATACAAGGCTTCAAGCCCGTAAAAATGCGTCAATGCACACTAAATTCAATGAACCTGACACGAAAGGGTGAGCACCAGCTGTATTTACAAACATAGCTCAAACTATCCATCAAATTATTTCAATCTAGCTCAGCTAAAGACTTAAAAACACAGCCTGCCAAGGCTTGCCCTGAGCTTGGCAACACAAGTTCAAAGTGTCAAGCCCAAAATTATAATTAGCCTCAAGCCAAGGATTTAACCTCATAAATCTGATACAGCGGGAAAAAACCGAGTGTTAAGGTAGAAATATAAGACTTGAACTTAGGCAAGGGATTAAACAGTTGTGAACTTCATTCTCAAATAAACAACTATGTCCAGCCAACCCAATTTGCTCTCCTGCAAAACAGTTGTAACTTTTCATGAACAACTCCAATTGACTTTATTTTTTAAGCAATGGAAAGCTTACACGATTCTCATATCATAGTGGTGGTTGGGGCACATTTTGGTTTCATAATTATGTGTGAGATGTAGGATACAGAAGTGTCAAGGGCTCCAGGCAGTGAATTTTTGCGGGCCAACAACAATAACCTTGATTCAGTCAAACTCAAATTTATCCAATGAATTATTAACAAATATAGCAATGCGTTAACATAACCTTCTCTTTAACAGAAACATTACCAGTTGAAATGCATAAAATGTGAAGGTTATGACCAGCCGAAGTCAGTTTTATAATGGTTGGGATGAAGAACCTGCAAAAACAGAATAGCTTGAGTGCAAACAACTTGGCGAAAAAATAGATTAAATTGAAGTACTCAAAAGCAACAAGTAATATTGATTGTGTACTGTGTACAGAAAGATGATCCTATTTGGGCTGTGAGTGCTCTAACCATGTCAATAATTTAAGGTTCAATAGAAAGATTATTGAAGAAGTGCATTTATGAATGCCAAAAGAATATATAAAAATTGTATTAAGGGTGGGAGATTTTATGAATTTTTGGCTTAAAAGGTTTATAACTTTATCTACAATAGGGGAGAGCATGTCACACCCATCATTTTGGTAGTCAAATCCACAAATACGGGTGAAAGCACTATCAAGATATTCTCACCCATGTTTGCTGATGAGACTATCAAAAAGATGATTGCAACTTGCAGTCCTCCAAAGCAATTAATTGATATTTACACCGATTTGTTGTCTCTCCCAATTAGAGGGATTATGCAGTGGGAAATCTTTTTTTCAAGATAGTAAACTATCATTTTTAAGGACCTTCGAAACTGTTACTTCGGCCTTGCCTTTGCAATTGGAACTCCAAAAGGCAGCTAAGGCAGTCGATGTTAGATGGCCATTGTGGAAAAGCAATATCCTATCCTCTACGGGGTGTATCACCCTAGTTAAAACAACCCAATCAAATCCTCATGCTCATTATGTCTGTATTCTGTAAGGATTGTAAACTCCATATGAATTTTCTTTGGAAAGGAGGGAACAGAGCAAATAGGTTACAGGGAAAATAAGTTTTGGCTTGACCAGTGGAAGGACGTTTGTGGGCCGAAGGACCAAGAAAAACCTGGTATCATAGATGAGATTTAATCAGCATTTTTTTTTTAATTACCAAAATGGATATGCGGGTAGAGGTATGCGGTGGAGGATGTTTGTTTATAAAGAAGGGAGTGACGTTTGAGATGGCAAATAGAAAAAAAAAAATGAGCAAGGATTTGGAGTTTGATATAGGGCATATCAAATCAAGGAAAGACACCAGGAGTGGTTATAGGAGATGGACCACGGTATCAATTCTAGTTGGACAACTGGTGCTAAGACATCCCGAAGACTCGAATCCTAGAATCAGAATTGGAGCAAAAAAATTGGACTGAAATGGATGAAAGTTATCATAAGGATGATCATGGAAGAACTTGGATGCCAGTCCTCACGAGGAATACACATGAAGTAGAGGAACTAAAGGCGGCTGGGATTACTTAGAAGGTTTACGACATTCGCAACTAAATGGCTTTGGAGGAATGGATCTGGTACAAAGTTCTCTGATTTCTAATGGATAAGAATAAAATTCCAACAATTGGCCAGCTTTAGTAAACAAATTTAACTAGTGCTCAAGGATGAAACAATCGATCACTTGATTCATTATGGGTAGAACAATTCAATGGGGTTAGCTGTGTTTGAGTTCTTTGATGTAGGTGTGCTTACGCTTTACTAGTTTTCCTCTTTGTTGCAGTGGTTGAGCAGAGCACCTTGGCATAAGGGTCAGATACATCTACATAAAGGGAATGGTAGGTTGCAAGGAGAGAAAAAGCAGAAGTTATGCTTCTCTAAGAATGAGTCTGAAAACCAAAAGGGGACGTAAGAACCAAAGCCATTTTGAGCCGTACAAAGTAGCCTAGTAGCATGGAGGTCCTCATCTCTCAGACTTAAGTATGCATGCTATATATATATAAAGTTACCCCAGGATGCATGTTAAAAACCCACATTTGCGAACCAAAAGATTAAAATGATGAAGGTAACTGAGGTATGTAAATTTCATGTCTTTAACTCCTCTAAAAACTTCCTATATTCTACTGAAATTAACTGTTGCTCAAAACACAAAGTACAAACTGTTACAAATACTAATTTGTTGCTTCTAAATTATATGTAATAAATCTATGGGACATAAAATTCCTCACAAACCTTTACACATTTTTTTGAACCAGAAGCATGCAAATACATAGTGAGATTGCATATGTGTTGGCCCACTGCTATAAAAGTTTATAGCCACAAACATGAGCATGTTTGGAACTTTGAATGTACTCATTGTCACTGATAATTCAGTTTTCTTTTCAAAAGGATCAATCGCGATAATGAGTTATTGATTTGGAATTCTCCATCATAAGCTTGTTTGAGAACAACTCGTACACAGTATATAAGTTAAACTTTTGAAAAGTTAGATAAAAGCAAATATAAGTTTGACAGATTCTTACATAGATTCATCATCAGGGTGAGCAATAACCAGCAAAATGTTCATTTTTTTTGTAATATCACCAGCCCCTACAGAGTAAAACAAATGATACCATAATCAACAAAAGCTACAATTTAGAGTTTGCTTAAACATGTATTGCTCATATTTTCCACTCACCACTTGATAAAAACAGGGTTCCATTTCGTCCACTCAATCCATAAAGAACCACAAAAAATGAGACCACCCATAAAATTATGAGCATGCAAATACCCAACCAAACCATTTCTACAAACACATAAAGACACAAATTAGGAACCAAAAACCAGCAGGAACAAAGGACTGAATGAATGAAAATTAAATGACCAATAATAAAAATAATCAATTTAGGACCAAATGAATGATAATCCTCATAGAAAATAAAAAATAATAAAAAAAAAATTTGAGAAAAAAAACCCAATTGATAAGCATATTCAGAAGTTGCAGAGGCAGAGACACTGCAGAAAATAACTTCAACAGAAGGGACAGAAGGGAAATGTGAGCTTCATAAAGTGTGATGGAGAGATGAAGATCGACGAGCGTGGCACCATCAGTAGTACCCAGATAACAGTAATTAAAATTTAACAGTATGTGATTTCTTACCAAAAAGAAGGAAAAAATCAGCATTCACACAGAAAGCCAATCAAATGAAGCACTTAGCAAGGATTAAGCATGGTGATAAACCAAGAGAAAGAGGCACCCCTGTCACCAAGCTTAGATCGCAAATTCAGGAATAAACCCAGTGAGACAGAAGGGCGCAATAGAGAGAGAGAAGAGAGAGAAATTAGAGAGAGAAAGAGAGATGAGTAAGGGAGAGGGATTGGAGGGGAGTCGTATATTCGCCGAAAAGAAAAATGGGGTTGGAAAACATTTACCCATGACGTCACAGCTATCTCTGGCCATTGGATTTAAATTGGATGGCTTGAGTTAAGTAACAAATTTGGAGATCTTTTGAAATAATTGTGTGCACATACTAACAATCATCCGATTTTTTTTTGGGCAAGTAACAATCATCCAATTTGACTTACGATGAACAGAATTACGACTTCTTTGAACTCAAAATAAATCGTCTCTTTCTATATTTTGTAAAAAAAATTATGGAAATATACTTAGGTCATGTTTGGATGAAAATTGATTTTAGATAATAAATTATCTTATTTAAAATTAATATAATCCACATAGTATTATTTTGGGAGCGTCGACAAAAAAATTATTTTCATGTCCTTGGTTTTCAAATTTTAAAATTTATTTTTCCTAGAGTGTGCCGGACTTTCAAAATTCGAACCAAAGTATTAATAAATTGATTTGAAAATTTAAATTCCAAACCAATTTTTTATCCACATTTTGGTTCAAATTTTGAACCGGAGTGTCGACAAAAAATTGGTTTGGAGTCACTTTTTTTTTCCGATTTGTTAGTAATTTTGTTTTCGATTTTGAAGTCTAAAACAATGGCATTTTGAAAAAATAAAAAATCAAAAGACTACGAAATGGGCATAGATTACAATATATTAGGGACAATTTTTAATTTCAATAATTGAGAAATTTAGCATAGGTTTCCTACATTCCTACAATTTAAATAACATTATATATAATACAAAGTTCTTGCTAAAAGGAATTGTCTATAAAGAAATCATTTATCTTTGAAAAAAGTTTATATAAGTGCGAGGTTCTCGACAATTAAATTAAAGCGCACTTCAAATTCTCACTATAAGAGGTTGTTTTGAAGCCCAAATATCCTCAAATTGATCATCTCGACATCAAGACGCATGTACATAAGAAAAATTTGGATTTCAAGTTTTCGAAAAAATGTATCTTGTAATGCATTTTTTTACTGTAAGTTTTCAAGATTTTCAAGTTTTCATCTACACTATTGTTTAAGCTTGAAATTTTATAATTAAAGATCACAAAGATTTCCAGTATTGAAACCACACTTCTCGACACTACTTGAAGGTGAGTTTTATTTTGATTGTTTAGAACGTCGGCTCTATACAAACCGCACCCATAATACAAAGTTCATGCTAAAAAGGATTGTCTAGGCTATTTATCTTTTGTACATGAAAATCACAATCATTATCAGTCATTAGATGGAAGATTACATAGCTTAATGTGAATCACCAAATTCAAGAAATTTTTTTTTTTTTCTAAAAGTTTGTATCTATTCAATAACTCTTTTAGGACCATCCGCTTTAAAATTTAAAAGACAATAGTGATTGTGACCCACATAGAAAAGATAAATGGTCTCTTTATCGCTAATCCCTTTTGAAATATGAGCTCACGAAGGAATCGGAGAGAAAAAGAGAAGAGCGTTGGATAACAGGATAAGTGGTTGATCATTTAGTCCTAAAGGGAAGGCAAAGGACTTTAAAAATATGTTATGCCTTTAAAAACGTGACATGCTCAAGGCTCTCTAGTGTATGTGGCAGTGGGGCCCAAGCAAAATGGGTAAATAAAATAAAAAAGATGGAAAATAAAATAAGTTAAAATTATAATAAATAAGAAATATCATGGGAACGAGCTCGCCCAATTTTATTTGACAAAACTGGGCTGGTTCTCTATTTTGGGGGAACCAAGCCAACCCTTCAGTTCCCGATCTTGCCCATTGATACTCAATTCAGATTGACTGGTTCCGATCTGAATCTTTATTTTTTAAACCCTGATTAGAGCAATGGAACTTCAATCCTTATACCTCTCACGTTAGATTTTATTTCAATATCTACATACAGAGAACTTGAAGATAGTCTGGGTTGGTTTTTTGTGCAATTAGTAAATGGTTTAGAAATAATTTTGTTTTTTCTACTTTTTAGATTAGGAGGTATGCCTGCATGACACAATTAACCTTTAGATAAATCATAAAACATAGTTCTGGTCAATATTTTATTTTATTTTTCCTCTAATTATATTTTAATAGGAAGAAGGCATTGAATTGGATTGAGCTAAACTACCCTAAACCCCCCTTTTTCTATATAATCTCCCAGATTGTATAGCATACTGAACTCTCAAGTATGGCGCAATATAGAATACAGAATAGCTAGACCTGAAAATAGGTAAGGAAAAAATTTATATAAGGTTGCAACCTTATACTATTGCAGTAAGGTGCACCTTAAAAATCCTGCACAAGATAGTTTTCCAACGTTGGAGACCCTACAATTGGTCATCTCGAATTCGAGATATATGGAAATAAAGACAAAAAAATATTTCAATTCCAAAAAATAGTACATCTAATAAAAAGTTATATGGACAGTCTATTTTCAATATTTTCAAGTGTTTATTGATCTACTTAATCTGTACCATTTTTAAAATTCTGAATTTTATAATCATGGATGAAAATAGATTTTCAAGCCATCATAAGCTTTCCAACAATATCTCGAAGCAAATTTTAGAGGTGCAACTTACTTCTATAGTATAAGGTGGCAACCTTATGCAAACCTCACCCCATAGGTCAAGAGAGATGGATTATGCTCCTCTTTTGCACCGTAGATATTGCTTGGCCCTGATATTCATAAAAAATGGCAAGGATAATCAGTTCAAAATTCATAAAAGGAATTTTCCCCTCAATGGTTCCAAAAAATAAACATGAAACCATTACCTCAACTTTCAGATTCAAGAAAAAATGGAAGCAATCCTATGCCTAATGGATTCTAAAAATTGTATAGAAACACTACTAATCTCCAAATTTCACAAAAAAACGGCAATCCAAAAATTTCACAAAAAAGCAATAAGCCCTACCAAAATGGATTAAAAAAATTAACATAGAAAACAATACTCAACTCCAAATTTCCAGAAAATGGCATGAACTACTAAGCTCCAAGACATCTTAAAAATAAAAAAGACACCACCTTTCTCAAATTTCACATAAAAAAACAGCTATGAAACCTTCATAGCTCTAAATTTCACAAAATTAGTATCATTCAAGAAACAAAGATAGAGAGTGATAATAAAGTGGGGGAACATAGAACTTCTATTATGTAGGGGGAACATAAAAAGCTTCCCCCTTAGGAAGGGAAAGTTCCCCCTCCATTTCATCAAACACCTTACGAGCATTTCCAATCTCGCTACAATTTCAGTACAAATCGATCAGTGCAGTTCCAACAAAGACCTTAGAATTCAAACCCCATTTCACAAAATTAGTATCATTCAAGAAACAAAGATATAGAGAGTGATAATAAATAGCTTCAAATTTTACAAATAATGCTAAAGAGAGAGAACAAAAAGCTATAAAATTCACAAATGATGCTACATAGATTACTTTAAAACATAGGCAAACATACATCTAAAATTAAATAAAAATAATAATTGAAAAATATCAAACCTGCAAATTAACGGCCAAGATGAGAGCCTTGGGTGCTGACCTAGAGGCCTGGGCACGACAAAGAGCAGACCCTGTTTTCGGGATGACCGCGTTGCCTCTTGCTCGCCTTTAGACTCTCTCTCTAGGATATTCCTACCCTAATCCTCTGAAAAACAAAATCTTTCTTCAAGAACCTCTCTCTCCCTCTTTTAACGGTGCGTGCTCTCTTTCTCCTCTCCAAGAAGCCCTCTCTCCCTCTAATCTGCGTGCTCTCTCTCTCCTCCAATAAACCCTTCGGTTGGGGTGTTTTCAAGCATTTATTCAAGAGAGAAAAAATAAGGTCATGGGGTACTGGTAATGGAGAATGGGTAATGGAGATAACAATGTTTTGGAGGTGGATTTTAGTCCTCCTGATCTGCGTACTCTATCTCTCCTCCAAGAAACCCTCTCTCCCTCTGATATGTGCTCTCTCTCTCCTCCAATAAATCACGCCCGTTTCTTCTCTCGCGCTCTTTTTCTCTCTCCATAAAAATGGGTTACTCTCTCTTTAGTATGGACTTATTTTAAAATGGGTCCCCCGTTAACCCGTATCTCTATTTTTATGGATTTATTTTAAAGTGGGTCTGACCCGTATCTCTATTTTTATAGATTTATTTTAATGTGGATCACCGGTTGAACCGTATCTCTATTTTATGACAATTTGAGTGAATGAATGTCGGCCCTCTTAAAATGCAGGAGAACAAAGCAAGCTTTATCAAGAAAATGCCTCTACTCACTCAAATGGCACCGTCTCTTCCCTCAAATCCATCAATTTCGTCTCTCACCGTTGTTTCTCACCCTACATTCTCTTCTCACTAAATGTATACCTACATTTTATTTCCTTGTCTTTCGAAAACAGACACATGGCTTCCTCTCTCAATTTAACTTTTGATATTCACCATCCATTATCTTCCCACTAAATATATGCCTCTATTCAAAACACACACATATCTCTCTCTCTCAATTTTGATATTTTTCGTAGCTAATTATGTTTTAGGTTCTCGAGATCAAAGCTCGCACTTAATAATTTCTAAATAATTATTTCGGTGTTGTACTTATATATATATATATATATATGTATATATTCCGGTGGTGCACTTTTTTAAAAAAAAAAATGTTAACGATGGAAATGGAAGGTAAGACATTATGTTGAGGCAACCTCAATCACCGAGTCCCCAAACCCCAATCCATATTTTTCTTGTATCCCCCTATCCGTCTATGCCTCAACCCCATTCCCTACGATGGTGGAGTACTTGCCTCACATGCTAGACTCTAGCACAACCATTTGTACATTACTCCAATAAAATTGTTTCATGCGGGTTGGACCACATTTTTACATATGTGGTCCAAAAAGTAAAAAGCATCAATTTTAAAGATGGATACAAGTAGGTATTCTATCTAACAATAATAGAAACTAATGATCTACATGTTTTCTTACTATAATTATTATTTATAGTTTTAAAAAAATTATTTGTTTTTCCATATTCATGGTCTTCATGTTAGAGATTACATGTCCTTAAAAACTAAGTCCTAAAATCCATCTCAAAAATATATTTATTAAGAAGCCCGCGTTTCTTCATATGCGGGCTTGGCTGCATAGAAACCGGTCCTTTACTCCATTGGGCGACAAACCTACTTAGGAGGATTGGTATGATATGAAATAGTTGGTATGTGGAATAAATAAATTAATTGACTATTTGAAATCAATGATTTTTAAGTTTTAGTGTGTAGGGACCAATCGAGTCACTCGGCTTTGGTACCGTGGGAAGGCGAGTTTTTGTGCCCAAGTCGCATTTCTTAAAATCCCTTAAAAATTACCAAAAATACTAACATTTGACTTAGAATATATGTTTTTGTATTTTTTTTTGGTTTTTAATGATGATTTGTGAACCTTTATTATTACATGCTTTTAATTTTTAGGAAAAGTATATAATGAGATCATTTATCTTTGGTACAGAATGGCCATAATTGGTCTAGATTATTGGATGTGGAATTAAGTGGCTGCATTTATTTTGTTGATCAAGCTCAAAGTTCAAAATAAATTTTTGAACTTTGTAACACACCCATGCTATCAGATTTCACATCGGATGATTGTAAGTAATTTTGACCCCCATGTACCGAAGGTAAATGATTTCATTATATACAATCCCAACCTTTATTGTTTATTTTTTAAAATGTTTCTAAGTATAAATCAAAATTTTCAATAATTCATCTTTTACATGATTTTTTTTATTTTTTTATCGACTTCTAATGATTTATAGTACCAATTTTTAATGAATCCGAGTACTTTTTTTTTACAATTCCTATTTGACCTTTTGAGCCTATTTGGTGTTGTGGAGGACTAGGCTTGTAACACAGCTCAGGCCAGGGTTGCATCGGAGGCCCAAGTTGCGTTTCCTAACATTGCCTTAGACTATTACTTTGGACGATCTTGAAAATGCGGGTTGGACTACATTTCTACAAAATGTGGTATAGAGGCATACAACGTCCATTTTTAAGATGGACATAAATAGGCAGTCTATCTAGAAACAAGTGTAACTAGCAGTCCAAATGTTTTTTTAATAAAATTATTATTTATAGTTTTTTTTTAAAAAAAAAATTTATATTCATGATCTCCATGTTAAAAATTATATAGCATTTAAAAATTAGGATCAAAATTATATCTAAAAAATACATTTACTACCAAGCCCACATTTCTACAATCTACGGGATGAATGCATAAAACCCGTGTCCAAATTTCAGTTTTATGAAGTATTTTATTTTAAGTAAATATAGTGCATGTGACCATCATGGGCGCTGCATGGCACAAAATTCTAAAGGGCGTGGATTGTATAGAGGCTCTAAACAATCAAATTGGAGCCTATCTTCAAATAGTGTCGAGAAGTGTCATTTCAATATTGAAAATATTTGTAATAGCTTTAAAATATATTTTTATCTTTAGTTATAAAGTTTAAGGCTTAAAAAATAATGTAGATTGATAGATATATAAAAACTTGAAAATCTTGAAAATTGCAGTAAAAAAATGCGTTACAAAATAAACTATTTTCAAAACTTGAAATCCATTTTTTTCCCATGTCTATGCATCAAGATGTCGAGATTATGAAATTGAGGATCTTTGGGCATCAAAACAACCTTTTCTAGAAAAATTTTCAAGGTGGGCTCTAATGTGACTGATTAGAGCCTCCATCTATATAAACTTTTATCTTTAAAATATGGATGAGGTTTAAACCTATTTTTTTAGGCCAAACAAATGTAAAAAGACATGCATTTTTAAAAGCCATCCTCTAAAACTTTTAGAGAGAGATAAAGGCTTCATGGGGTGAGAGGTTATTGGAAGGAGGAGAGAGGTGTTTAAAAAAACACAGGAGGAGAGAGAAAGTGAGAGATAAATAGTAAGTTTGGAGTATATAAGTGAAGAGAGAAAATATTGGGTTTACAAATAGCATATATTTCTCACATTTATTTAGGTTAAAAAATAGGTTTAAAGTGGTCAGGGGCTTCGAATATATCTTTTAAAACATTGGGTTTACCATGAAATGAAACATAAAAATAAGGGATATGGAGATATTTTTCCTTCTATAAAGCCTAGGCATCATGAAAACAAAATAAAACCTTATATTAAATCTTCATCCGGAAGCACGTTCTGCAACAGAAATCTCCATGATGGCTTTAAAATCAATTTTCCAATATCTAAAATGAACTTTAAAACTCAAAAAATGGAACAGATCTTACGAATATATTAACACTTAATTTTAGAATAAAATAGACAATCTAGATAATTTGTTACAATATACACTATTTTTAGATGTTGAAATCTTTTTTTTTTTCACAATCATGATGTTCAAGCCAAGATGATTGTTTTAAAGGTTTTCTGATACTTAAATTGTAATTTTCGATGACTCATGAGGTGAGACTTTACTTTTGATAGGGCCATCAAACCATTTTTTTTAATTTTAGATGTCGTTTGTATAGAGCTGAGGCTTTAAACAATCAAAGTAAAGCTCACATTCAAATTGTGTCGAGAAATGCCGTTTCAATACTAAAAATCTTTGTGATAGCCTTCAAATATATTTTCATCTTCAATTATAAAATTTTAAGCTTAAAAAATAATACAAATAGAGCATAAATATGAAAACTGTAAAATATTGAAACTTGATAGTAAAAAAAGGGTGCAGTTGGCATGCGGATGCATCCGTAACTGTAGAAGTAAGATGCACCTTCAAATTTTATCATGGCATATAATTTTGATGTAAAATGTTATTAGAATTATCTCAAAATCTATTTTTATATCTAATTATAAAATTTTAAAATGGTTAAAATCAAGTAGATCTATAAGCATATGAAAATATTGAAAATAGATGGTGTAGATAATATATTGTAAAATGCACTATTTTTATACTTAAAATCTGTTTATTTTTCTTGGTCATATATCTTGATGTCGAGATGATTAATCAATGGGTTTTTCAACATTAAAACTATATTTTCTGATGGATTTTTGAAGTGCATTTGTAGTTCTATATTATAAGGTTGCATCCTTATATAAATTTTTGAAAAAATTACATACATATCTGTTATAGTTTCCGTTATTACGGCTGTACCGAATAATTTTCGTTATTATCACAATGTCTGTTTTTTTCATGTCAAAACGATTTTTTTTTAAAAAGATGACTTCACATTTTTTTGTTGTTGTTGTTGAACAACCGAATTCAAAGTATTTTTGGTCGTTCAACAATAAAAAATACACCAATTTTGATTTTTGAAGAACGAAAAATTTGAAAATTTTGATTGTTGAATAACCAAATTTTTTTTTCTACCCCTTTCTACATTACATGGGTAAAAATAGTAAAAAAATACATCACAAGATGCACTATTTTGAAAACTTCAAATCTATTTTTTTTCCGTTATCCATGCATCTCGATATATCAATTTGACAAAAGACTCAAAACAATGTAGTGAAAAATTTGAGGTGGCTATTTTCGAAAATGTTGATGATACGAGGGGTAAACGTTGAACATATGCTTAACTCCTGCAACTTTGTCTCTATTCAACTCCGGGAAGCAACGTGTCGCCAAAACCGCGACTTTAGTTTTAGAGCAATGCCTTGAGTGTTTTTTAGTATATAACTATATACATTAGTTTTAATTGATTCCGTGGTTTTTAAATTGGGACTTTCACATGCCATTATTATCAGGACTCTGGGGTTAGAGACCAAATGGAGTTGCAGGTTGACTGTATTTCTTGGGTTTTTTTATCAGTTGGTCTTATAGTTTTACACTATTTCGAGGTTTGGAGATTTAGTGTCTGATGGAGTTCCAGGTTCATTGTAATTTTAGGGCTTTTTCTCTGGTTGAAGGTACTGGTTCACTGTGATTTCAGGGTAAGGAATTTCTTCCCAAATGGAGTTGCAGGTTGAGGGTAATTCCAGGGTTTTGGAGAACCATTCTGAAACGAAGAGAGGCCAGAACGTGTGTTCAACTCCATTAGAGATTGGAGGAAATGAAGCGGCAGCAGCAGCTGCTAAAGCTTCAGCAACGGAGCTGAAATCTAGGGTTAATTCAGTGACTGCTCCTCCTTGCTCTTCTGCTGAGCCTCCTGGTAAGGGTTCAAAGGATTTGGGAGAGCTTATTTCAACTGACCCTGTTTGGGCGGCCATGAGAGCAGAAGCGAGGCTGGAGGTACTAGGTTTCATGCTTTTGAAAGTTATTGTAATTTGAAAGTGTATAATTATGGAATAATCGTTTTCGGTTAATGTCTCTGTTCCTAAAAAAATCAATATTTCAGCTATTGGATAATTCAGAACTCTTATCTGATATTCAAGATTTTTGTTATTGACTAGTTGTTTTGATTTGATGCAGTTAAATAGAAAATCAACCTGGTAAGTATCTTGTGATAGTTTCTAGTGTTTAGTTTGAATTGGCTCTCATCTGGTCTGTTCAATTGAATGTTATGATGAGTTAGTTAAGACTCAGTTCTGAGTGATTGATCACGTATTAGAATGCAACATTTGGTTCCTCTTTTAATCAACTTTGTTTTTGAAATTTGAACTTTTATTTTTATTTGTAAGGTAAGCATGAGTTTTGAACCTAAAACTCCATGGTTGTTGTTCTTTTTTGTTTGTTTTCTTTTTTGATTTCTGGAAACGTTCAGGCAAAGAATTCCTCAGTTTCATTACTAGAAAAAAGTCTGGAAGTTTTACACTTGGCAAGAACAAAATTTGCTTGAAAAAAGTTATTAAAAAAATGTTTTTAAAAAAAAACAAAAGAAGTAGAATAATAGAAAAAAAAGGAGAGAAACTAGTCGTTATATTTATGTTCAGGAAAATTCCAAATGGTCGTAGGCATACCAGTGTATGCTTCAAATTACGGGACTATAAATGTTAAATTCCCCCCCCCCAACCACCAATACACACACACACACACACATATTTATATATTTGTAATCACATGTGCATGCAAATATAGCAAATATTTATATATTTATGCACAAGTACAGACATGCTGTGCACACACACACACACACATTACCCTGACACAACACATGCAACTGTACATGCATTTGATTTGGTGCAAAGAAGAATGTATTTCAAGTGAATCCAAATGTTTTTTGGAATTATTTGGTTTGTTTTTATTTGTGAATTTTAAAATTATTGTGATTTTATTGTGCAGCTTTTGATTATCTATGTTATAAAAAAATTGGTTACAGTTGTGTTTGAATCGCCTTTGAGGCTTAGTCTACACTATATTAATTACCTAAAAAATGTGTACTGAGAATGACCAATTATTTATGTGGAACTCTTTAATGGTTATAGGCGGAGAAGGAACCCCTTTTGAGCAGCTTCTTATATGCTAGTATTTTATCACACTCTTGTTTGGAGCGGGCACTGGGTTTTGTATTGGCCAACCGGCTCCAGAACCCAACACTTTTAGCCACACAACTGATGGACATTTTTGATGATGTATTTATGAACGATAAAGGTCTTCGACACTCTATTCGCCTGGATGCCCAGGTAATGCCCAGCACAACTTTTGGATACGATGCTGTTTCTTTCAGCTTTTTTGGCACTCATATTAGTTTCTGTTTAGAGTATTTCAAAGATGCCTCTATGTTAATGATGCATTGTCTTGCTTTGAAGTTGAAATTGTATTCATTTGTAGGCAGTGAAAGATCGAGACCCCTCATGCCGATCATATAGTTGGGCCTTGTTATACCTAAAGGTATGCATGTTTTGTGGTCTATATATGATTTTGTTATGAAAGTAGGACATAGACTAAAATTATCAATGAGATTGTGATTTGGTGACAGCCATTTTGGAATATGTTCGAAAAATTTGAATAACTTGTGCTGTGTGCTCTTGTGAGTTAGGGTATGATATTTAGTGGCATGGATTATTAAATATTACAGTTCATTGCTGGCCATGCTAGGAACATTAGAAAGCACCAACAAGTTTAAGAACTAAGCCAGATGCTCCTTGCGAAAGTAACCTTCAATGAATATGTAGAAACTTCATTTAGGACAGATATCCTGAAGCCAATCCTCTGTATGGCTTTTACTGAGGTTGCTTCTTTCTTTTCTCTTGCATTTTATTGAATCCCTTTTGCTTTTCTTTGAGTTAAGCCATGAAAGAAAGGCTGAAAGACAATTCCTTCCTTACCTGACCTTCCTCTGAAAGCAGTTTTCCTATTGTTTGAAACCATACATAGAGGGTAATAGGAGGTCAACATCCTGGTTGGCTTGATTGTCTTGATTTTCGTTCTCTTAATGCATGGCAAGGGTATGATAAGTGGTCTTTAGGAAAGCACCCATTGCTATGCGATGGCATGTCCATGCCTTCTTATACGTGATGGTTGTTTATCACAAAGGGATGATTCTATCGTTTCAAAATTGATTTTCAATCAAATCAGCTCTGTTTATTCAATTAAATTGATTGATATGATGGTTATCAATTTATTTTGCACACATATGATTATAGCCAAAGCCTTGGTGAAGGATGGCCTTAACCAGAACAGTTCCAAGGTAGCGAAATTCCTTGTCTAGTTAGTTTTGACCTATATGAAAGGTGTAACTATTTGGGCGTCATCCTGGAGAGAGGCTCCGTAAAATAACATGTTTGTGGAGATGTGGATCTAGATAGAAAGACGTTATGAAGCTTTACCATTCCTTGGAATTGGCTAGGGAAACTTTCAATTTGGCCTGCAAGATTCTTTCTAGTTTTTGTCATTGTTACTCAACTATATACATATATTGGAAAAATTTTATGTAAGGTGTCAACCTTATGCTGTAGAAGGTGCACCTCAAAAACCCATTGGAAAAAGTTGTTCTGATTCTATAAATCCTCTAATTGATCATCTCAACCTCGAGATATATGAATATGAAAATAAGGATTTCAAGTCTTAAAAATAATATATATTGTGACTCATTATCTGGACCACCCATTTTCAAGATTTTCAAAAAATTTCAAGTATTTATCGATCTTCTTGATATGGATTATTTACGGATGTTTAAATTTCATAATTAGTGGTGACAATAGATTTTCAGGTTATCGTAAGGTCTCTGGCACCGAAATTACAATGGAATTTGGGAATGTCCCTTACTTTTTTATTGTTTAAGGTGAACACAAAATAAATAAAATACTCTCAAAAATGAAAAAGTAAATAAGAGGAATGATCAAGTGGAACAGGGTTCTACTTGACCTGTTTTAGGCCCCAAGCTAACACCGTCCAATCAATGGATGGATGACGACGAGCGAGCTTGGAACCTGCTGACAGTTCATGTGATGTTCTGGTGGGTCCCACTCCATCATCATCACCATCCATCACCGTTCGTTCATTGGTTGGACAGTGTTGGTCTAGGATCAATAATAATAGCAAATCCCGCCTAGGCAGGCGAGAAAAACAATGAGAGAAAAGTCCATGCCATTTACTGCACTCTCTCTCCATGCATTTATGGCACTCTCTCTCGCTCTCTTCTTGCACTCTCACTCTCTCTCCATCACATTTTTGGCTCTCTTTCTCTTTTCGTTATTTACAGGCAGCTCGTGTCCCCTCCCTCTCTCCCTCCATCCCTCCCTCCCACGTGGACCTTGTCTCTCTCCATCGCATTGATTGCACTCTCTCGGCCTATTACGTTTATGGCACACTCTCTCCCCCTTTCACTTTTGTGGAACTCTCTCTCCGCATTTATGGCACTCTATCTCTCAATCCCCTCACATGCTTCTCTCTGTATCACATTTATTTTCTCCCCCAACCCTCACAGTTATGGCACTGTTGGTCTCTCTCTCGCCCCCTCCCTCCATCACACTAATGGCACTTTCTTTCTAATAAATATCCTCTCTCCCCCTCCAAAACACACATACTTCTCTCTCCACATTTATGACTCTCTCGCTCCCTCCATTGCATTTGTGACTCTCTCTCTCTTCATTTCCATATGGCTCGTCTCTCTCTCTCTCTCTCTTCCAACCCCTACTTGAAGAAAAAGTAAAAAAATAAAAGAATAAAAAACACTCTAAGGCCGCCCAGGTTTCTTAGGACCTACCTATGCGGCGAAATCTGCCTTTGTAAACATTTGAATATTAATAGACTCAATGCTACTTTATTTTTCAGAAATTTACACTAATGTCCCTCTACATTATTGTGATTTAAGAAATCCTCCTAAAAATTTGATGTTACATTCATGCCCTTTATTTTTATTTTTTCCCATATTGCCCCTGCTTCGGGCCTTGATGGTCCGAAGTTTAATTTTTTTTTGTTCATAAACTTACTTTGGACCTTGAAGGTCCTAAGTTATTCCAAACATCAACTTTGGGTCTTCAAGATTTGAAGTTGGTTTTTGACTTTTTGTTCACATACATTAACTTCGGATATTCAAGGTTCAAAGTTAATTTAAGTCCTTAAGTAGGTCTTTTACCTGATAAGAACATGTTATATGCACTCATGCCTGTTTCCTTACGGTTCCTTCTTGATAAAACTACTAAGTTATCTTGTCATGAACCCTATTGTGAACTAGTCCATTTGATGTAGTGTCATTAGGTAGTTTTTGTAAGGAACGAGTTTTAAAGTGCAAAGGCTCGAAAACCAAGGCCCCAGGGCGTTTTGCTAGAATAGGAACCAGCAAAAGGTCTGGAATATCAACTTTGGATCTTGAAGGTCTGAAGTAGATATATGTGAACAAAAAACCAACTTCGGACCTTGTAGGTCTGAAGTTGATGTTAGAACAACTTTTGACCTTCAAGGTCTGAAGTAAGTTTATGAGCTAAAAGAGATGAAATTTCAGACCTTCAAGATCTGAAATAGGGGCGGCTTGGGAAAAAAATAGAAAAAAAAAGATGGTTATGAATATAAAGTCAAACTCTTTGAGGGGATTTCTTAAATAAATGTAATTTTGAGGGACTAGTGTAATTTAGAGGGACCAGTAAATGGATGTGCAGATCAATTGGTTCAAGTGAAATATTAAGAATATGTACGTACCATTTTTATCAAATATTTTATCTATGTTCTAAGTTTTACCATTCTAGCTATAATCAAGGAGTAATTGCCTTATAAGTAATATTCTTTTGCATTTTATAGGTGACAACAACATGCATATTTTCACTTTTATCTAGAACTAATGTCAAGCTATATATATTTTGTGTGTGATCTGTATAAGGTTGCAACCTTCAAATTAAGGCACACTTCCAAATTTTATCATAAATATAATTTTGATGTCCAAAAATCTTAGGATGGCTTGAGAATCTATTTTCATGTCTAATTATAAAATCTTAAACTCCAAAAATAGTTCAAATCAAATAGATCTATGAACACCTGAAAATATTGAAAACGGATGGTCCAAATAATGTGTTGCAAGATACACTGTTTTTAGGTCTCGAAATCGTTTTTTCTTTTCATATTCATATATCTCGATGTTGAGATGGTCAATTAGAAGGTTTGCCAACATCAAAACAACCATTTATGATGGATTTTTGAGGTGCACCTTAATTCTACATTTTAAGGTTGCAACCTCATATAAACTTTTTCCATATATTTTTTGTTTATGTTTTTAATATATTAGCAATACAACAATTATTGTAATCTGTTCTCCTAATAGTTTCATGTTCTTATTCTCCATCATTGGAAGTCATGTGTTTGTGTTCTCTCTTTTACTTACGCAGTTTGCTCATCAGAGGAGGAAATGAAATTAAACTCTCCCCATCTATTTGGCAGAGCCAAGAAATTGTGTTGAGCGCATGTAGCGTGCTTCCACAGGGCTACTTTCCTTCGAGCAATAGACTTGGGAGGATATTTTCGATATGAAATATTGGCATGCATTCTAGAATCACTAGATGAGTATTCTCGTAAAACGACAATTGGAAAAATGGAATTTTGAGTTCCTAAACACTTAGATCTGACTGTCTAAAAAATTAGGCGGTTTCTATTCAATCTTAGGATGTTAGATTTTTTGAGGCACATATAGGGGCAGATGTCCTTTTTTTTAGGTCGGTCACTGGGTTTAGGAGGTCATCCCCCAAAATTTGGGGTCCTAAAGATACTCATTAAGGTTTTATCCAAGGAAGTGAATCTAGGATATGCTCCCTTTGGGATCATGTAATCTGTTGGCAACTGTAATTGTTCTTCTCGGTCTAGTTATAGAGCAGATCGCTAATTAGTTCTTACAATTGGATAGGATAATAATTGTTGTATATGCTCATTTTTTTCTTGCTTTCTGGTTCAGATTGAGTTTTAGTGCATATTGCAATTAGCCAGATTGCTGATCATCAATAAAAGAGGACAAAAAGTTAGATGTGCATTACCAGAGTAGACTTATTATAATTTCTCTTTGGAGTAGAGATAACTTGTTTGAATGACCTGTCATGTTTGTTGAGATTCAACATTGTCTTATTTCTCTAAGGATATTAATGTCGTCAGCAGGTTCTGCCTTGGAGTGAGTACAGCAGGTTCTGCCTTGGAGCTAGTAGGATATTAATGTTGTCAGCAGGTTCTGCCTTGGTCATCTAATTGCTTGGCCAAATCCTAGCAATTCGACATAAATTATTACTTTACCTATCTCCTTATCTCTGGGTAGTGTATGAAGCTATCACTTTAGATCTAAGAGATTGAAACCTACGGCACTTTCTATTTTCCACATGGCATATGCAATAGCCAATTGTGTATTCTTGGCTTATGTGCCATGCAAGATGGGCTTGGTGTGAGTTGGATGTCCTAGTTATGGATGTGTGTCCAAGACCCTTTAGTTTTTTTGAAAAACATGAGGAAGTGTTTCAGTGGAGATATGTTTCTAATCTAGGAGTTGTTGGTGATAGATAGGGGACTTAATTTTTGTCAGCATCAGGTGTTTCGTGCCATTGATTTTGTTCTTTTACTCCTTTAACAGAATTATTTAGGGGAAATATCCTCGTACCCCCTATTTTTTGTTTTCATATCTCAATAGACCCAAAAATTCAAAATATATCTCCTAATCCCCTGACTAACTTTGCCCACTTTTAACTATTCTTTTAGCCCTAACAAATATAAAAAAGACATTCTCATTCTAAACCCTTCCTCTCTTTACGTGATATATTCCTCCCAAATTTCTCTCTCTCTAACATTCACCCTCTTTGTCTCTCTAACGGGGGAGAGAGAGTGAGAGACATGGGAGGAGAGAGTGGGAAAATAGATAGAGAGAGATTTAGGGGAAAATTACATGGAGAGAGAAAAAGTATGGTGTTTATAAATGATGTCTTTCTTATATTTGTTTGGGGCAAGAAAATAGGTTTAAAGGGGATAAAGTTAGCTTAGGGGGTTAAAAGATATAAAACTTAGAATTTTTATGACCCAATATATGTTTTGAAACCTTGGGTCTATTGAGATATAAAACTTAAACATGGGGGGTATGGAGATATTTTCCCAATTATTTATTATGAAAAAAAGATATACGAGTTTTCTTAGGAATTTATACAGCTTTTGCAGACGAATCAACTATATTGCATAAGCAAGCATGATTATCATAAAAGCATCAAATAAGAGAAAACTGAGCCTTTTCTATTTGTGCTATATGTAGGCAAAGAGCTTTTTTTCTTTTGTAGGTTGGGTTTCCTATATCATCTCAACTTTGCAGAAACATCTAGCAAAACCTTTCAAATAACATGTGACATGAAATTTTACATGTCAGTCCGCTTGTTGACAGGGCTACCATTCTTTACAGTCGTATCGTGTAGCACATGCATTGTGGAATCGTGGGCGAAAGGTTTTGGCATTAGCATTGCAAAGCCGGATAAGTGAGGTGATTCTTCTTTCTATAATTCTCTTAGTACTAGAATTTCTTACTAGGGAAACTCCCTAGAAACCACTGATGTTGGAAAATGAAAACTATTTCCTAAAGGTACTTCAGCTTCTTAAATCGAGTGCTTTCCAGGAGCTTCTGCCTTCTAGTAATTACTAGTTAGCGACGTTTGAGATGCACATTTAAGCATTATCTAATTTGCTATTTGCTACAGCCAAATCTTTCCTTATCATTGGACAATTCAGAAATTCTTCATGGTGCATCACTGAATTTGCGTAGCTTTTTAATGTTGTCGGTTAAGTCCATACTAATGTAGGTGCCTTTGGTGCTATTCAAGTTTCCTGGATGAGATTGTTTTTTGTATTTTAACTATGGGTTTCCATTAGGTATATTACATAATAGGCTAATGTTACGGCTGCTAGCTTTGCTAAGACAGGGACAACGTTGAGGTGCTTTGTGCATGGGATGAATTCCAATCCTTTTTTGGAGAACTCTGGTTGTATTTTATTTTCTTTGACATTAATTTTTTTTTTTTTTTATCCTTTCAAGCTAGGTAACATGGAGACATGTGTCCTTTTCTTTTACATTATTTCTTTGAAAAGGTTTATGTTCCTCTAAGTTTGATTGATGGAAATTGTCTATTAGTCTTGTTTGAAAAGGTTTATGTTCCTCTAAGTTTGAAAAGGTTTATGTCCTTACGTGTTTCGTGTTTTGTAGGTTTTTGCCGTGGATATACATCCAGGTATGTTATTTTGGTAATGTACGATGCTAGGTGTATTATTTAGAATTTATGACTTCTGACGGTTTTCAGAATATTGAGTTAAATCTTGGCTATGATCTTTATCCATACATTTGATATTTATTGATGTCTTGGGAGGCAAACTTGGTGCCGGATAGTTAGCTATTTTGTTTGCAAGTGTCGAATAAATGGGTTTATGTTACTGTTAGATGATAATGGCTTCAATGAAGTGAAGGAATTCATTTGGTAACCTAAAGTTTTGGTCTTATGACTTCTTTATGTATTACAAACTTTGCCAAATCCATTCGTTGCATGTAACCTATGCATGCTGAAAGTTGTGGATGTGCTATGGCTATTCCAATATTCTATTTTGTGCTCCTATCTGTAGCAACTAGTCCACTGGTCCTGTTTTTAATGTGCATCTGGAGGTGATAAGTTATTGATTGTCATGATTTATGTACTATACAGCTGCCAGACTTGGCAAAGGGATTTTCTTGGACCATGCTACGGGTGTTGTGATTGGAGAAACTGCAGTTGTAGAAAAAAAAGTTTCATTGATGCAGGTACACAACTCTGTTTATCCTGGTTATCATTGGTTTTTTTCTATGTTCAGCTGTGTTGGTCTTTCATGGTTCACTGAGGATCATTCAGCACAATGTTTTTTTTATTACAAAAATCTTCTCTCCCCCCCCCCCCCCCCTCTCTCTCTCTCTCTCTCTCTCTCTCTCTCTCTCTCTCTATCTCTCTCTCTCTCTCTCTCTCTCTTTCTCCATGCATAATTTCCTCATCAAATTTGCAAATAGCATGTATTGGTGTTGGGATTTTTTTTTAAATTAACTTGTTGTATTGAGTGTGAAAAAGTTATAAAAAGGAATCTGGCAGCCCGCTAGATGGGTGCTCGTTACAGCTTCCAAAAATGACCAAGTATACAAGAAGATAGAGCCCTATACAGAATAGATTTTTATTTTTGCACTCCAAAAAAAAAAAAAAGGATACAGAATAGACGTTACTGTCCATGCTTCCAAAAAAACCAAAAATGGGACGAGAGCTTCAAAAAATTGCCAAGGAGGCCCCGCTGGTAGGGGTATTTACTGCTGGTCCAGAATTAGCACCAGCTATAGCAAGATTATCTGCATCGTGGTTTGCCTTGTGCCATGTATGTCGTTAGGAGATGCCCATACGCCTGCTCAGATCGGACAGTTGGTCAAAAATATGTTGGGATGTTGTGTTCACTACATCCGTTGCAGTTAACTTTTGAATGACGCATTAGTATCTGGTTTTCTTCTTACAGGGTGTAACCTTAGGAGGAACTGGTAAAGAAACAGGAGATCGCCATCCTAAAATAGGTAGAGGAGCGCTCATTGGAGCTGGTGCAACTATCTTGGGTAATATTAGAGTTGGTGAAGGTGCTATTGTGACTGCTGGTTCTCTCGTTCTAAAGAATGTTCCTCCGCACTGGTACACTTATGTTGCCATTTGTAGAAATTAAGCACTTCTTTCAATCCATAACTTCTGTTTGTGTTGTTAATTTTGATTTGAATAAATTATGTATCATGATTTCATTATATTTTGTCATTGTCTGAGTAGCTAAAATGCTGCGTGAATTAGAGAGTCTGATGTGACCTAAGATCAGGCATCACTAGACATTGACTACAAGACCCTAAAATATGTTCGAGTACTTTTAATTGAAATAAGGTTAACTATCTACAATAGCCAATAACCATCCACAAAACTAAATTAACAAACTTGTGTAAATCAGCATCAAATTTAGGAGTTTGCTTTATTGTTCGGGAAATGAGATTCAAATCCTTAATCGGTTGAATCTGCCCTTAAACAAAATCAGCTTGAAAGGGAGGGGAGGTGCTGCCAAGCCTTCTATATGACCTTCAATCAAAGAATTTTAGAAACCCTTCTAGGGTTCTTTATCAAAATTCTCAGAAACAAAGCACTTGACCTTCAATCAAGTGCTGGGTTGATTTTTTCTGAAACGGAGTGTGTGCGAGTTGTGTATTTCAAGAATAGGTTGGATCTTACCAGCTGCACTTTACTAATTCTCATTTATATTAGAATAATCTAAAATACCCATAACTAAAATAAAATAATAAAATGACGAAACTACACCCTGAATTCTGTACAACACCGCAGAGACAAAAATACCCTTACAGAACTAAAATAAAATTTAAAAGACCAATAATCATCGTTTTGCTATAAAAAATGCAAAAAAAATAAATCCTTAATAAAAGTTATAGCAAAACACAAAAAAGTAAATTCTTAATCAAAGATAACTTATATTAATCCTATAGAAAGCTAGGATGCCCTCATCGAAGTTTCAAACATCAGTTAAATTGATAAACATGTCAAGATTTGGATATATTGGATTGACATTGAGAATCACAATGTCTATGATTTAAGCTTTTTATTTTTAACTATTTTAGCAATGAAAAGAAGGATCCCATATTTTTTGCTAAATGTTAGTTTGTGTGGGTTGATGTAGGAGAAAGGCTACCAATAGGTGGCACTTATATTGAGCAGTAATTTTGGCTATCCTCTCTTGATCAGATGGTGGGGAGGCTAACTGAAATTACTATTTATTTTAGATGACTACCTATTGGTACCGTTTTCTAGACACAGACACATATTGGGAAGATTGGCTGTGGATGAGGTGGGAAACAGAAAACCCTGGCGAGGAGGATTGAAGGACAATAAAAGAGTTTAGGTTGAATAGAAAAAGAAAATCAGTGTATTTATCCATTTATTGTTTTAATTCCTTCTCACCTGGCAATAAATAAAGAAATTTAAGGAAAACGATATGAACCTGTGATGTCATATTTGGTGATAAAATGATAACCACTTCTTATGACATTCTCATCTCTGGTTCAGCATGGTGGCGGGTATCCCAGCCAGGGTAATCGGACCTGTGAAGGAGAAAGATCCATCTCTCACCATGAAGCATGGTAATTTCCAAATTGCGGTTTTGTTATTTAAGATGTTCTTATTTAAGATGTTCTGATTTCCAACATAAACAAAGGGTGGAAAATTGCTTTTTTCATTAAAAAAAAATTTATTTTTGTTTGCTTTAGTAATATCCTTTTGGAAATTTGCAGATGCTACTAAGGAATTCTGTGAGCTCATGGCTGTAGATTCTCTGCAAAAAAGACCCAGTGGTTAGCCCTCAGATCACCTCCTTGTCTGGTTAGGAGTTTCTATGGAAACACAGATCCACGCTCTTTCTCTCTCACTCTCTCTCTCTCACTGTATAATGTAAACTAAATAAGGATATTGTGATATAGATTGTGATTCGCTATGGTTTAAGGCTGCATCTTTGAAACTGCTCTCAATGAGCTCAGAGAGAGAATTATGATCTGTATTGGTTCCTTGGTGGCACACATTTTTAAGGCTGCGTCTTTGGAACTGCTCTCAATAAGAGAGAGCATGCATTTCTGACTTTGTGATTTACACCAAGCCATCCAATTTGACATTTAATGAGTGGAAATGATTGTGACATTCATGTACAAATGATAAACAATCCCTTCTATAAATGGTTATTGAAATTGGACATTAATTTTTCTATAGGGTTATAACAACATAACATTAATTTTCATTTAGGGTCCATTTGGCTCCTTGAAAGAAATTTATTGAAAATTCCAATGAGAGAGATGGTTGAGGGTTTGTGAGAGAGAGAGAGAGAAGGCATGGGCCATGGAGTTCGTTGAAGATCGGGGTGGTTGGGGCTGAAGAAAGTTCATTTAAAGATAATGATCTATTCACTTGTTTAGATGGAAGATTTTTTCTTTTTTTTTTGGAATAATGAGGTAAAAATGGAGATAAAGGGAATATTTCTCTCCTAAGTTGATGTACTTTATTGTAATTGAGATGGAGTATCTCTCTCCTAAATTGATATAATATATTGTAAATTATTGGGAAAATTATAATATCCCTTGAACTTTTTAGATATTTTACTCCCAAATATTTTTTGTCACACGACGTAATCTTTTTTATTTTTTTGTATTTACTACCTCGATCATAAAGTCAACAAAATTAAAACTATAATGCGCTTTTCATACTCTCTCTATAATGCCTTTACCCTCTCTCTACCCGCCTTCTCTCTTCGGGCCATCAAAAGGTATAGAACCAAACGGATTCTTGGGACAAAACCTTCCTCAACTTTGCACTCTCTTCCTGTACAGCAACCTCGCTTTTAACGCTATACGAAACTTTCCCACCTTCGAGCTCTGCAAGGCTCTTTGGTCCTGCAAAATTAAAAGCATGGCTACTGGTTTCATTGCCTTTGACCACTGAACCCCTTAAATTTTTTCCCTCCATAGTAGTATTAACCTAGGAAGCTGCCTTTTCAATCTCTCACGATTTCTTCCAATAAAACCACCAGGGTTGCTTACTGGCCCTCTTGCCCTGATATCCAAACTTGTTTCTTGATGAAATTCTAACGAAGACTTTCCAGGTAGTTTGAGCCGACCTTGGAGCTGCTGGTGTACTGTGGGTTCACCCTAGAGAGAGAGAGGATGGGTAGAGAGAGAGAAAAAAGAGAGGGAGAGAGAGGGAGGGTAGAGAGAGAAGCGGTAGAGAGAGTGAGAGAGAGAGGGCGGGAGAGGGAGAGAGAGAGTGAGAGATGACGGCTAGAGCGAGAAAGAAAGAGAAAGAGAGAGGGCAGGTAGAAAGAGAGGAGATAGAAAGAAAGTAAGGGGAATCTAGAGAGAGAGGGGGTATGAAAAGGGCATTACAATCATAATTTTGTTGACTTTTTGATTGAAGGGATAAATAATAATTAAAAAAACAGTGTTAGGGTCCAAAATGTGATGCTAAAAATATTGAAGAATAAGATGTTATAAAGTTTATTTTAGGAGGATATCTATAATTTTCTCTAAATCATTTGAGATGCTTCATTTTGAGGGAAGAATATCGTAGAAATTGCTTTTTAAGGGGCCAAATTAACCCTTATTGAGGGCCCAAATTAGCCCTTATAGCGCATGTTTTGCATGGAGGTCCAGCCTAGAACTTTTGAACTATAATTGTTTCGAATTGGAGCCATAAAAATTAAGTTAAACAGCTGTATGCTCCTGATGGTACAAATCCTTTTAGGATCCAAATATTGGAGATGTGCCCTCAGCTTGGGAACTTAACCAAGAAACAAAATCATATGCATTCTGTATGTGCCTAAAGAAAAAATAATATTCTAAGGTACTTGTCCTATTTTTGGACGATCAGTTAAAGGCAGTGTTTGAAAAATCGTCGAGTCACCACAGATTCGGGCGACTCGACAAGGGAATCAGTCATCCCGTGTTGATTCTAGGTAAAAACCGGAAACCGCCCGTTTTTATAAACAAATCAAGCGATTCGGGCGATTCTAACATCATGAATCTGCTGATGATGTCACAACATGGAACGAGTTTGAACAAATTTCGTCACACGAGTTTCGGACACATGCGATGTTCGTAACACGAGTTCTCGCACACATGCGTCATTCGTAAACTCGAGTTTTGCACTCGTGCAACGGGCCTACACAAGCACACCACGTGGGAAGACGACTGCTTTTTCACGTGTGCAATAGTTCACGCTACCAATTTGTTATTTATGGAATCTTTAAAATCTTCAATGTTAAATATTAATTTACACACTACGCAGTCTTGACAATGTTATATAATATATAATTTTATTATTACCACAAAGAACAACTGCAGTCGGGTCGTCTAGGTGGTCATCGCTTCTATCCCTCTCTCAATGGGTTCCAAGCTTCGAGCAGCAGCCCACCATCTAGTTTTATTTTAGGGAAAATGACAAAAAAATAAAACCCCGAATATACTATTCACTCAATTTACCCCCACCCAAATTTTGTCTCATGTTTTTTTCCCCTTAACAAGCTTTCCTCGCAAAAAACCCCCCACAGTAAAAAGTTATAAATTTTTGGATAGAAATGCTGTCCAAAGACCTAACTGCTGGAGCGAAGAGCAATATCGCCAGAGTGCTGTAGCTCCAGAAAACTATCGGCGCGAAATCTACCATACTATCGGAGCGAGATCACATAGTGCCGGATCGAACTGAAAAACCGCCGAAGTGGTGTGAAGCAATACAGTATTGCCGGAGTGCATGTAAATAACTCCGGATTGCGGACTCTACTACCGGAGCGTAGTTCTAAACTGCCGTCAACGCCGGAGCGAATGAACTCACTGTTGGAGCGATATGGCTCCAGAAGCTTAACTGTCGGAGCCTGTTACTATAGTGTCGGAGTGCCTTGCCTTAATGCTGGAGCACTATATAATGAACACCGAAGCATTGTGGTTCCAGAAGCCTTACTGCCGGAGTGTGCATACCAACTTCCAGAGCGTTGGTACAAACTGCCGGAGCGATGTATACGAACTACCGGAGCACTGTGGCTCTGTAAGCCTAACTACCGGAGCGTGAAGAACATATTTCCGAAGCATGGGTTTATACTGTTGGATCATACTTGTTTACTGCCGGAGCGACTGTGGCTCCAGAAGCTCTACTACCAGAGCGAGGAAAGGTTAGTGCCAGAGCGTGCATATTGTCTGTCGGAGCGCATTGTTATACTACCGGAGCGTCTGTGGCTCCAAAAGCTTTACTGTCGGAGCGAAGAATTGTACTGTTGGAGCGACATGTTGCAATGTCGGATTGTGGTGTTGTAGTGCCGGAGCAAAGTGTTGTCAAGCAATGGTTTTTTTTTTTTTTTTGGCTTTTTGCCTTTTGTGGTGTTGTATGTTAGAACTGAATTAGGTGTTTCTCTTTAGTGATGTTATATGTTCGCCTTTGGTAGCGTTATGTTAGCATTTGGTGGTGGCTTATAATTCTATGTAGTGATTTTATATAGCCTTTGGTGGTTTTTATATGTTAGCCTTTGGTAGTGTCATATGTTAGCATTTGGTGGTGGCTTATAATTCTATTTAATGATGTTATATAGCTTTTGGTGGTTTTTATATGTTAGCCTTAAAGCAGTTACACTTCGCTTTGATGGCTTCATAGTTTATCACCAAAACGATTGATATGTTGCAAACATAATGATATATATCAATCATAAAATCCAAAAATACATTTGTTTTGAACATCTATATAACATATGCTTCATTGATGTAACATACCCTTCATTGAACATACCTTTCATTGAAGAGTATGTAAAGAGAGATCTCTCATTTATGTAAAGAGAGAGCTCTTTATTGAACATACCCTTCAACCGCAAATAAGGAGAGATTTCTCATTTATGTAACATATCCTTCATTGAACATAAGTTTCGAACATTCATATTAAATCCCAAAAGACATATCACACTCAACATCAAAATATAACCAACCATATCATTTACCGAATATATGTTTCAAACATACTGATCAAATTCAAAAATACAAATGAATGAAGATCAATATCGACCACATTTTTTTACTTAACATTTGTTTCAATTATACATATCCAAGGCCAAATAAAAAAAAAAAGCAATTCCCCCATCGCAAATTCCACCTCGATTCCTCTTGCAACACCGGCGCTTGAAATTGATCAGCTTTTTGCTTTGTTCTTCTCACATCTTCATGCTCACTATTACCATCATCTCCTCCATCATCATCATCCTCTTCTCCGTCATCTCCTCCTCATCATCATCATCTTCTCCATCATCATCCTCTTCTCCATTGTCATCGTCTTCTTCTCTTTCACTTTCATCACCCTCATCGACACCTCTCTCCACAGAAGTGTTATTCAGTAGCAGATCATGTGCCGCCTGTACGTAATCTCTGGATTCTCCGGTTAGTGCTTCACTATTAAGTGCAGCTTGTAGCAACTCTATACATGTATGTCGATGCAAGTAGATAGTGAAAACAAACAAAATTGACCATCAGATATGTATTTCATAATTTTAAATTATATTAAAACAATAAAATAAAAAAATGCATATAATAAATATTATACCAATCTATTATCCTGGGATTGGCTTACATAGGGTTATACATGCGATTGGCTTGCAAAAGGCTATACATAGGATTGCGACTGCGATGGGAGGAGAAATGGTGTTTTTCCTTACATAAACATGTTGTATCAGGTCATGTACTCTCCAGTAGGTACTCCACCAGATTTATCTAAAGGTGCTTAACAACGTTACATTCTTGTTGTTTCTAATATTTTATCTGCCTACCCAATTCGACAGTCCAGTTTGTGGGGTGTACACCGACCCTCTCCCTCCTATCCCACTTGGGTGGCGTAACAAGAATACCTTGCATCTTCCCAAATTGTCGCAACACGCGATCGGGCATATAATACTCCGCAGTGTTGAAACTAATGAGGTATGAATGACACATGAAGTACTCAACAATTTCCTGCGACTCCTCATACGGTTGTCAGGTCACCTACAAAAATAAGCATGAGATATTAATAATAAGGAAAGACATTCTATATTGAATGAGATATCATCTACTGCGTTATAAGCACACAAGCCAATCACTAACCATATTGAACGAGATATGGTCAAATGAGATGTTTTTGTGCCGTACTTGTTTCTTCCAAATGCAAGCTCTAGGCATCTCTAGGTTGATGACCAATGCAGACTTTGTAGCTAGAGCTCGAAAATGCTCATAGATCCAACACTGTAGAAAAGAAATAAAAGTAAGAAGCCACATAAACTGTAAGATTGTAAATATATATAATAGAAATAGTGAAAAATACCTGTAGTAAGGTCGCTGACCCACTGAAATGATTATTTTCCCATCTGCGACCTTGGACAATGAATGATATAAGAAAACAAGAGCCGCAGTACCCCATGCTTACTTCCCTACCTCATCAAAATTTCGAAACAAATGCACTTATATTGAAAGTGTTGATCCTTTAGATAAGTCAGCAAAAATTGTTGTTCCAACTAGATAGAGGAGATATGCTCGTGTGTGTTATGTGAGTTGTAATTTGGTGGGTTTTTTTTGGAAGTTGACAAAATCTACTCCTCAACCATGTATGATTTAGACGCATTGAGGTGGCATTTTTAGAGCAATCTCCCAAATATTCCTTGACAAAAGAAATATAGTTTTTAGGCCTGATGCCGGTTACGGGCTCACCCGTTACGGGTATCCTTAATATCTGCCATTCATCAGATAATGTTAGACTCATTTCACCGATGCTTAAAATTGCAGTATTCATGTCCTTGCACCATTTTCCTATAAATGCCCTCATTAGGTTGCAATCGATACGCGAGACCCCGATATCCATCAATGGACTTAACCCGATCTTATGAACTAGAGGTACATGTCATTGATCGAGCATCTATTTTGCTAGGGCTTGAGTTGATTCATCAAAATGAAGTATATTGCTCTCCTAAAATGAAAATTAACAAGAAATTGCAATAGTCAATCACCTGAGAAATACCTAATTAATGTAAATCATTTAGTAAAAAAAATAGACCTTTCGTACCTCATGCCTTTGACCTTATGACGTGGATGGTTCCCCTATGCCTCTTAGTTGTTCCGGGTCTTACATTGCTAATTATATTATCATAATTAGCATAACAAGTTAACCACGAGTATCATATCCAATAAGAAAAGAGATAGAACATCGGCATATCCAATCCAATTAGAAAAGAGATAGAACAGTGGTATATCCAATCCAAAAAGAAAAATGATGGAAAACTGAACAAAGAAGATAACTAAAAAGAGAGAGAAAAATGACATATCCAATATATGTGTCAACAAAATGGCATATCCAATACAAAATGGCATACCCAATACAGTGAAGTGGGTGCTACAATTTAAAAAAACTAAACAAATAAGATAACTAAAAAAATGCCTTCAAGTGGGTGCTTTACATGTTGTCTTGTTGTAACCAGTTCTTTTACACCTACTGCAGTGAATAGGTCGAACTGGTATTTCATGTGACTCGATGCGCTTCTTTTTAGGTCGGCCAGGGGGCCGTCTTGAGTGAGGTGGAAGTACTCTTATTCCATCTACAAGAACTTGTGCACACGTACGCCCAGATAGATCGATCAAGGTAACTGACACGATAGGTTCGAAAATGTTTCACGAAACTTTGCAACCATGAAATAGTCTTCACAATAGTCGATCGGATCCCTATTCATCCATTGAAGGGCTTTACAAGCATGTTTGCAGGACAAGCCCGTAATTTACCAACCCCGGCATTCACATTCTCGTGCAATTATGTTTACCTTATAATTTATGCGATGACCCCTTGCTTCAAACACTGCTCCACTTGACATAGTGACCTTAACGGAAAGGGATTGCTTTATGATCTTTATCAATTCCTTTTGCGCGTGCAGGGTAAGTGTTGTGGTCTAGGATTCAGCTTCCAAGTTGCGGGTAGCCATTAGTTTCATGATTTGTCTTCTAATCAAGTCAACACACTGGAGAATTGGCATGTCACGTGCTTCTAGAATCCACTTGTCATATGACTCAACCACATTGGTTGTTACTTGATTATATCGTTTACCCCTGAAGAGTGATGTGACCCAACGATCTGGCGATGCTTCCATGAACCACTTGAATGCGACCTCAGAAATAGACCTAATTTCACTCATATTGTCAAAATACTCTTGTAGCATGTATGCTCTACATGCTCCGACAAAGTATTGTACAACTGCCTTCTTAATATCATTAGGTATGTCTTTTACTTCTTTCTTGAAATTCTCCGCTAATTGACGCTCTCAGAAGGCATGATAGACATTCTCAAAAACTTGACAGACAATATCAACTAGGCTAGGGTGTCTATCAGACAAAAAATTGATTTCACGATCTGTCCCAGTAGCAATCTTTAGAGATTTCATAAACCACAACCAGTTGTCGTTACTTTCAGCATCCACAATAGCGAATGCAACAAGAAACATTTGTTCTTCTCCATCGAGTGAGTTCGCACTCAGTAAAGTTTTAAGGTATCATGCATTCAATGATGTCCCATCGAGAAATATCAGTGTGCGGCACCCACTTTTGAAGCCATGTATTGAGCCATAAAAGCTTAAAAACATTCGACGAAATCTGCTATCTTCACATACTTGTCCTGTCGCATAACTACCAGGATTCGTCTCTATCCACTCGGTTTACATATGCGGGTAACTGGTTGTTTGCATCCTCTTGTGAACCATGTATGTTTTTTATGGCTGTTTATTTCCCTCACCAAGCTTTGCATCAGGGTATTTCTAGCCCATAATCTCGAGACAAATCATTCATGATTTCTTTAGCCTTGTATTGCTCAGTGTTGCTTAATTTATCCTTGATTAATGATGCAATAAATTTTTGTGATGCTCTTCTCTGTATATCATTGCTTGTCCCAATATTACATGTGTGTTTTTTTTTCCATGTTTTGATGCTCAAGACATTCGTCCTGCCAAACTTCGAAGCATATATCTCCCATTTGCATCCATTACCCTTGCATTTCGCCTTTATGTGATACCCCTCATTTTTTAAGAAAACGATAAGTAAAATGGTGTGCTAGAGCAATCTTGCTTAGGGCTTTTCGGAAGTCATCTAAAAATTCAAATTGTTGGTCTATACCGGTAAGTGCATCATCCCATGAACTAAGCAACTTTGGTGCATTATTTTATTCGAAACTAGAGACAAAAACATTAGAGGATTGAGGGTTCTGGCCTCTTCGATTGCCCTAGGGTTATGTAAAGTACTTCCAACCCTTTGTTCACTCCCATCAAATACATAAACCAAGACATTATTCTCGCCTTCATGTGCATCACCAATGAATAGATTCACAATAAATATTTTATTTCTCGAGACAAAATACCTCAATGATATCAAGTGTATGTCTAGCAAGAAACACTCTGCTACGTATTTCCGCAGGTCATCTAATTTAATTCTACTTTCAATCATAAATGTACATGCATCACCACTAATATAATCCAAAGTCCCATCGATATTTGATTGGAGTTGTCCACTACAAATACAATAAATTAATCTTCTATTACTCATTTTCTTTTGTCCTGCACAATATTTGAAATAATTTATACCCCACAAATAAACAAACTCAAAGATTATATGAATACAACACTAATGACTTTGTGGATACAAACATATATTTTCGATCAATGGGTATTACAAAAGCATCTAGGTCAGTATGTGTGTAAAATTGTCAATACATGTCCAAAACATGTACAACATTAAAAAAGAAGAACCATGCAACATAGCTTCCAGGTTGGCTCTACTCCCATGTTTCATGACACCATAAGGTAGCTACTCCCCTTTCCCCAAATACCTCAAATGGTAGTTAAGTACCCTAAATTTGTGAATAATATTACTAATGATAGTTAAGTACCCTAAATTTCCATAAATCCACATAACTAATTTCAATTTTATGCCAATTACATGAAGTCTAATTTCACAAGAATCATTTGAGATAACAACAATTTCTGCACTATTTTATTTAAAAAAATAAAAAAGAAAAACAACAAGACCCGCATTTTATAACATCATTGACATCAACAACAATTCATCATCATCATTATTGTCCGAGCCTTAATCCAATTATCTAGAATGGGCTCCATCAACGAAAACAACAATTGAACATACAAAATTCCCATAAATTTCACTAAGTTGCCATCAACTATCCGTTATTTCTAGAAATAGCCATAGTTAGCTCAGTACATTAAAAATTACAAATCAAATACAATTTAGGGGTCCTTAGTTTTCATTTTCAATATGCCAAATCTTGAAGGGTCCTACATCACCGACTATTTAAGAATTTAACTAAGCCAAACAAAACAGCCTTTACATCGAATTCTTTGAGCTCAATTGGACCCAGAATTGATGATCTTTGATGTCGAAATTGTTGGAAATGAAGGGTTGTTATAGGATGTTCTATGTATTGCAGTGCATCATTCGGATTTCACAATATTCATTTGAAAATCCATCATTCAGTTTTCACAATATATTTCAAAACCAAGATCGTAGGTTTCTTATTCAGGACGACTTGATTCTCAATCAGGAATGTGAAGGAATGTACAATGAACGCTATATTACAAGAGATTCATTGTCAATGCCAAATCCAATCAAATAACTTAATGCAAAATCAAATACAACAGATTGTCAATGCCAATATAATTCGAATGATTTTATTAAAAAAATAAATAAATTTATCTTAGATAGGGCTGATTTGGGGTAAAATAAAAATCGGGCTCGGGTTTGGGCTAGGACACATATTTTGAGAGCCCAATCTTCTTTTGTAGGGAGACGGAGAGAGCTCGGTAGACGTTCCTTCGAAGATAGAGAGGGGTAAAACTTGTACCCACGAAGTAGGAAGGGGCTCGGGCCTGGGAGATAGAGCATGATAGGAGGGGGGAGGGCCGCAGAGAGAAAGTGAGAGATGGTGAGGATCTCGGGCCGTGAGGGTGAGCTCGGGACCATGAAATAGGAACGGGCTCACGGCCGTGAGAGATGTTGAGGATCTTGGGGCCGTGAGGGGGAGAAATGGGTAGAAATCGAGCTCGGGCCGTGAGGGTGAGAGGAGCTTCTGCGTTACGTGTAAAAGAGGAAGGGTGAAATACGGGTAAATGAGAAAAAGGGTAAGTGGGAAAGAAAAGGGGAAAAGGGTACTTTCGTCTCTTTTTTGTTTTTTTCTGGTTCGGGGGGTTTTTGTGAGGAACTAAGTTGAAGGGAAAAAGTGGGAGACAAAATCCCGAAGGGAGTAACTTGCATGAATAGTACATGCTCGGGGGTTTTTGTAATTTTTCTTTTATTTTATGTTCAAAAAAATAAAAAACGTCAAAAAAAAATTACATTGACAAAAAAAATAAAAGCCATTACAAAAAAATAAAATTTATGAAAAAAATAAATAAAAACTACTTTGACAAAAAAAAAATTCATCAAAAAAAATAAAAGTTACATTGACAAAAAAAGAATAAGTTATTTTGACAAAAAAAAAAAAATTAATTTATTTTGACAAAAAAAAAGTTCTCCCGACAATAAATAAATAAAAGTTACATTGACAAAAAAATAAAAACTATGACAAAAAAATAAAAGTTACCTTGACATAAATAAAAATAAAAGTTACCTTGATAAAAAAAATAAAACTTATGACAAAAAAATAAAAATTACATTGACAAAAAAATAAATTTTTGTCCAAAAATAAAAATAAAAGTTACTTTGACCAAAAAAAAAATTATATTAATAAAAAAATAAGATTTACCTTGACAAAAAAATAAAATTTACCTTGACAAAAAATAAAAGTTATGACAAAAATAAATAAAAATTTACCTTGACAAAAAAAAAAAAAAAAGTTACATAGGTAGCACCGTCTTCTTATTTTTCTTGTAAAAAATAAAAATAAAAGGTAATACAATAAGTATTTATTGTAAAAAAATAAATAAAAAATAATACAACAAGTGTCATGATTTTTAAGCATGCATTTGCGCTGCGTTTATTCTAAAAACCTTAAAAAAATTGATTTTTGAAACCTAAAAAATTAGATTTTTGAAAATTGGTACGCATTCTAATAATTTATACATTGATAACCAATCTATATTTTATTTATTAATTTATTTGCAGTATAAATTATTGAATATACATTTTTTCACAAATGTGAATAATATATTTTAAATTAGATGATATTATAATATATTTTGGATTTGTTATTATTTATATACTAAAATAATTATAAAATGTAAACCAACCATTTCAATTTTAGTATATAAGATTATAGTTAGCTAGGTTGTAATAATTTGGTTTTTTTTTTAGTTGATTAGGGTTTTCTTTTCAATTCGAGATTTTGGTGGCCATTTTTTAATCGATTTAATTCATTCTTTATTATAGTCCATGTATCATTATATACTTCATACATGATAATTCTATGATTTTTCTCTTGTGTGATGTGAATTTAATTGTTAACATAAGTTTGTACAGGGAAATAAGATCTCAATATTCACATATTGATTAAAAAAAATGAAAGTTAATAATTTAGTACCCCAATTTCTTATTTAACTCTTAAAAAACAATATTTATAACGAATTTTAATATATTTTTTTGTATTTTTTTAAGGTTTAATTCAATCGATTCGACCGATTCTCGATCCGGATCATCGATTCACCGATCCAGATGGGTTTTTGGGGTGCCCAATCCGGGGCACCGATCCGTTTTTTAAACCACTTGTTAAAGGTGTTTAAAAAATTAAAATTTATTTTCTTAAATAACTGAATTGACGTTTTTATAAAATATATAGCATGCAAGTTTAGTACTAGTAGGAGTAGAAAGGAGAAATAAGTTAAGATTGATTTGCCAAGAAGTACCTAAATATATATTTTTCAATATCTTGGGTCAATAATTCATGAGACTAGAGATTGTTGAAGATGTTGTGCATAGAATTGGAGTAGAATGGAAGAAATGGAGATGTGCTTTCGAAGTCATATGTGATCATCATATAGTAATGAAACTGAAGGCTAAGTTCGATAGAATGGCTATAAGACCAACTCTATTTTTACAAGACAGAATGTTGGGCGGTCAAGAAACAACATATGCATAAAATGAGTGTGGCTGAAATGAAGATATTGAGATAGATGAGTGACAAGACAATAAATAATAGAGTTCAGAATGAATACATTTGAAGGAACTTAATAGTGGCTGCAATAGGTGATAAGATGAAGGAAATTAGACTTAGGTGGGCTAGCCATGTGCAATGTCAAATATAGAACAATACCGGTAAGGATGGGCGATTTGATTCAAGTGGAAAAATTTAAAAGGGTAAAGACAAGGCTCTCAAAGGACATGGATAGAAGTAATGATAAGTGACATAGCGACCAATAGTCTCACTAAGGGTATATGACCTTGATAGAGTAGAATGATGGAATACGATTTGTATAACTGATCACAAATAATTAAGATAAAGCTCAAATGATGATGACAATTATTTTAAATTTCAAGTAGATTCTAATATTTTTCTTTAAAAAAAACTCACAACTTAAGCTAAGTTTTGTGAAAGTATACAACGAGACCATTCACCTTTAGTACATGGTGGTCTCAATAAACTTTGACCGTTGGATGTGAAATTGGGTGGCTGCATTTATTTCATCGACCAAACCCATAAGTTTTTAACCGAAAGAGCAAGTGTACAGTGAGACTTGCGCAGCGCAAGCATGCATTGATAATTATTCCCTTCTTTTTCTTTTTGGGTACATTTGGCATACAGATGCATCCGTAGCTCTAGAGGGTAAGGTGCACCTTCAAATTTTATCATAGTATATAATTTTGATGTAAAATATTTTTAGGATTATCTCAAAATCTATTTTTATATTTAATTATAAAATTTAAAAATTATTAAAATCAAGTAGATCTATAAATATATGAAAATCTTGAAAATAGATGGTTGTAGATAATATGTTGTAAAATGTACTATTTTATAGACTTAAAATATTATTATTTTTCAGGATGTGGAGATGACCAATTAAATAATTTTTCAATATTAAAACTATCTTTTTACGATGGATTTTGGATTTTTGAGGTGCATCCGTAGCTTTAGAGGTAACGCAGCAAACCGTATATAAACTTTGTCCTTTCTTTTTTAGGTAAATATGCAGCCAAAGTGAAGGGAAAAGTTGACGCCTCAGGGGCACGACCACAACCACAACCACACACTTTCGGTCATGGGCCCGCTACCAAACCATGCTCTGCCGAACCCACCACGACTCACTCTCATGGGCCGCCAGGCGAGGCAATGATGCAAGCCACCTCTCTCTCTCTAGAATACCCTTTCTCTCTCTAGAAACCTACTTTCTCGGCGCGCGCCTGGTCAAAGTAGTGCAGTCGTCTCTCTAGAATACAATGGACCTCGTCATATTTGAGCTGATGATCTCTTTACTTTTACTGGAATGGACCCTCTCCAACTTCCACTATTGCATTAATCCCTCTCTCTTTCTCTCTCTAAATTGAACCAGTCAGTTAGTTGAATGGAACCCTTCCAACTTGTACTATTACATACTTCATCAATAACCCCTCGCTTTCTCTCTGGAATTGAGCTAGTCAGTTGAATGGACCTCTCTCTCTCTCTCTATAAATGTATAAGATCCTCCCACCGTTTTTTATCAGCTCACAACTCAATATTCCATCCATTCTACACCCTGGTGTTAAGTTTAGAGTTGAAAGATTTGAGGGTTCAAAAACCATGGCCATGGCAGCTGCAAGCTTTGTGACAGTTAAGCAACCCACATCTTTGCCTTGCACATCTGCAGGTGCAGGTCCAAGAGTGAGGGCTACATTATCCCTGCCAGTCTTGGCCCCAAAGACTGCCTCTTCTCCACCCAAGCTTGAAAACAACCACTACTTCTCTAAGAGCACAAGACAGCTGGGCCGGGATCGGACCACCGCGTTTCCGCTAGGGAACGAGAACGACCCTGTGCTCATGGCCAAGCTCCATGAGGTGGCCGACGTTGTTGCCGATAGGGCGGAGATGCATGCTAATTTAGCCGAGCAGAGGAACAATTGGAACACTCTTCTTCTCAACTCCACCAATTCGATTACCCTTGCGGCCGCCACAATGGCGGCCCTCGCCTCATTTCCCAGCTCCCATCTCTCGCTCGCCCTCTCCTCCACAGTCCTCTACTCGGCAGCCACCGCAATGGTGTGCCTGACTAGCAAGATCCAGCCTTCTCAATTATCAGAGGAGCAGAGGAATGCCGCCCGCCTCTTCAAGAGCCTCCACATACACATCCACTCCACTCTGAGCCTTCACCCGTCTCTCCGCCCGGAGCTCTCTCAATTTCTGGAGGACGCCATGGAGCAAGTGTTGGCCCTCGACAGAGCCTATCCCCTGCCATTGCTCCCCGGCATGCTCGAAAAGTTCCCCTCCGAGGTGAAGCCCACGGTGTGGTGGCCCAAGAGAGCTGCTCCTCCTCCTCCTCCTCCTCCCCCTCCTAAAACAGAGGCGGCTGTGAATAATAATAATGGATGGAGCAATGATATGGAGACGGAGATGGCAGAGGTGGCGCGCGTGCTGAGGGAGAGGGACACTGCAGAGTACGTGAGGCTGAGCAAGCTGGTTCTGAACTGCAACAGGGTCATGGCCGTCGCTGGGCCTGTTCTGATGGCCGCTGCATCGGTAGGGTCGGCACTTGGGGGCTCAGCTACCGTGGGGGCGGTGGTGGCCGGCGCATTGGCGTGCATTGTCAACAGCTTCAGCCATGGTGGTCAGGTGGGGATGGTGTTCGAGATGTACAGGAACAACGCCGGCTTCTACCAGTTACTTGAGGAATCGCTGTTGTCTTCGCTCAGCAAGCCTCCGGCTGAGAGGGAGCACGCGGAGGTGGTGGAGACGAGGCTCGCCCTTCAACTCGGGCGGAGCCTCTCATCTCTGCGCAACTTGGCCTCCTCCCCTTCTTCTTCTAAGGGCCCAAAAGAGTTTGGGAGCAAGCTCTTTTAATCACATCAGATCAGACTCTCAACAAAAATGAGTTTCAATCTTTGATCTTCATTGTGTTCATATCATTCATTCGTTCTTCATACTGTAAAGATTCATTCATTTACTTTTTTGAAACAAATTCATTCATTTACTTATTTGTAAGACTCGGATCAATTCAAAATTGTGAGGTTGTGAAGTAGAAAGACGAGCATTGTATCTCCTGATACTTGGCCATAAAAATGGATCTTCATTGATTGCATCCTTCCACCTGATGATCTCGACATTGTTATGTAGCTGTCCTTGATAGAGATTTCGTGTCAAGTATTCATTTAGAAAAAAAAAAAAATCAAATAGGTTCAATACCATCTACAAGAGGTGCAACTATAAATTTCCAATTAGTCATCAACTCATACAATTATTTCAGTTTCCACGTTAATTAAAGTTGCAACCTTAAGCAATGCAATTAAGGTTTACCTCTAAATTTTATCACAACATGTCATTTTGGTGTAAAATATTCTTAAGCTTATCTTAAAATCTATTTTCATATCTAATTATAAAGTTTTAAACTCAAAAAATAATTAAAATCAGGTAGGTCGATATACATATGAAAATCTTGAAAATAGATGATCTAGATCATGTATTGTGAGATGCACTATTTCAGGGATTCAATATTTTATTTTATTTTATTTTTCATATTCATACATCTCGATGTTGTGATGATCAATTAGAGGATTTTTCAACATCAAAACAACCTTTTCCATATATTTTTGAGGGAGAGAGAGAAAGATGAAGATAAATATAAAAAAGAAATAGAAATGAAAGAGATAAACATGATAAAAGAATTATATAGCCGAATCAGTGTTTGATTACTCTACCTCTTTCATCTCTAATTTTTGAGGTAGAGAGAGAAAGATTTTCTACCTCTAAAAACAGAGGACATAATAGATTTTTGAGATAGAGAGAGAAAGATTTTTTGTATATTAGAGAGAGAAAGATGAGATAAACATAAAAAAAATTAGAGATGAAAGAGATAAACATGATAAAAAGATTTACTGTATTTTAAGTGCCGTATAAAAAGGGTTAGTTTTTACGGTACTTAAAATGCCGTATAATAGGTTTTAGTTTTTTCGATACTTAAAGTACCGTAATTGGTTTTACGGTCATGGCCAGAGTTTTGTATTACTTGAAGTTATTATGGTATTTTAAATACCATAAAAATGATATGTATTACGGTACTAAAAGTATCGTGAATGTCATTTTGGTAAAAAAAAAGTCGAAAATGAGGAAACTTGATGTAGATGAGGTAAACAAAAGTTTGGGGTTTTTTTTTCCAATTAAGCTTAAATTAAAGTATGTTTGCGATAATTTTCATAAATTTTACATGATATTATGACCATAATATTACTTGAAAAAAATATTATTTCACATTTTGGGATAGTACTTTCTATCAATTTATTATATGCCAAAAAAAAAAAAAAGACGGATTATTTCCTATTGTCATAATGGGACGATATTTTTAGATATATAATGTGTATCATTAGATGCGTTGTTAATTAATTGATAAATACTATCATTACATAGTTTATGCGTTACTATAGGAATAATGTGATATATGAAAAAAAAATGTAAATGTCAAAACTTCAAATCTCAACCAATATTTAATATTATAAGAGTAATGATCCTATGAGACCCTTCCACACACATGTGTGTAGGACCTCAAAAGATCACCATTAAATTTGACACATATCTTTAAAAAAGCTATCACACGGGTGTGCGACGTGATTTTTTTAGAGATATATGCCAAATATAATGGTAATCCTTTGGAGTCCTACACATAGGCGTGGGAGGGTCTTATAGGATCATTACTCCTACATATTATAATTGAAAACAATAACAAATAACATAAGCCAACTATTAGATTGAAATTTCACATGCCCAAAAAAAAGAGTAAAATACGCACAAAAAACCCTAATCCGCCATCCTTTATGGTTTTATTTCAAATGCCAACTAAAAGCTTTAAAACTGTTCCAAAATACTCATAATTCATCCCACTAACAAAGCCCTAAATATTAGGTTTTTTTAGTCCCAAAACTCAAATCTACCATTAATCATATTTTTCCCCAAAATAATATACAACCATGCTTTAGCACCTGGTGCACTAACAAACACCAGCTTGACTTTGGGAGGTGGTGATTTAGTAACGGGTGGAAAAGTATATTCGGTACCTATTTCACTCGAAACCGCATATTTTTTGGTACGCCACATTTACAAATTTGTGAAATTTTGGCCAAACGTTCGTAGATGTGGAGCTTCATATGGTCGCTCCACATAGAGAGAGAATAAATAAATGAGAAAAAGGGCCGGACGGGGTTTTGGGGCATTCCAATAGTTGTCCAGTATTAATACCAGACCTGTTAGACCGACACTCTAGTGTTCGATATCAATACTATTGGTTAGCAAAAAAAGCTAGCTTGTTCGGTGTCTGAAACACTAGACAAAGACATGCTTGCAAAATTATAGCATTTATTACCTGGCATTGTTATTGTCGGACAGAAAGGCAACTTAAAAAAAAAAAAAATATCCCAAGGTGCTCTTCGTAATTTATGGATAAAATGACATCTAATGGTAATATACGGACAAGCAAAGTGTCCATACATGGATCGTTAAATAAATAAATAAATAAGGTCATACGCACTATGGACATTCAGGTATTTCGTTAAAAGGTCGGAGCCTTTATGGGGAAGGGTACTCATAATTGTTTTCTAATTAAATTAAATTATTAACTGCCCACAAGCTAATTTTGCTGGAAACGTAGGTAACGTAAGACTCTAAGAGTCCCTGATATTTATTAACTTCAATCTAAGAAACTGAAAAACAAACAAATTCAAGAGCTTTTTCAGCTTGAAGTAAATGGACGCTCAAACTTCCATTTTAAAGAGTGAGAAATACTTTTGGAACTTTAATCCTTCTTTTTTAGCTGCAAGCAATGCATGCATGAAAACGTGACCAGGCTGGTGAGTCATGCGTGAGTTAACAAGTACCAGTCTCAACCAGCTCCTCGTTTGCTGTGGACTGGCGGCAGGCCGGGGCCTGAAGAAGGATGTCCCAAGCCCAGCCCACAAGCCGAATTCTCGTCCTGTGGCCTTGGTTACTTGGCACGGCCCAACCCTACTTTTGAAGTGGGGAGCCTCGTGAAAATCCCAAAAAAAAAGAAAAAGAGAGAAAATCTCGAACATGAGATAGAACATTGCTTGATAGTTTTTAGAGAATGGAATAGCTTGCAGACTTGGGCTTCTAGCGGTGATTAACAATCTAACACCCTTTTTATATTTTTTGCTTTAATTTAAAGTACTCATGAAATAATATATGGTCTAGTATTAGAATAATTTCAAAAGTAAATTGTTAAATAGTTCAACTCTTATGGATAATTTTCTAAATTTATTAAATAAATGAAATGCAATAATAACAAGAGAGATGGTATTGAAGGGCATATCACTCGTCCATAGAACTTCATTTTCTCAAGAAGAAAGGTATTGAAGGGCATATTTGATAGAGACAAAAATAATCAGGAAGCGTATCATAAACTTTTTTGAGTATATTTGAAAGGTAAATATTTTTATAAGGTATTATTTGTAATTCTATAAGGCTAAAAAAAGGCAAGGATACGTTCAAAAGGACATGGTTGAAAGTAGTGAGAAAAAATACAGGAATTTATGGCCTCACAAAGAGTAGGGCCTTTAGCAGAACAAAATTTATGTAGCCGATTCTAATTATTTTGATGATGTGATGATCACGTGTACAAACTTTATAAAAACCTCTGTAGTTTAAATGAGGGGCATTACGAGGAACAAACAAATAGAATAATACAACCCTGCAAGATTTCCTAATCATGTAGTGTATTATTCATTTACTCTCTTGGGAAAAACTTACATTAGGAATATCTTTTAGATCTCAAATTTTAGGGATGTGATTTTTAGAACCCAGCAACCAATCTCAAACATAAAAAAAAGAATAAATATCTCAATCTTGTAGGTCTAAAAAAATGGTGTGTTAAGATTTGCTATGGAATCATCCAATTTTTGGAAGAAATGATCAAGATATTCAAAAACTCAAAATCTAAAATTTGTTCTCATGAAGTAATCATCTAGTTCTAATAATCGTGGATCTTGAAATTTCAAATAAAAAAGAATTTTTTTAAAACCCATAAGTGCTTTGCTTGAGGGAGTTAATGTATAGCGTGCTCCCAATAGACCATAGTATATACGCCCAAGGGAAAAAAACAGAAAAAAAAGCCTATCAGACAAATGGCCGTGGTACTCACCACAAATTTGATCTAGACCGTCCATTTAGATCGGGGCATTGCTGTCATTACTACTATTCAGGGGTATTTTAGGCATCTTCTGAGGCAAAATCAGGCATCCCCCTCACTCTCTCTCGCAAAGTGCTACAAGCGCAGGCCTCATTGCAGACGTGCGATCTGATAGCATTTTGCCATGAAACCTTTGATTCTCAATCACTGCAAACCCTAATTCTCAATTCATAGTTTCCATTGACTTTCTGTAGTAAAATCTCTGAAACGGGAGGTCCTTGCGGGTCAAACTCTTGCTCTGCTCAGTTTATTTAATTTTCATTGAATTTCGGTTGTAATAATATTGCATTCTCGTTTTTGATTCCTGGGTTTTGTTTTATTGATATTCTGTGCTCTAATTGTCAGGGAATTCGGTCTTCATTTGCTGAAGTAGAAGATCCAGGCTGGTTGAAGTTGTTGCTCTTGTTAGACTCGTTAGATATTCATCTTCTTCCCTTTGATTAGAAATTCTTTATTCGGAGTTTGATTTTAACTTTAAGGGTTTTCTGTTTGTTATCTGTGTTTGCTATCTTTCATTAGTTATATTGAATTCAGAAGGTTAAGTTATAAAGAATCAAATTTATATTGGTTTAAGGACGGTGTTTTGACAAGTAATTGTGATCTTGGGTCCATTTGATGAGACTATATTCCTAATTCGGTGTCTTCTTGATTGGTTTTGTGGCACTTTTCAATCTAGAGTTGGTGATGAAAGTTAAACGTTGGTATTGCTTCAGTGAATTCGTTTCAAGTGCATTTGGGTTTTGTGACAGCTGACTAGAATTGAGAAGGAATAATTTTTCGTCTTCTGTTTATGGTTAACACAAATTTACCATAGACAAACTGAATGCAATAAGAACATTTTCTTCCCAATGCATTCACATTTTAATTTTTTTTTCCCTTTTATAAAAGGGGTGGGAATGGAACCCTTGAGATCATGTTGTGGCTCCAGGACCTGATTAATGATTTATTTTTCCGTCAAAAAGCCAAAAGTAGCATTAATGGGGTCTACATGAGTAGGGGGGTTTCTGAAATATATGCTGCCTTAGTTTTTGTTGTGATGCCTTCTTTTGTGCCACAAGCTATTGTTATAACAGTGACTGTTACCTACTGATAATGATAGTTAACAATAACTGAGATATAGGGGCATTTAGAAACACACAATCCTTTGTCTTTGTTCCATAAATATTTTCTTCATTGGATCTTCTTTGAGTGATTATTACTTCCAGATAATATTTCTATACTTTGCATCTCCAATGCATGGATATCTGTTGCTTTTGTCATCAGGTTACCATTTGTCAAATGGTGTTGATAAGGCAAACATACTGGCACATTGTTGTTACAGAAAGTGGTGGTCCTCACAATTCTTAGGAGTATGCTGATTAATTCTTGATGCATATTTTGACCTGAGCCATGGGAGATATGGCTTCAGGGAATCTTGAAATGGCCAATGAGCTTTGCTATGGAATCTCTTACTCAGATAACACTCATGATGAGCTTATACAGAGTATTCTGGAATTAAAATTTCAAAATGAGTATTTGAAGGCTCACTTTACTGGCTCACAAGGTCAGCATTTTGGATATGCTTGCAATATCAAAGAGGCCACTGAAAATGGGGAACATATAACTTCCGAAGATTTTGAGGCATTGCACGAACAGATACGCACCTTGACTAGACAAGTTGAGGAGCATCGAGAAACACAAAATGCTGCTGAAGATGCTTTGAAACATCTTCAACTGGCTTACTCTGAGGCTGATGCGAAAGTTCAGGAGCTTTCAAGCAAACTCTTTGAAGGTCAGATCTCCTTTTAAAATTGCTGATAACATGAGTTGATTGTGTGGGCACGGTATTTTGTTCTAAGAATTGTTGGTTAGTCTGTCCTTTACTTACTTGGGTTTACCTAAAGAGTGACCATGACATCTATTTTGGGATCGACATGACTTGTTATTCCCAGTTTGGTATGATAATGCTTAATGAAATTATCTTCTCTGTTGCAAAACTAAGTGAGAATATGTTGACACTTTTTGTGTTCTTAAATAAATACGCACTGAGGCAAGCACCCAAAGAAGAAAAGAACGAAAAAATGATACAGATGGGCATGATGACATAATAGTTTACTTATGATTGTTTTTATTTGGATGTGATGCAATGACCTTGATCATACAAGAGGCCTCCCATTCTTCTAAACTAAAATATGGCTTTTTAATGATTTAAAGAAGTAGGTGTTTTTCTGTTGTGCAATGTTCAAGTATGGAAGACACACTACTAAAACTCGATAAGAATAAAGGGTGTGTTAAAGCTTGAATCTGGTGTTACTAAAACTACACTGGCCCCTGGCTTTCGCGTCATTTTGATCAAACAATGACCTTCACCAGGTCCGCAATGGAACTCTTCATTCATAAGTTCAGCCCTTGTGCACTCTTTCCCTCACTTTACCACAAATTCTGCAATAAATATGTGCTATGAACTACATGGTTCCAGAGCTGCCTCTAGAGTCATCTTTCCCGCTCCTTAGTTCTTAACTTCTTATCCATGAGTTATAGATTAGCAAAAGAAAATAAGGAAAAAATTAGAGGTTTTCCTCATAAGTTCAGCCCTTGTGCAGTCTTTCCCTACTTTATCACAACTTCTGCAATAAATATGTGCTGTGAACTACATGGTTCTAGAGCTGGTTCAACTGTTGGGGCCTTCTGCCTCTAGAGTCATCTTTCCCACTCCTTAGTTCTTAACTTCTTATCCATGAGTTGTATATTAGCAAAAGAAAAGAAAAGGAAAAAATAAGAGGTTTTCCTCAAAGAATACCAAGATGTCTAATCTTTTGCTTGTCATATCACTATAATAGTCACACTTCATTCTTTTCTGAGTTCTTGTTGTTGCGAATGTTGTTATTGCAGCTCAGCAAAAAATGGACCAAGAAATAAAAGAGCGTGATGATAAGTACAGTGAACTGGATTCGAAGTTTGGAAGACTCCATAAGAGAGCAAAGCAGCGCATACAAGAGCTTCAAAAGGTAAATTTCATCTTTGCACTGGTCATTCATTTGTCTTCAAGTTATTACTCTACCTGAATATTGTGTTTCTTAGGACCAATATTGAGATTGTACCCTGCCCCGGTGCCTTTAATGTAGAGACTAGAGATTGTGAGGTTTCATGAAGTGGAGTAATTTTGTGAATCCGCAGAGGTCTATAGTTTACCCCTTGTGACTGGTCTCAGGTTCTCAAGTTCTTTCGGTGTGGCACTGATTATTGTAGAGTACTCACTTGATGTCATTAGGTGGGCCAAGGGTGAGTGTCCTCCTCTGTGGAGATTAGCTAATGCTATGAAGGAGATTGCAGATATTTTGTGGAGATAGAGTGGTGGCATTTCAAAATATGCACCAAGGGTTGGCAATGCTTTGGGCGTCCATTACTATTTCCACCCCCCCCTCCACCTAGAAGGGAAAAAAAAAAAAAACCAATAAGAAAAAAAAGAAAAGAAAAAAGAAAAAAATCCGGAAAGAAAAACTGAAGGATAAACATGGTGGATTTTGGTGTATTGGTAAGACTGGATGGGTGCATGAAGTTGTCCTTTAGCAGGTCTGTCGACTTGATTCAGGATATCTTTCCCATTAACTAGATCAAACTGTAACGATTCATGATGTACTATACTGGTTTTTATATACTAAGAACCGCCATTAGAGGGTTTTATCTCCTTCGTTTTTGGTGGAGAAAGGTAAAATATTGCCAAAACCATGCGCATAACATATATCCTGCACACTACTTATTACGTCGTAGGAAACTTGAATGGTGCTGACTTAGTTTGGTCATAGCGATATCTAAGCCAAGAAGTTCAGGTGGATATTGATTTGTTGCCTCATGTTGTTTGTGGGAGGAAAATGAGTGTTGGCGTGGTCAACTTTTTGAATGTTAATGTTTAACTAGATTTGTATCATTGCTTATATTTGGTCATTTTTGGAGGTATTTAGTGCATGTTTGATAACCGGGATAGTAGTCTTGGATTGGCTATCTTGGAATGGGCCCCAAAACCTTGTTTGGCAACTAGGTATTGAACTACAAATAGGAAATAGAATTTCCTCATCCCCAATAATTGGGGATGCTGGAATTTTTAGTGGTTATGGGGAGATGGAATTCTTCCGTTCTAGTGGCAGGACCCACCAACCCCCCCCCCCCCCCCCCCCCCAGCCACCATCTCATTTTCTCCCTCTCTCTCTACACCCTCTCACTAGCTCTTTGTCCACTTTGCTGCACTGTGACCTCTCTCTTGTCCTTGTTTCTTCTCGAAAGCTCAGAAGGCCGAGGGGGAGTAAAAGAAAAGATAGCTCCTAGGAAGGAGCTGGACCAGCTCCACCTCTTCGTCTCTGAGAAATCTTCTCCCATGAAGCTTGTGTGGAGGCTCTGTGATGAGATTCATGACATGATGGTGAACTTTTGGAACCCTCATAACCAAGGTTTGAAAAGTTCAATCTGCAACCGGCTAGGCTCCCTCTTGAACCAGCCGGCTGATTGACAAAACCGGTCAGATTTGTCGGAGCAGAACTGGCTGGTTCTGACCTAAACCGGTTTTAACAAGGGAGACTTTAGTGGGTTTTAATTTTTTGTGGCCCGCCCCCATATTTTTAGATTTTTTTTGGTAGAGGGGCGGTGGTCCACCCCTATTATTTTTATTGTAAAAAAGGTTGCCACTTTAACTGGCCCCAACCAATGTAACGCACATGCGTCATCAAGGCGTTAAACTCTCACTGTCATTGTGCGTGATGCTTTTATGGAAGCTCTCACTCCTACTAATATTAGATGTGGGACAAATTCTTCCATTTCTTCACTTTGAGTAAATGTCTACAACAACTGTGGGACAAAGTGGTCATTCAAATTGATACCATTTAAGTGGACAAAGTGGTCATTTTTGAGTGGTCATTCAAATTACCCCAACGTAATGATGTGGGACAAATTGAGTCTACAACAATTCAACGCATGGCAAAACTTTGGGATCAATTTTACATATGAGACATTTTACAAACCTTTGGGAGCAATTTTATATACGAGACATTTACAATGCCTGGCAAACTTACATAGATATTTACATAATTTATTACTTTATTTATTCACATAGTTAACATTTCATGGCAAACTTACATATATATTTACATAATTTATTACTTTATTTATTTACATAGTTAATATTTAAAGCTATGTTATTTATATAGTTTATTTACATAGTATAAACTTGGCTATATTTTCTTGAAGCTATAGTTTAAATATAGTTAATCTACAACATAGTTATTTTGAGCCATAGCTAATTTTAAAAATTTACAACATCATTCTAAATTAGCTAATTTCTAATTATTTTACGCCATAGCTTATTTAGACCATGTAGCTTTGATTTTATATCGTGTAGCTAATTTTCAAAGCTGTATAAAAAAGCTTCTATGGTGTAAAGAAAACTTTGCCAGCAAAAGATTAGGACAATACGACACTTGGTTTTTTTTTTTTTAACATTCAAAGGAAATTAAGACAATGCAAAGGAAGAAAGAACCCTAAAAATATTCAATGGTCAACTTACGTCTAGACATGAAAATGACGTCTCAATATTCATGTATTTTTGTAAAATCATGAAAGTACATAATGCATCACCTTTTGAAACTCAAACAACACTATTTTAAGGGAATTTTTGAAATTTTGTTAGGCTGAAACTTGCCGATTCTCTGATTCGGATTGCTGATCCACCAATCCGACTCCGTTTTTGAAGTGGCTGATCCGGTTCACCGATTCGTTTTTTTAAACCTTGTTTATAACATTTTGTCAAAGTTTTTGGTGTTACTTCTGTATCTATTTGTTGATTTTCTCTGTCATGGGTTCTTCCCTTCTTTGTTTCTAAGCCTCTCTCTCTCTCTCTATATGTGTGTGTGCGCGCGTGCGTGCTCTATATGTTCCTTTCTCTTATGTACTCTTCTAATGAACCCATTTCAATGGAGCTATACTCTCTGAAGATTCCTTCCTATTCAACAATGGCGACATATGTCACCCTCGAGCACATCTCAATTCTCTATCTTCATGATTCAAACTAATCTTCGCCAATTTGCAATGATTTCTTTACCAAATGAGAAATGGAGCTCTCTCTCTCATATGTTATGATAACATGATTTAGCAAGAAGAAGTAGAAGAGGAAGAGAAAGAGGAGAGGGAAAGTGCAAGATGTTTTTTGAATCTTAATACCCCATTTTGTATATTAATCACAATAAATGAAATGAACTTTGTTTTGATCATGTTTGTGCAGAGGCAAATACGATATTTCCATCCCTACAAAACAGGAAGAAGACATCTCTAATGATCTACAAAGGCAAAGAAATTTTACCAAAAATTGAATAAGTTTTGTGGCATGATCTGCGATCCTTATTTTTGGATAAATATTGAGCTTTAAATAACCCTAAATCTCTGCTTTTAACCTCTTTTGATATTGAAAAAAAAGAATCAAATCCAAAAATGAATTTGATCTGCACAAAGATTTTTTTCTTTTCTCGATCTTCAAATATTTTTCAAAACTGAAAGCTTTAATTTTTTATTTTCTTATTAGGAAAAAAAGAATTTTAGGGAGCCATGAGGGGGTTGGAACACCACCCCCTCCTCTTTTCCAAAACAATGTCGTTTGCCCTCCTTCAATATGGGGAGCATTTTCTGCCCTTGGGGCTTGGGCAGCTGAGGTGGGTAGGCCCTATGAGAGGCGTGTAGGCCCCTGCCCGCTGTAAGGGTGCCCCTAGGGCGGCAGGTGCTTTTGACACTTTGTATTAGGTTTTTCTGTAGTTGTTAAACATGCTAGTCTTTTCTTCCAATGGATGAGAGAAGTCACGGGTTCATAGGTGTGAAGATGCATTTCTGATTCAGAAAGTGGTGTCATTAGAATCATAACATTGATCTAATCATGTGGCTCGTTTTGATTGTGGTGGTTGTTTCTGGTCTTACTATCAAAGAAGAGGATTTTTCAATTTGCGTCATGGTTGGGGATCTGTGGTTGATTGTTTTGTTTCTCAATCCTCTAGTTGAGAGCAGTTCTCATCAATTGATTAGGTTCTTGTGGGAATGGGGCATCTATGCAGTCTTTCATTGTTCTGAGAGGACTAAGGAGTTCTCAATCTTTTCTAGGCACATCACTGTAAATTGATTAGCCATAAGAACATGATTTTGTGGTGCGGACATCCAGTCTTTCACCATTCATTATGTTGTATTTTTTTTTTCTTTCATGTGGTCTTATATCATCATTGAAAAGTGAAAATGAAACAATCTTTATCTCTGTTCTTTCTTCAGGAGAAAGATGATCTGGAAGCTCGTTTGCATGAGGTGGATAAGAAGGCTGAGCAAACATCATCTCAACATTCTGTAGCTCAACAAGAACTGGAGCGTACCAAGCAACAAGCTAGTGAAGCTCTGAAATCTTTGGATGGGGAAAGGCAACAATTACGAACGGCAAATAATAGGTAGCTAAGTGTTTATTTTTTTAATGGTGCAGAAACCAAATGAAAGCATATCACATGAAATGATGAATATATGGACAGCATTTTTGCAGTTGTGCACTAACACGTGTCATCACATTTGGTTTTTGCTGTATGAATTACTTTTTTGTGTGTGGTCATTGTAGGTATGAACATTTTTCTTGTACCTAGCTTTTGTATATGGTCATCATGGATACAAACACTTCTTTTCTTCCTAGCTGTTCTCACTGTTCAATTTCTTGCAGACTTCGAGAAAGCGTTGATGATCTTCATCGGTCATTGGAAGCTAAGGAACATGCCCTTGAAAACTTGCAGCAGTCACTTATAGAGAAAGAGCAGGTCTTACACTCTTAAGTACATTCCAGGATATCGCGATTGTCTTTATAGTATTCACCTTACTTTTCTATCAGATGGATAAACCCTGTATGTTTATCTCTGCAAAAGTTACTTTTAGTTCTCTCTGTGCTTCTCAAAGTAGAACTGGTTCATTTTCCACAGTTGTCTTGAATCTTCAGAACTCCTATGAAGAATGAGCAAACGGAAATAAATAATGGTCATTTATGATGATAAATGCTTTGGACATGACGTGAACTTTTTCTTGCAAATTTACTTACAAATAGTATTATGCTCCATGCAGCATTGGTAAAACATCAGTCTTATTTTATAGACCTTAGAGTAATAGGTCTTCGTAAGCTTTCTTAACTTGCTGGCTAAACTTTTTATGTTTTCAAAATATTTTCTGATACAAGGTGCCATTCTGAAAGGGCCGAACCTTTTCAGTTCTGTATATTTCACCCATTTGTCTGTTGCTTCATGCATGTTCACACACTAATAATGATTATCAATTGGAATTTATGGTATGCGATCTTGGATCAAACAAAGATAAGCTCAACCAGATTTGATGCCCATGGGCCTATCCAATTAGTGGTAGAAGAGTGATTACAACAGCAGAGTTGTAGAAGAGTTACTACGGCAGCAGAGTTTTTTTACAACCTGCATGGGTTTCCTTGTCCTCATGATCTGTAATTGGCCGTCAACCAACTGTTTGAAGTCTATCTTCTTATTTCATATCGTGCGAGGAGTTGGGGGTAGTAAAGATGGGATGTGTGAGACAAGGTAGAGGTGAATGGATGTGCCGTTATGAATGATATGCTGGATGGAGTGTCTTGATCTACTCTGTGCAAAGGGGTTTGGGCCCATGTCGTGATGGGAACTGTATTTTGCGTCTCTCTGAAGGACCTGACAGCACACTGCAGGCAAGTTGCTGAATACATATGAGCAGGAGAGGAGAAGCGCTTATGGAGCGTAATGGTGGCAGTAAGATCAGTTTTAGAGGAGAAACAGAGTGCATGGAAAACCATCAGCAGGGTGTTGCATTTTGTGGAAGTTGTGAGTACTGTTCTGCAAAATCAAGGTAGTAAAAAAAAAATCAACAAATAAAAAATATTATTGAGTTAAGTACCTGAGCGGTTTGTCCTGGCAGTGACTTCATATGTCTTAGTTACTATAACAGTTCAGGGGTTTTGGCATGAATGATTTGGACTCCATACCGAAGGCAATTGTGGAAGGATGTGGTCGAATGATTTTTAGGTTTGTCATCTGGATACAGCATCCTACTGGCTCCAAGTGGCTCAGGCGAGTCCAAGCTTGGGTCAGTGATTTTTTAATTGCTTGCTACTGTCCGATCATAGGTTGGATCAAGAAACGAGAATCCCTGGTGGCTGATTGTGGATATCAGTGTAGGTCATGGGGTGTACATTTTGAGCCCAATTTGAGCCTATAGCTAGATTTTTGCCAGATGTATCTATTAGATCCATTAGATTTGAGAAAAAACAAGATTCGATAGATTACAGTGATTTAAATCCAAAAAATGTATAATCCATGTTTTCACATTACATACCCATATGCACAATGAGAACCCTATAACCTGAAAGTCCCATAAAAATTTGAGAAAATGAGCTTGTATGGTCATGATAAACAAACTTAAGAATCGCCCGAGTCCCTGTTCTGAACAGGCAAGATAGGGCTATTAATTACAGCGAGAATCATCCATTTCTGGACAACCCAGGCAATTCCTCAGTTCGGAACCATGCCAGACAGGTACCCTCCCAGGTTTTATCTAACTCAGGCGATTTTGTGTAAGCTCATCAGTTTGCAACCACTGAAGCAAACCATGACCATGGAAACAGAAAACAAAAATTGTTGCTAGGTGGACACAGTTGAGAAGATAATCAGAAAGCAAAAGTTGAGCATAAAATCGAAGATGCGAGGTTCGAAATTCAAAGACTTTTGAAACTCCTCCTGGGATTGTCATCCCCTCAAACTAGGATTGCACCCCTATTTCAGGTGGGGTTATGATCCCCTTCCATGGGGACCAAGATCGGATTGAGATCCCTTGATTGGCATGAGTGAGCTCTACTTGGCCACCAGCTCTTGGATCGTATGAGAGGGATTCCAAGGGGAGATCGCCACCCCCCAACCGAGCTTCTCGCATCTATTTTCTATACAACTAATTGCTTATGATTTATGAATTAAAATATGTTGGGAAGTACAGTTTCATAGATATGAAACTCTTAAAACTAAAATTTTGGTTCAAGTTCCATAAATTGAATTTCGTCAAACATTTAAATCAATTAGAAAGATGCCACTAAGAAATGGAAATACAAGTCCCATTGAAGTGATGAGAAAGGAATAGTGGGGGAGGGGGAGGATATGTACCAACTAATATCAAGATGGACACTCAATCTGTATGTTTGGAGGGAAAATGTGCTCATGTTTACCTAAATATTGACAGTGGATTTGAACGTATTAGAATTGATATATGTGGTGGACACCTTGTTGATGGATACTGAATACCTCTTGTTCACATTTTTCCTTTCGGTATGACATATTTGGAAATACTGCCATTTAAGGTACATTGGATGATGGAAAAAAAAACACTGTGCTGGATGTGATTGACATATGAACCTTGAGTTGGAAGCGAAATCATTGTGATGGGGCTAAGAAGAATTTGTACATGTAGTATGGTGCTTAATGGCAATGAATTTTTGGTACTTCCCTGGTAGTAGGTGATGAGTCTATATTCTAGCCTTTTGCATTTTTCTTTTATCAGTTGTAATTCATGATATATAAAACCATTATAGTAAAATCCAAATGAAAGACGAGGGAGGTGGATGATGGCACAGCATTAATTCTTCCCTTTCTACCATCTTTTGTGTGCCTATATGCCACAGCATAGGGCATGGCAGTAATCTCGACTACAAAACTTGTTAGCCAGTCTTGCATTTCACCTAAGATTGTAGCCTGATTCCATGAAAATCAGGAATTTTCGCTGGTCTGTCACCGCCAGAATGCATGGCCCAGTAAACTTTCTATTCGTAACGTTCCCAACAGTGTGTATGCTTTGCTCATAGTTGAATCCACCATTCCAAGAGCATGCATGCTTCAGTTGACATGTACTAGGAACTTTTTGTGCCCTCCTTTCAGTTTAAATTTAGATATGACCTTTGGTCATTTTTTAACAATGGAGAAATTTCTTTGACCATTTTATTTACTGTTCATTCGATAGATAATTACAGCTGGTATTATTATTATTATTATTATTATTATTATTCAACCATCTCTTTTGCTGTTCATTTGAAAGACAAATATAGCTGGTATTATTCTTTGTTGGTTTCTCATGTGCATATCTACTTACCATGCCTGGGATCATTGACATCTTGTTTTAATAAATTAGGGCAGGTGTTGAATCATTAATTGATTTGTTAGTCATGCTAGTATAAATAAATTTGTCCTTGACATCGAGGATATAGTTGTATTTTATGCCACATGAATGATGTCGATTTTTCTTTTTCGGGATCTTATGACGCTTGCTGTCAAAGATAAAGTGGTGCTCATGTTGTATTTTACTTGATGTTTCTCAGATGGTGCAAGAAATTCAAGTTTTATTGCAATCTAGTGAGGAAAAGCAACAGAGTTCTATTGCAGAGCTAAATGCTAAACACCAGAAGGTATCCTTGCTTTTATTGAGAGCCGATGATTTTTACTTCTGTTATTCTTTTCGAAAATTTCTTGCTGGTATAAGTACATAATATTAACCAACTTGGGTTATCTGCTTCTGGTTCTGTTTCATTTTGTTGTGGTTGTCTATTGATCCTCCTCCAGCTTATAGGAAGTCTAGAAGCCCAACTTGCCGATGCATCATCTGAAAGGTACAAAGCATCTGAAACAGTCTCATCATTGCAGGTAAAAATAAATTAGCCCAATAGTGAGATTTAACAATATTGTTCTTGAATGATAAGAAAAGCACTAATATTTCTAAATGTGATGTCATCTCATTTATATTCATGGACAGCTGAAAGGTGTTCAAGATGAATTTTTCCTTGTTATGAAATGCTTTTGGGATTTAAATGCATTCCTCATCAATCATGTATTGCTTTAAATTTATTTATGCTTCTATAATTTTAAATCGGTAGCATAGAGCAAATATTTGTATTATTTGTACTTCATGGTTACTTCCTACAAACAATATATTCCAATATTTTCTGATGTGATATTGTCATTCGAAGGTTGCACAAGATCTTCAGAGCTGATGCAAAGGAACATGTGATGAATCATTCTAGATAAGAGTTGAGTAGTTGATGCAGGGCCATCATTTCCGTCATGAAATAGATCATTAAAATCATGTCTCACATGGATAATCTCAATAATCTGAGTGGTGGACTCCATCTCTGTAATAGAAATAAATTGTGCCAAAGAATCCAACCTTAAACTTGATCATTGGCCTAGACAATGCAAGCTTGCCGTATTTATTACAAGGTCTAGAATAACGGAACTGATGTACTCTCTATTCTAGGAGAGCATTCATGTTTTTGAAAAGGTGATGTATATGAATAAATATATAGTAAGAGTTTGTACAATAATGGGAGGCTTTAGTGGCCACTGGGGCCTCTGGTGGCATCTGGGTAATCTGGGACCCCACGGTCCACTCCCTCTCTACCTTTCTCGGTGACTTTGGTCCTTGCCAGAATCTCTGACGGTCTGGTATGGAAATCGACTACAGTTTATGGCCCTAATGCGGATGGTCTTAGAAGCTCCTTTTGGGAGGAAATTTCTTCAGTTGCCTCCCTGATCTCAAATATTTGGTGCCTACACGGTGACCTCAACACCAATAGGTGGTCCTATGAGCAGAACTTGAAACCCTCTATTTTCATAGCATGATCCAGTTTTTCAACTTCATCTACTCCTTTAACCTCTTAGATATTCCCCTCCAAGGAGCCCGCTTTACTTGGTCCAACCATTCTATCCAACCCTCCTTCTCCAACTTCCCAGGCAACCACGCTCTCGCTTTACCCAAATCTATCTCTGACCATTGTCCCATTCTCCTTGATACCCAGCCTATCTCTAGAGGCCCCTCCCCCATACAGTTTGAAATGGCATGGCTAGACTGGTGGGCCTCTTTCTCCCCCCCAAGTTCAAGGATGGGCTGGTTTTAGACTTCACCGCAAATTGCAGTTACTCAAAGCTACCCTCAAACAGTGGAGTAGTAATCTCCCTAGAAACTTTCGTGCACTCAAGGTAGAGCTGCTTAGCTCCATTCAATCGTGGGACTCTATCTAAGAATCCAGGACCCTGACCCCTGCTGAGCACCACTCTCGGGCTCAAGCCAAACATGACTGCCTATCCTCTTGAATAAAGAGGAAATCTATGGCGCCCAAAGGTCTAAAATCAAGTGGCTCAAGCAAGGAGACCTTAACACTGCCTTCTTCCACCGAATTGCAAACTGTAGAAGGCGGGAAAACTCCATCTCCCACATCAAGGTCGGCAACTCCATAATTGATCAACCCTCTCTAATTGAACGTGCTATGATCGATTTCTTGTCCAATCTCTTCTCCTCACCCCTGGCCCTAGACCCTCAATGCATGACCTCTCCTTCCTCCAAGCTACTTGGTTGGAGTATCCCTTTGACGAAGATGAAATTCTTGTAGCCATCTGCAATGGCCAAGACAGGGCTCCGGGACGGATGCCCAGTTGCCATCTTCAAAACTTTATGGGAGACTTTTAAAACTGATTTTGTAGCCTTCTTTGCGAAATTCCACTCTTGGGGAGTCATTTGCATGGCTAGGAATGCCACTTTCCTTGCCTTAATCCCGAAAAAAGAAGGGGCTGAAGAACTATCAGATTTCAGACCTATTAGTCTTATAAACAGCTCATATAAAATCCTCTCAAAAGTCCTGGCTACTAGGCTCAAGGGGGTCTTCGGCTGGGTTATTTCTCCCACCCAAGGGGCTTTTTTTAAGCATAGGCAAATCCTTGATGGAGCCCTCATTGCCCACGAGTGCATCCACTTCCATATCCTTTCCAAAGTTCCAGGCCTAGCTATCAAACTGAATTGGGAGAAGGCCTATGACCATGTCAGCTGGGGTCTCCTTGATGAGATTCTTAGCAGGGATGGGTTTCGGTCGTCGTTGGAGACATTGGATGAGGGATTGTGTTCCAAATCCTCACTTCTCTATCCTAATCAATGGATCACCTCAAATCCTCACTTCTCTATCCTAATCAATGTATCTCCTAAAGGTTTTTCCACGGCCTCTAGGGGCCTTCGTCAAGGAGACCCCCGATCACCCTTCCTCTTCGCCATTGTAGCAGCAGTTTTCAATAGAGCCATCTCCAGATTTTACCATCATGGTTTCGTTCATGATTTTCAATCCTCTTCCTGAGGGCCCATCGTCTCCCATAGTTAGGAGAGCATCCACCTCAAAAATTGCTTTAATGGACAATAACCTAGCTAGAATGCAGTGTTTTAAAATGTGGGATGCGGTCTTGATGTGGTCGGGGGGCTAATGTGGCTCGATGCGGTCCAGAAGCAAGTGCATCACCCCGATGCGGTCATAAGTATAAACAAAATTCCAAAATAACTCAAAAAATAGGTTAATACAAAAAAAGTAAAATAATGGAGGTGGTCTTTGTGGTAGTAGATATTTAATTTATTCATTAACTGCAGTATTATCAGCTGTCGGAGACTCTGAATCCCCTGATAGAAGACATTAGAAATATAAAGTAGAAACTAGAAACTGACTTTGTAGAAGACGTTAGAACTTAGAAGACATCATATTATCATAAATCATAAACATGCAAAAACCAATGTCACAAATTTGCAATTTCAAACTTTAAAGCTACAAACTTCAAAACAAAGATACATACAACTACTAAAAGTCTATGAAGAGTTCAAGAGTCAAGACAAATCATAGAAGACAATAGAAACGAAAAGATGATCTAATCAGCCCATGAAACCCTCGATATGTTGATGAATCTATGCTTAAACTTCTTCAAAACAACACCCAAGTTAATCCCAATTGACAATCCAACCAACACCTAGAGCAAATCGACAATTTTTTTCTAAAAAAATTCTGCAAATTTTTTTCCTCTTCATTTGGGGGGGGGGGGGGGGGGTGGGGTGGGGTGGGCAGGGGAGGAAGGGTTTAGTACCCCAAAACCCTTCCCCACCTTTTCACAAGGCAAAATTACAGAGTACACTTGGTTGTGGGCACATCCCACCAAAGCACATATGCGCCTCTATGCGATGCGCTTCTGGACGCATAGCGCATTATGCAGCCATGAAGAACATTAGCGGAGGACGTTGAAGAACCTTAGTGGCGCCCTTTATTGTCCTGTAATAAGTTGAATGAGAAGCACCTTTTCTCTCTTCCTGCCCCGTCCAACCCTGCTTAGCGTGTTACCACTGGCAAGGAAGACCTTCCATACCCTTCTCACCCCTTTTCTCCCTAAGGGAGATCTATACCTGGCCTCCATCTCCTATACCTAATGGAACAGAGGGCTCCCCCTATTGACAGTCCTTTCCCCAAACTTTACCAAAAGTCCCTCCATCTCATAAAACCCTCAAGAACCTGAGAAACTCGGCTAGCCCACTCCCTACTCTTTGGCAGGATTACCCAAGAAGCCTACATCCAGGCAATCAGATCTGGTCACCATAACCCAGAGGTTTTCCTTCAACCAAGCCCTGATGGATTCCCCAATTGACCCCCAAGACACATCCAACCTAGACCTACCCCCCTGCTGACTGGGGTAACATTCACCTTGGGAGAGACTTACTTGTGGAGCAAGCCAAAGCACTGGAATAGCACTGCTCGGCTCCTTCCTCCCTCCCAGGCACGACATGAATGACATATAAAAAATGGGCCCGACGAGCATGGAAGTTGTTGTCGATAACCTGCAATCCCCTCTCTAGAGGAGGCTGCATCTTTTCCTTCCCCTTAAAACATTGAGTCTCATAGGCGTTGGCTAATAGAGACCCCCATTTTAGTGGTGGCAAGTTCTCACTCAAACCATGGTCCCCCACTTTAGGACTCTCAGCAAGATGGTGGTGTGGACTTTCACTCATGAATCCTCCCCAACCCCATTCCTGACATCTGAAAACGATTAGGCAAATAGGGGACAACTGCTGGGTTGTCCTGAAAATGTATTCGACATCCTCCCATAACCTCTCCATTGGGCTCCTCACTCATGCTCATTGATGCCCCTTACCCTTCCTCCAACCCCATGTTCATCCTTCTAGAAGTCCCCAGTTACCGCCACTCAATCTCCACCCTTTGACTATACCTCTCATAGTGAGTACCTCAACAACCTAAGATCTCCTTGCCATGGAAGAGACCATGACAATGGGCACCATAATACTCCAGTCCAAGATCCTATTAGTACTCTGGATCTAGACATACATGTCAAATGTCAGTCAGTTGGTGTAGGAGTATAGAACCCGTAGACCTAGTGACCAGAAAGGCCACCAAACTCGGCTACAATCTCGTGGCAACACATCAAACATTTGATGATGGCAAGGGAGGCTGATGTGGGTCCCCTCCCCTAATCTAACTTTGTCTTCACCCCAGTGTTTTAAAAAATGGCGAGTCGCAACGTACTCGCCCGAGTCGACACGAGAATCGGCCACCCTGTGTCGACTCTAGTAAAATACACAGAATCGCTCGGTTCTAGATAAAAACCTGTGATTCGCTACAATAAACCGCCTAAGAACTGGCGATTCGTTAGTAAACCGCTTGAGTTACTACATTGAAGCCCGAGTCGCTTTGAACGTATTTCTCGTAGGCCCCACACTATACAAAAGTAAACTCCCAGAGTCAGGCTTAACCTCAGCGGTTTGATAGACAACTTTCTCGTCGTGCTCACCTCAAAAGCACGTGAACACAAAGGAGACGTTCAAATTACTTTTTATGTTGTCATTCACTCCCCAAAATTTTCGATATGGGACTTTTAGTTTTTAACCACATATTGTAGCAGCTAGGTGGCATTTTCGTTGGCTACAAATTCCTCCTTGATAAGTAATGACGTTCTGCTCCCGTGGGAACATATTGTCCATTTGCTCCCTCATGCAAATCTCAAGCCTATATTCTTAAGGCTTTGGAGATGTAACTTCTTAAGCAAACGTGAACATTAGAAAAGATATTTTTCAAGTCCAATATACTATTTGCTTGAAAGTTTAATTTTTAGATAACCCATTTTTTTTTTTGTCTCAAAATAATCATCTAGTTATTCTTAATTGGATCTCAAAAATCAAATAAAAAATATCCTAGGGGCATTTAATCATAGATTATTTTCCCACCGTTTTTTAGCTTTTTGTCAAAAAATATATAAAAGTTACCTTGACAAAAAAATAAAAGTTATGACAAAAAAATAAAAGTTACCTTGATAAAAAAAACCAAAAGTTATGACAAAAAAATACAAATTACCTTGACAAAAAAATAAATATTTTAAAAAACATGGTTACCTTGACAAAAAAAATAAAAGTTGTCTTGACAAAAAAATAAAAGTTATGACAAAACAATAAACATTGCCTTGACAAAAAAATAACAGTTATGGCCAGTGGTTTAAAAAACGGATCGGTGCCTCGGATCGGGAACCCTAAAAATTCATCCGGATCGGTGAATCGGCGATCCGGATTGGCAATTGACCGAATCGGCCATTCGGATCGGGAATCAACCGAATCGGTCGGATTAAGCCTTAAATAAAATCCAAAAAATTATTAAAATTCATTATAAATGTTGGTTTTTAGGAATCCAATAAGAAATGGGGGTACTACATTATTAACTTTCATTTTTTTCATCAATATGCGAATATTGAAATGTTTATTCCTTATATGAACTTATGTTACCATGAAATTTACATCACATAAAAAAAAAATCATAGAATTATCATAGATGAAATATATAATCATACATGGACTATAGTAAAGAATGGATTAAATCGATAAAAAAAAAAGCAACAAAAAATGGCCACCAAAATCGATGAAAAAATGGCCATCACTAACTAACTATAATCTTATATACTGAAATTGAGTTGGTTTACATTTTATAATTATTTTACTATACAAATAATAACAAATCCAAAATATCTTATAATATCATCTAATTTAAAGTATATTATTGACAATTGTAAGAAAAAATAGTAAATTACATAATTTATAATGCAAATAAATTAATAAATAAAATAAAAGATAGTAAATTACATAATTTAAAATGTAAATAAATTAATAAATAAAATATAAGATTTGGTTATCAATGTAGAAATTATTAGTATGCATACTAATTTACGAAATTACAGTTTAATTTTGACAAAAAATATTTTTTTGTCATGGTAGTTTTTATTTTTCTGTCGTAACTTTTATTTTTTTGTGAAGGTAAATTTTATTTTTTTGTCATAACTTTTATTTTTTTGTCAAGGTAACTTCTATTTTTATCGACAAAAAATTATTTTTTTGTCAAGGTAACTTTTATTTTTTTGTCATAACTTTTATTTTTTTTGTCAAGGTAACTTCTATTTTTTTGACAAATATTTATTTTTTTGTCAAGGTAATTTTTATTTTTTTGTTATAACTTTTATTTTTCTGTCAATGTAACTTTTATTTTTTTTGCCATAACTTTTATTATTTTGTTAAGGTAACTTTTATTTATTTTTTGGTAAAAAAATAAAAAGATGGTGGAAAATAATCAATGATTAATGCCACTAGGATATTTTTTATTTGATTTTTGGGATCTAATTAATAATAACTAGATGATTATTTTGAAACAAAAAAAATTTGGGTTCTCTAAAAATTGGACATTCAAGCACGTAATGCATTGGACTTGAAAAACATATTTTTTAATGTTCATGTTTGCTCAAGAAGGTACATCGCCAAAGTCTTAAGAATATAGGCTTAAGATTTGCATGAGGGAGCAAATGACCATTATGCTCCCACAGGAGCACAACTTCATTACGGAGGAATTTGCACGAACAAAATGCCACCTCGTTGCTACTAGCGGTGGTTTGAAAATTAAAACTAAAGTCCCACATTGAAGACTTTGGAGACTAAATGCCATTATAAAAGGCAATCCCAACGTCACTCGAACGTGTTCTTTAGTCGAGCACGGTAGAAGTCGGTTGTGCGTGTACGATGGGGGGGCCCACAAAGAGTATTTTGAATACTGTAGCGATACTGTTGGGTTTTACTGTGGCGATTTGGGTTTATTATAGCGACACGGGCGGTTTACTGTCGGGCATTCTATCTGCGTTTTCATCCCCGGGTAACGCCACCTCTATGGGAGGATGTTTTTCCCTTCCCGCAGGTGGCGTTACTGAATTCCCAATCATAAAGGTCCTGTCCCGTCTGTATTGCCGGTTCTTATCAAGAACCGGGCGATGCTGTGCATTTCACTGGAATCGACATGGGGTGGTCAATTCCCGTGTCAACTCGGGCGAGTCCGTTGCGACTCGTCTTTTTTTAAAACACTGGTTATGACAAAAAAGTAAAAGTTATCTTGACAAAAAAATAATTTTTTGTCAAAAAAAAAAATAAAAGTTACATTGACAAAAAAATAAAAGTTATGATAAAAAAAATAAACTTTACCTTGACAAAAAAAATAAAAACTACCTTGACAAAAAATAATTTTTTGTCAAAAAATAAAAATAAAAGTTTCCCTGACAAAAAAATAAAAGTTATGACAATAAATAAATGTTATCTTGACAAAAAAAATGATTTTTTGTCAAAAAAATAATTTTTTATCAAAAAAATAAAATAAAAGTTATCTTGACAAAAAAATAAAAGTTACATTGACCAAAAAAATAAAAGTTACCTTGACAAAAAAAAATTTCCTTGACAAAAAAATAAAAGTTATGACAAAAAAATAAAAGTTACCTTGACAAAAAAATAAACGTTACCTGAGCAGTACCATTTTCTTATTTTTCTTGTTCAAAAAATAAATAAAAGGTAATATAACAAGTATTTATTGTCAATAAATAAATAAAGAGTAATACAACAAGTATCATGCTTTTCAAGCACGCATTTGAGCTGTGATTATTCCAGAAACCTAAAAGAAATTGATTTTTGAAACCTAAAAAATTAGATTTTTGAAAAATTAAAGTGTTATTTCAAGAATTGGTATGTATTCTAATAATTTCTACATTGATAATAAAATCTTATATTTTATTTATTAATTTATTTGCATTATAAATTATGTAATTTGCTATTTTTCTTTACAATTGTCAATAATATACTTTAAATCAGATGATTTTATAAGATATTTTGGATTTGTTATTATTTGTATAGTAAAATAATTATAAAATGTAAACTAACAATTTCAATTTCAGTATATAAGATTATAGTAAGTTAGTGGTGGCCATTTTTCCATTGATTTTGGTGGCCGTTTTTTGTGGCGATTTTTTCATTTAATCCATTATTTATTGTAGTCCATGTATGATTATATATTTCATCCATGATAATTCATGATTTTTCTTTTGTGTGATGTAAATTTAATGGTTAACATAAATTCATACAGGGAAAAAACATCTCAATATTCGCATATTGATGAAAAAAATGAAAGTTAATAATGTAGTTCCCTCATTTCTTATTGGAATCCTAAAAAACAACATTTATAATGGATTTTATTTAAAGCTTAATCTGACCGATTCGGCCGATTCTCGATCCAGATCGTCGATTCACCAATCCGGATGGGTTTTTGGGGTGCTCGATACGAGGCACCGATCCGTTTTTTAAACCACTGCTTCACCTTATCCATGTAGGCTCTCTCGAACCCCTAGAAGGCTGAACCTAACTCGACTGATGCTGCTGCTAATTGGATCCCACTCTCTGCTCTTCTAGACATTCACCCCTTCCGGCCCCACTGACAGCAGTAAATTTCTGCAGGGTCTGAGCCGGTAGGGGTCCAAGTCAACAGGATGTCCTGCATCACCAAGCATACTGCTAGCTCAGTGAATGAGCTGACACCTGGCAGTCCCTTCACAAACCCCTCCCCTCGTCCTAGCCTTGTGAATGGCGCCTCAATTTTTTGTGACCCAATCTACTCCCATCCAACTTACCTCCCTCGTAGGCCCCCTCCCTCATTGCCTCATCATTCCCCTAAGTCTATTGACGCATATCACCCCAGTTGATTGCCCATGCTGTCCATAGCCGCAAAGGGCCTTCATCCAACGGCCCTTATTCCAAGTCTCAGAGAACTAGCCTGCCACTTGTATTGCAGCTCATCGCTTTTGGGGCCCAGTCCAGGGGATAGTCATAATTGTGCTGACAGAGGGGATTGACTGGAACTAGCCCTTGACAGTTCAAGCTCCTCTGGTTTGCTAGTGAGGGCATTCTGTAAACATTGCGTGCGCGCCCCTCCCCCCCTGTCCCCAACCCCTGGCTGCCCTGCCATTCTTCCATTCTTCTCCCTTGCTCAAAATTAATGTGCCATCTACTTGTGACTCCCCACAGGATCTTGACTTGGATTCACCCTAGGAGTGTTGCCCCCAAATGCACACGTGGCCATCCCGAAAAGAAGGGGTCCCATCAACTAATCACAGATGCAAGCCACATGGAGCTCCAATCTAGAACCTTGATAGGACCTAACTTGGTATGTCCAGATGGACGGTCCAAATCCAACCTGTCACTTCTGGAGGGTGGGCAACTGGACTGCTGACTCTCTCATGAAGTATTTGCATCACAGGAGGACTCATGGGGATCACCTACGCCTGGAGTGGTAGTGCATGCTTCCACCTTTTTTGTCAGCTGTGGGACGGTACAGCCCATCACTTTTGACTCTTACCTTTATGAGCACGAGACCCCAACTTTCTTTGTGTTGGCGGTGAATGTACAAACCCCATTTTTTGATATCTTGTCTATGTAGAGCACCTGGGATGTGGGATGCCATTCTTTTCGTAACAATGTAAACAAAAACTTCTGCAAAATGTAAGTCAAATGTTTTCTTAGAGAAAGAAAGTCTAAGTGGTAGTGAACGATCATTATAAAATGTAAGAGTATGATAGATACCTCTACTTTGATGTCATTAGGCATACATTATGTTGCAATCTTTACTCAATTATTGTAGAATGAAAGTGGCTATAAATGCTTTTCCGTTGTGCATATGACCAAGCTGGCCCTTGGCTATTCCGTTCTGGACTACTAACTTTCCATGTGAAGATGACTTGTTTTACCCAACTCTTGCCTATTTACAAAACATTTTTCCACACAGAATTCAACAATTTGCAATAATATTAAGCTCTCATCATCCTTGGCAATCACATTAACCTCTCTGTGTTCTTGATATGGATTACCACATTACAGATTGCTGAAAAAAGATTATGGGTGAAATTATAAAAGACAAACACTACAGGAAGTTTTGTTATAGGCTCTCATCATCCTTGGCAATCACATTAACCTCTCTTATGTTCTTGATATATTTAATGGATTACCACATTACAGATTGCTGAAAAGAGATCGCAGGTGAAATAATAAAAGACAAACACTGCAGGAAGTTTTATTTTCAAAACTCTTTTTAAGACTAATCACAGAGATGGTTCTTTCTGTCCTTCATTAGTATATTCTTTTCTGGAATAGTTTATTTTCTTTATTGTCCAATCAATGTATAATGATCATGGCAATAAGACTCTCCATTATCACGCTTGCCAATATTCTCAGTTGTGGATATCTAATTTGTTTATGAGCATTCACGTAATATTTCTATTTTTCCTGACATCTGCAATAAATTTTAATGCCATTGATGTGGCGTTATCCTTAATAGGTGCTAATTGCTGAAAAGGAATCGAGGATTGCAGAGCTAGAAGCAGCATCCAGTGGTAAAGCAGCAAGACTAGGAGCTGCAGTGGAGGCAGCCAAAGGAGAGGTTATGCATCTCAAACGTGAACATGTATGAGTTACAACACCATTTTATCCTGTGATTTAGAGTTTCATGCTTCTATTTGAAGAGTGATAGTTCTTGCTATTTGATCCTGTAATGAATGTGCCGAAAGGTCGGAACATCTAATCAGTGTTTAGGAAAACACGTCGGCCAAGATATTTGGCCCTTGGTCGAGTTATGCAGACCAAAAAGTAAAAAATTTCTAAAAAACAATAAAAAATAAGGAAAAATATTTAGAGTTACTAGAAATATTAGAAGGCTAGAGAGGATGGAAAAATCTATATAATATGGCCTACTAAAATATTTGATTTGTACCTCATATATTTCAGAAAATTTTAAGAAAAGGAAAAATGTGAAAGATCCGAAATCATCCTAAAAACTATCAAAATCATCTAAAAGATATTTCTAAGCAATATATTTTTCATTTTGATTTTTTTTTTTAAATCTTTTCTGTTTTAAATTTTTAGGGGTTTTTGTAGGGGGAATTGGGGACCCAACTTGCCCCAAACTGCCTCGCCACTAGGCAAGGCCAAGTTACTCAGCTAGGTCTGAGTGGACTCGACCAAGTCACGGAAAGATGCATCTAATTATTGTGTAATTTTCGGTGTCGTATGCATCCACCTTTGTAGTTCTCAGTTACTTCATGTTTAGAATAATTGGCACCTATGCGTTATAGAGCTATCTGTAGCAGTGTTTCATACTTCAGTAATGCTGGATCCTAGTTCATGTAATAATAGAGTCACAGTTGGTCTAATCATGCAGGATGATCAAATTTCTGGTCATATAAGTAACTGGTTCTGATATTGATTACAATAGTCACCGGAATCCACATTTGATGGTCTTCTCTGAGCACTAGTCACAATGGTTGATAAAACCGTCCCAGGATTCTTTCTTCACCAAAAGAAAGGAAAACTTTGCATTGGTTTGGTACTTTGGTCGGAGTTCCATCAAATTGTACATCTTTTGAAAGATCAAGCATTAAAGTGAATTTATTGAGCTGCTAAGGCATCATCTCGGTCCCCAAACCATGGTTGGGCTCTCTTGTGGTGTCATTGTGGTGAATTAAATTTGTGTTTTTAGCCTAACTTTGGCTGTCAGAAAACAACCCAAGTAGGTGTGCATGCACTGACGAAACACCCCCACTTTGTGAGTTAGATAAGAACAGAAGATACCAGTTTTCACCCACACAATTGACAGGTGTTATTCGGTACCATCCGCATGTTAACTAAAGCATATGTTGTATTTGGGCAGTCAACTTTGGGTAAAAGTAGCCAAACGAAGGAGAGAGTGTGCATATGAGAGAAAGCAGGACAGGAAGCGTTTCAGTAAGAAGTGCTATGATCCATATCATCAAATATGTTAGGAGAAATTTAAAGAAAGAAGAGAGACTGTTTGGCCTCAATTATTGAATGAGACAGACGAAACCTAGGGAGGCTTTCCTTAGAGAAAGATGCTGAAAAGGACTGAGTCATCAAAATAGTCCAAGACTAACTCTGTCTGCGTTTGTTACATCATGCAAACTTGCTTTTTCCAGTATTGATTTTTCATGCTAATTATTGTTGATTGGAAAAAAGGTCATATCATATGCATTGTAACGCATGGCCATCCCTTGACCCAACTTGAATTTCACTGAGAAATAAATTCCATACTAGTATGTGCTAGCCTCATTTCTTCAAAGCATAAACGTTTATTCTTTCTTTCCTTTGAAATTTTGTTTAAACTTTTCCTCTGATTCATAAAAAAAAAGAAAAAAGCCTCCTTCCTCAGATTATTATTACTTTTAAGTAGTCCACAGCTATGCAAATCATGTTGCATATGATTGGTATCATCATTGCAGTGATAATATTGGTGAACTTCTGATGCATATCAAAATAGTGGATTCAGTATCTTTCATTCTTCTCAAATTTTGTAGGCTTAATTACATTTTTATTTAATTATGAATATATATTTTATTTTTTTACTACGGTTATTTTTTGAAAATTATTGCATAGGGTTAGAGTTACATATTGTTTTTTTTAACGGAAAGCTTGTCTTAGGTTTAGCCAAAAAATAAGGGTTACGTTTGACCTTTTGTTTGTAGGAAACTTAATTTTGTTCCTTAAGCTTATCTTTAAAGATAGTAAGGTAGTTATCTTTTATCTTTTACATGGAAAGAAAGGATGAGAGTAGTGCTTATAGGAAAGGAAGGTTATCTTTAGTCTTTTAGGAAATACGTTTTATTTATTTATTTTGAATTAATTGTTATCTTGGCTAAGGGAATGAGGATGTAAAGCCATCAATTAGGAAAGGAGGGACTACGTTTTTGGAAGGGAAGATTTTTTTTTAGGAAGCTTAGAAGGGAATAAAAGGGGTAAGGATTGATTTTTGTTAATGAAAAAGAAAGTTACTTTGTAGAGAGAAAAAAAATACTCATAATAAAATAAAAAATAATTAAGCCTCCAAAATTTGAGTAAGAATGAAAAATACTGAATCCATCTGATTTTGATCTGCGTCACCTTCTCAGGTGTTTGTGTCTTTGTGATGAGTTGATATTTGAAACCCCTTCTATATATGCCGCAGATTATTATTTCAATGCGAACATCATTTTCTAATAGGCTTGTTGCAAGCATTACACCATACAAGATAGAATGGGTATTGTCTTTGCTATCTATTCATGACTATCTTTCATTCAGGAGAAAGAGAAAGAAAGCTGGGAAAATGCTCTGCAGGCCCTCAAAACCAAGTTGGAGGCATCTGAGGCTGCCTATTTGAACTCTGAAATTGAAGCAGCCAAGATAAGAAGTATACATCCTTCTCTATTTTGCAACAATGAACAAAATCTTGAAGTTATTGCATTTCACGTGGCCTCCATATGTAGGTCAGTTGGAACTAAAGTTGGCTGTTCAAAATCAACTTGTAAGCTCAAGAGAGGCCGAACTTGCAGCTGCCAGAGATGAGGTATTATACCAAAGGACATTTTGGATATCTACAATATGGGAAATATGGAAGATATGTATACAAAACGAGATGCTGAGGCCCTTTACCTGTATTTCCATTTTGTCTACTATGTTATGCCAAATAACATTGCGTCTATTTACGGTATAAGAGATGTGTATATAAAAAGGAATATGGAGCCCCTTTACCTGCATCTCCATATCCTGCTGACAGCCTCTATACTTGCAAATGATACGCTCAGCTTCTATATGAAATTCTTCGGTTTCATTTTCCAGCTGCCAACTTGTCTAGTGTATGATTGTTATGAGAACCAGAATTAGTTTTCTAAGAAACTTGTGACACATGAGGATCATAGTTCGAATGATATTTCTTCTTTTTGGTACTTAGGGAATTGTTTTGGTTTAATTGTTTTATCTATAGTATTTAGATTGTAAAATGAGCTATCACTAGTGTATTGCTGAATCTGGCATAAAAAAGTATTTTTTTCTGTGAGCAGGGCGCCATGTTGAGCTAAGTTGATCCTCTAGAGTTACACAGACTGTTTCTGGTCTTCAACTCCTGTTTTTTAGCACCTTCAATTATTTGAGGGGAATACCTTTAAATTTGTTTGTTGGCTCGAACTTCAAATCATATTCAGGGGCCCTGACCATTTACCTTCATTTTTATTGGATTAAAGACATTTTGAGCATGGCCAAGTTGTGGAGATCTTCCTTTTCTAGCTAGAGGCATATAATCTGAAGATTCTAACTCAGAATCGCTAGTACATGTTCGGTTGAGTGGAGTATTCTCACTTTTTTTGTTACATGCGTTTCACATCCATCTGTCTAGTTTACTTTTTGTTATTTGTCACGTAGATTGGAGTTCTGGACTTGCTCTTGGGATTTTTATTTTACTTTAATCTACTCTTGTTTAACCTAATTATTGAATTTTGGGTGTTGGTTCAGGTGTGGTTAAGTTTGGTCTTAGGATGGGAACTTCTTTTCATTATGGTATTTTTTGTTTTCAGATCAACCATCTCGAAAAGGAATTCATATCTTACAAGGCTCGTGCACATGCCCTTCTTCAAAAGAAAGATGCGGAGTTATCTGCAGCTAAGGACACAAATCTAATGAAAGCCCAAGAGGCTGCCATAAAGGTATATTTGCATTTATATGTGGCAATAAATTTTGTAAACATTTCTGACAACTTGAAAGTTGGTTCTCCTTTATCCTTATTTTTGTTGTTTTGTAGGAAGCTAAACGAGAGGTGGAACTTGCAACATCAGAAAGGGATAAGGCCCTTCAAGCTCTTCAGGATGCTATGATTAACCATGAGAATGAACTTGCTGCTAGGTGAAATATTTTACTTGGGATTGGTTTAGGATGCTGTTTAATTTAACTGCTTAGATTGGAATACTAGGTACTTCTTTTGTGCATCTTCGATGAACTTGTTATCATGTTGTGTTGATGCCCATTGGGATAACATTCTTAGTCATATACCATCAAAGACATCTATGGAGTTTCAGTTTGTTTATTTGCAATAGGATGTCTTAAAAATCTGTATGCAATAGCTTGAAATCGTTTGACTGCCTGTCTCTTGCACATGTCATGTTCTATACTTAGAAACGCATACGTGCTTGGTGCTTATTGCTTTGCCATTAGCACAAGAACTTCTTTGACCTCCTTCAGTGCAGAGCTCTTGCAAGTCAGATCTCACTTCTGGGGTCCAAGCTTTTCAGGTCTCAATTAAAGGTGGTTTAGCACCTATAATCTCTCGAAAAGTTCAACCGAAGATATGATAATTTCACTAGCATCCCTAGAAGTTGACAGGATTGTTTCTCCTATTTCAATAAGCAATCATGTGAAAGAATGAAAGAAATACTTGTTCTGGCCTTCCTCTTTAAGCCGCCATAAGCTCTCACCAAGAGCTAGAGAGTGAGAGAGAGATGATGTTGAAGAAGTTGAAGCCGACATGTCAATCTCATGTAGGTTATATATTGTCTTGCAAAGTACCCCTGATATTTACATGCAGAAAAGGACAATACTGCTGGGGGTTTTACACAAAACAGAAAAGGAAAGTTATATCCTATGTTACAGAGAGACGGACAAGGGTATCTATTTGTGATATGGATGCGAGTGTCAGAAACGTGAATCCCAAAAATGTCATTTAGACATGACTCATCTGTACAGTATATGTGTATGCACATATCTATACATACATAAATTGAAACTTGTGTAGTTCATATAAGAGGTGAGTTGAAGATTAACAGCGAGATGGAGATTCATGACTTGGAGAGAAAGAAACTCTAGAAGCTTTATTAGTACCTTTTATTTATAGGAATAGCGACTTATGTAAACTCTTGGTAAGAAAACAAAATAATTTTTATTTTTTATTCTAAACTATTTTTTTATTTTGAAAATAATAAAAAGAGGATTCTCAAAATTGACTTTTGAAAACATGGACAATTTTTTAAAATTGACTTTTGAAAACATGGACAATTTTTTAAAATTGACTTTTGTAAATTGGGCATTTCAAAATTGACTTACGTTATCATGGATAATTTTCTGTGTTCAATTTTTTCATATTTTGAAAATAAAAAATGAAAAAATATTTTACGATAAACGGGCATTTAAAAAATTTCTTAAACATGGATAAATTTTTGTTTTTTATTTATTTTCAAAATAAAATATTTTTCATTGAAGAATGGCATTTCTATACAAAGAAATGCAATATTCTAAAAATAAAACATGTCCAAAATAGTAGACACGCTGTAGTACCTGTGCCACTCAAATGTTGACACGTGGTCAGACCCTCGGACCCTGTCTCCAGTTTTCATAGGTTATATTCCTATAAACATGCAGATAAAGCATTTACACTCCCCCTCAAGTTGGTGAATGGGCATCATGCAAACCCAATTCGACTGTATTTATGTGTAGTCATCCTCAGGATACAGTTTTGGTGAAGAAATCTGCTTGCTGATCTTTAAATCAGACCTGTGGGGTGTAAATGACTTCACCTGACACCTTTTATCGAGTACAGCAGCATATTGACTTCAGTAACATTTTCTGCTTCCTTGTCTTACTGGATTCTTGGGTTTGTTTATAGCAGCAGAGAATGCAGCTAGATTATCTCGCACATGGTAGAAGCGATGGATTGAAATTCTGCTTCAGCAATAGAACTAGCAACAACATTTTATTTTTTGCTTTTCCATTTTACCAAGTTTACTGCAATGAAAGTCCAATATGATATGTTGCAGTCATGATGGACATGACATTCAGCCCAGTCTGCATCATTATAACTCACGATCTCAGGATTGGAGTTACTGCAAAACAAGAGACCATGGCCGATTGTGGATTTTAAATATTAAAAATTTTTAGTGACAACATCTAGATGCGTAGACCAAGGAGCAAGCATGAGCCACGCTAACAACAAAACATGATTTGTGGTTGAGTAACAGTGAGATAGATCAGTCTCTTATCACTCTCTAATAGAGTCTAATATCGTCTTGAGGGGTAGTGAGATTTGGTTTGGAGTTTGCACGTGCTGGTGTTTTCGGTGGTTGTGTGGCTAACTGTATTATCTCTTTGTGAAGATCAAGGACATATTTTCTTGATGATATGAGATCCATTTATTTGATTGAGCAACTTCAAATCCCAATAAATACTCGAATGGACACTGATATTCAAAATCGAGTTGTACTGAATAAGCCTTTAATGTGGCCATCCCTCGTGATTTATCGCCAGCCGCCACTATATCATCTTTATAAACAAGGATAATAGTGGTCCCTCTGACATGGTGAATAAACAAGCAGAGTTTGCTGCACTACGTCGGAAACCAATCGACTTTACTGCTTTGCTGAACCAGATGAACCATTCTTGAGAGATTGCTTCAGGTCATATAAGGCCTTATGCAAATGACAAATGAGCTTTGGTAGCTACAGTTTCTTGGGTTTGGATGACACTTCATGTATACTTCCTCTTCCATTTTTCCATGGAGAAGGAATTCTTCACATCAAATATGGTAGACAGGTCAATTCTTGTTGGCTGCTATAAAACTCGAACTGATCCCAATTTGACCATTAGTGCAAAGATTTCTTTGTTATCTGTAGCATATGTTTGAGTTAAGTTCTTGGCGACTCAAGTTCTATGCATTCATGCTATTGTTAGTTTTATATTTTAAGTTGTATACCCAGAGACATCCTCTAGTTTTGATCGATGAGACCGAAGCATCGTCAATACAAAGTTAGAACTTTGGAGGGATGCTCTAGAATTTAAAAGTTTTAAAATTAGCCGGACTAAGATAGAGTATATTGAATGCAAGTTTAGAAATAGTAGGAGTAGAGATGAGAAAGTAGTTAAGACTTAAGATTGACAGCTAAGAAATACCAAAAAGAGTACATTTTTAATATCTTGGGTCGATAATCCAAGAAAATGGAGGGATTGAGGAAGATGTTGTACATAGAATTAGAGCTGGGTGGACGAAGGGGAGATGTGCAACCGGAGTTTTATATGATTGCCGCATACCAGAGGAAGTTTCTATAGGATAGCTTTTAGACCAACTTTCATTTATGGGACAGAATGTTGGGTAGTCAATAAACAACATACCTATAGAATAAGTGTAGCTAAGATGAGGTTGTTGAGATGGATGAGTGGCAAGACAAGAAGGGATATAATTCGAAATGAATACATCGAGAGAACTTAGGCATAACTCCAATAGACGATAAGATAAGAAAAAATAGACTTAAGTGGGCAAGCCATGTGCAGTAGGCTCAGTACAACACTTATTAGGAGGTGTAAGTTGGTTTATGTACAAGGCTAAAAAAGGGTGGGGTAGGCTCAAAAAGGGCAAGGGGTAGGCCCAAAAGGACATGGTTGAAAATAGTGAGAAAAGATATGGGACTTATGGCCTCACTGAGAGTAAGGCCTTTGATAGAGCAGAATGGAGCCGATCCCAAATAGCTGGGAAAAAGGCTCTGATGATGAGGATACTCAGCAACATCCTACAGTCTTCTTCGTGTTCAGGTAATTAACTGGGTTCCATGTCTTATTATGTTCGAAAGCCCTTATTTCCTCCATTGGTTCTGTCCATTTCTAATAAGTTATTGCCTTTTTGAAAATTTCAGATTCTGAGCAAGAGTGAACAGAGGCAAGAACAGTTCGATAGAAAGGTCAAAAAGCAGGGTAAAATACAAAATACTCAATGGGATGAGTAACATAAGGTCTCCTTCCTAACTTTGAAAAGAAGAAAAATAATGAGGTTCTTTCCTAAGGGCAATGTGAAGCTTATTTCTAGGACACTCTGGTTGGACTTGAAAGATTTACCAGTTGTCTCCATGAATATATGAGTAGTGTGACACGACCAGAAACTAGTAAAGTTACTGTACTTCAGGCAGAAAATGGGTTACTGGGAAAATGAGACAAAAGGAATGATGGGTAGAGGAGATATATCACCAATAGATGATTGCTCCCCCTTAAACAAACTTGATGATGATTCATCAATAGTATATTAAGAGCCCAGAAAGTAGCATTTAACAGATCGAGGATTAAACGCATCTCAGCTACTTTAGGTAAATGGACAACATGTGCTACCAAAGACCCTGAGATGAATAGACCATCATTGGCAGCTTGTTTGCAATAGGTGGCATAAAATTAAGTATATGAGATGATAATCTGTTTATTAGGGAGGCGGCAATGGAGATGGCATAAACTCAGAAAGACTTTGGAACATGTATAATGAACAGGAGTAACCTAATACATCGGAAGATGTCTATTCTTTTGTTATACACTCCATTTTGTTGTGGAGTTGCTAGATAAGAAATCTGATGAATTACGCAAATTCTCTTGGAAATACAATATCATGTTCTTTTTTAAAATTGTGTGCCATTATTTGATATGAAAAGTTTAAGTTTCAAATCATACTGAGTAATGAGCATTTTCTAAAATTGCAAAATAACATGGAATATTCATCTGAATATTTTAAAGAGAAATTTTAAAAGAGGATCTAAACAAAACAAATGCAATCATCTATAAAGGAAACAAAGTACTTATAACCAGCTTGGGAAACAATTTGGGCTACTCACCTCACAATAAAGTGTATTAATTCAAAGGATTGGTTACAAGGCATTTTATTATTTTCAAAAGGAAAACAACTCAATCTAGAGAAATGACAGATTCAACATTGACGAAATTAAGTTTTGTAAATTTAAGGAAGAGGATGACAAATCACTTTCCCAGATGGAAGACCCAGCCGAAAAACAAGGCAAAATGGACACCTTCAACAAGCCACTTGCAAAAAACCAAGCTAAGTGAATAAGTTACAATCTTTTTATATAACAATTACAACCATTTCTAGCCTTGTATAACCACTGTAAATAAACTCAAATACCAACTCCTTTTAGGGCAATTACATGTAAAGCAAGACTAGCTTATGAATTACATTTTCATAGCACAAATTACATAAACTATGTCTCAAAGCTTCAATACATCATGCAACTAATCTAAACAAAATTCTAAAGAATAAAATCAACTAAACAGGGAATTAGAATGCCAAAGTAAAATTGGGAAGCCATGTTTCGAACCTCTTGTGCCGGGGCCACGCAATCCGGCCCTATAAGAACTTAATTTTGTCCTTTCAGATTGTACAAAAGTGGTTTAATCTCACAAGAGTGTCTAATACAAATGGGAAGAAGTTACACACCTTAAAATCACTTCTTAAGATCTCAACACACTGGCATTATCATCCAAAACAGAATGAAAAAGGTTTGAATCGAATCGGATAAAGAACAATAGTGTTATGGCCAAACTACACACGGTGGTCCCTCGGACCACCAAAACAGTCTTGTATGGAAAGATTAGGAACCCCCATAGGTAAAAACGTGATGAAAAAGTTCTGAAAATGGAGTGACACTCTGTGACTAAATTATTTGATGGGTTTGAAGCAAAGTAATTAATGGATACTATGCATAATCATGGATTCTCATGCATATAGGCTATAATTACGATATACCACACTATGAATAAGCATAATGAAAAAGATGATAACTTTTCTAAATTCAAAACTCCAGCAACTATAGATGCCATGGATATGATATTTTGAGAAAAGAAAATTCAATGGAGTTTACCTTGATAAATGCACACTATGGACTTAAGCATAAGAAAGGAGGACCACCATCAAGATCACCATTAATGGAACTCTAAAAGCTCTCTCTCTTCAATTTTCTCTCACAAAACCTTAGAAGAAGGAGGGTAGCAACAATTTTCCAAAAGTGGTTCAAGAGTTGAGATAGTTAGGGTTTGAGATCTCATGATGTGCTTTTATAACATGGGTGTAACTTTGGATTTTATCAACACCCTTGATGCACTAATCCAAAGGCACATGAGAGGCTAATGTACCTAGCCACCATTCCCATCCAACCACTAGGATGAAGGGATGGGATTTCACACCATTATCACTCACCCTAACCCTAAGTTATGCCACTTTACCATTTTTGTCTTTGGCCCATGTTTTTGTTCCAATTGTATCCAATATGGCCTTACAAAAATACCCTTAGTTTTTTTGTAATAATGTATTAGAGTAGATAACCACAAAGGCTAAAAGGCAAAGAAGTAATTGGCAAAGCTCACACGTGTAGATATTCTACTTTATCAAAGTCAATCACTTTGTAGATCTAAAATTTCAAACCAAAATGTCCCTTTCACACATGTGTGTGAAAATATTTTTCAACTCAAATTTGAAAATGCTTTTTCTCTTTAATATCAAATAAATAAATTAATTAAACTTCACACATGCCATGCATGACCCATGTGTGAGTTAATTAAAACATGTGATAAAAAGGGGGCCTTAATTTATAACATTATATAAAATATATAACAAGACACCATAACACAACCTTTTATAAAACAAGCAACCAAATGCCAATCTAGTCCCCCACATAGGGATCAGTGCCCAGCTGAGCGGTGACCCTAGAGTGAGGTGTGGGGTGCCATGTGGCAGCCCTATGGCCACTCGGACGCCACATGACACTACCAGATCAGGACTAAAGTGGAATTTGAGCCAAACAATATAAAAACCCTCATTTTTTATCAAATAAAATTCTGAAAAATTCTCTAAAATTTTACAATAAATATTTAAAGTATTTTTGAGCAATTATTAGGTTTTTCTCATAATTATAAAATCGGACAAAAGGTATAGTGAGATCTCAGGCTAATAACTATAAGTATCAGAGTACTCCATTGGGTTAGTCTCGAATGATGTTCCGCCGAGTCTTAGATCGACCCAATAGACCTATGTTCCATAGTCTAAAGCAGGGACACATAATTGGTCATATCAAAGCCACTGAGCCAGAACTTCCAATCATTCGGCTCTCAATGGATTACAGGTGTACCCCTGTGGGACATGATCCAACTCAATTACAGGGGTCCTCTCAAAGCACATGTGCATTGCCTCTTCCAAACTTGGATAATTCATTTGTAAGAGTGGTTTCCCGAACGAAATGAAAATGCACATGCCATGCATTGGTCTCGTATCAGGATACGGACTGATGTCCCATAAGTCTTGACCATTCCATACAAGACGAATACTCAATGAGTACTCGGGTTCTATTTTTCTCATTTGGATTCTCCAAGCCTTGACCGATTGCAGCTAAATATGAGGCTAACCTATAAAATCATGACTAGGAGGTGTCCCTCACACCTCCTTGAGAAATTGCTTTCTCAACACGTGAACTCTCGATGCCTCATGCGTACTCGGCGTAAAAGAATCTGGGCTCCATTTCGCAAGACGTCAAGATTTCAATCTCCCAATCGCTCCCACTGAATGAGAGGCTACTGGAATTTAGGCCTTGATAGGCTATATTTCCAACAATAAAGACTGTAAAAGGATGAGGAATCTGGTAGTTTACCTGCCCTATGAGATGAGGCACCAGATTCTACTGTCTAATTGTCTGGTGAGGAAGAAATGTATGAGAAAGGCATTACCTGAGGCATCCAGAGAAGGTGGTTAGAGGTGTCCTAAGAAGGCGTCCAATTCTCTTGTGCTGTTACAAGAAAAAGTGGACTAAAGATATGGGTTTCCATCAAATTATGTGACCAACACATCATGATTAAATTAGTTATATTCCACTCAGCATATGTTAATCAAGTTGATCTGGTTGCTTGATTTTAGTTTTAACATAATCCATTTTATTCCTGGAGTAACTAACTTTTAATCTTTTCAATAGTAATCTGGATCCCAGAATCGTCAAATTGGTTCAAGGAACTAGTAGTCTCAGAGACAACTGAAGATGACGTTTTTTCAGTCATAATGCATCAAAGATAAGCACACTGAATGAGAGCAGCTGCTGAAATTGTAGGAATGATACCCAAAGATTGCTTAAAAATATTTAGCAGCACTTAAGATGGTTGAAAAACTTCATATTTTGATGGAAGACCCATGGGCACTCAATTTACACTGATTATGGCTAGTAGGCAACAAGAAACCACTTGTAATTTGTGCACAAATCATCCTCACACAATATCCCAAAACAGGTTTTCACATGCCAATACAAAACTGAAACCCTAGTTTGGTTTCATGTGGTATTTCAACCTGAATCCTAGATTGGTTTCATGTGACATTTAGGGGCGTGAAGACTTAGCTTAATTGAAAGCGTGACAAGACAACATGGCAGAATGGAGAAAGGGAGGCTTCATTGAAATGTATGACAGGAAAACTGGGCAGAATGGAGAGAGCAAGAGAGGGATCTTGAAGAAGTGGAATCAAGCACCCATGCCAATGAAGCAGACATCCATATCAAATATCATTTTGGCTATATTTTGTCTTGCAAAGTACAATGTTGCCCTTGAATCTTACATAATACTCCTTTGGGTTGTAAACGAAACTGAAATGGACAGTTGTATCACTGCAAACATACATACACACACAAACTTTTGCTATAGCCTATTTCTTCCTGTCTTTTGTGCTTTTGAAAATTTTTCTTGGTTTCCAAGCTCTTCTCCCCTTTATGATTCTGCCTTGTGTTTTAAATGGATTATTTTCCATTTTTTGTAGTATATATGTTTTCGTTAATCTCAATTTTGTTAGCTTTTCAATGCCGTGATGTATTTTAGTGCAGTTTAGAGTACGTTTCAAGCTGCAAAGCAATATTCTCAAAACACTTATTTTAATTTTTCATTTTTAGAAATATAGCTCTCATCGATGCTGAACAGAGAATTAGAGACATGGCCAGGAAGCTTGATACTGCTAAATCTCAGTATCTAGTAGAAAAAGAGTCATGGCAGACCAACCTTGACAGTGTGGAAGAAACTTGGCGATGTGAGTACTCATTTGTTGACCATAGAGTTTTTCATGTTTTTTTGTTAATGTTAGATTAAGCATGTTCTTCAATTATATCTTTTGAAGTGAAATACAAGGCATTGGAAGATCAAGTCAACATGGAAGCTAGACAGGATCTACAAGAGGAGCTTGAAGAACTAAAGAAACTATATAAGAAATTGAAGGTAACCTGAAGGGTGCATATTGAAATATGCTACACCTTCCAGAGCAGAGGTCGTTTCATGTGATTTTTATTTAAACATGTAGGGAGAGCATGACTCCTTTTGCGATATGGCCAATAACATGGTTGAGGCAAAGGACAATGAGATATCCAGGCTGTTAAGCGAAAACATCACTCTTCAGCAAACTTTGGAAGCAAGACCATTGGTATTTTTCTGTCGCATAATTTGCATTTTTACTTCACCTTTATTAGGTCGATATACTGTTGGGGTTAGGAAATTACTGCTGCATTTCTGTTCTTGGGGCTCTCCCGTCTTCAATGACATTGACGTTTCCTTGAAATTTCTATTTTCTTTCTTAACTTATTTGGTGTTGCTAATTAGTTTATTATGAGCATTAAACTATGTAAATGCTAATCTCTTAAGGCTCATTGAAGGCAAAGAAATGAATAAACATGATGGAGAAACAATCCACAATGGCCCTAGATTCCAAAAACTGAACCCAGTTCTAGATGTATCATCTTTTATAAACATGCAATGCTTCAGTCGCAGGAATCATGGACAATACATGATAGATTTTTTACAACCCTCTTCGGCAAAGTTGGTCACTCCTTCCTCAGCCTCCTAGTGAGATTGAAGGAATTGTTCTGTATTACACAGAATGTTAAATCATTGAGTGCCATGCTTAATGTAACGGTGTGATTTGCAGAAGGTTGCAACCTTAAACAATAAAATTAAGGTACACCTCTAAATTTTCTCATAAATGTAACTTTGGTGTCCAAAATTCTTAAGATAGCATGAAAATCTATTTTTATCTAATTATAAAACTTTAAATATATAATATAGTTCAAATTAAGTAGATCTATAAACTTATGAAAAATGGACGGTCCAGATAATGTGTTGCACGATACACTATTTTTTAGACTTGAAATCTTTTTTTCTTTTCATATTCGTATATCTCGATGTGGAGATGATCAATTAGAGGATTTTCCAACATAAAAACAGCCTATTATGATGGATTTTTGAGGTGCACCTTAATTCTACATTTTAAGGTTGCAACCTTATATAAACTTTTTCCTAATGTAAAATAGTCATTTACTTAGCTATGATGATCATATGTCACGAAACAACCAAGGATACTCTATTCTTGAATTTTCTACTTAGAATATTGATAAAATCAAGTTATGTTTGTTTTCAATCACTGCCTTGATGCTCCAAAACAACTCTATCATACTAGCACGTCCTGGAGTGGTTATTTAGTAGCTCTTGCAGCTGATGTGAAAAGTGATAAGCTTTTAATGTTGAATCCTTTTTTGTATTTGAAAGATTGATCATTACATATTCAAGTTGTATAGAATTCCCAAGAAAATATACTATCTGGCCTGCTAATGACTTGATGCAGAAAAACCCATATTCAAGTTGCAAGTGATCCCTCGCACACCTTTTCTGTTGTACCAAACATGTTGATGAATCTTATTTTAGATATGGTTTTGTGAAATTATTTTTCACTTGGTATTATTAATGATCAATATCCTACTTAGTGGTGACGTTAGGTAATTATCAATAGACGTGATAAAAAGCCTGTGAATACCTGTGCAGAACATACAGATGCTCCTGACTCAACATGAACTGGGGAACATATGGATCAACCTGCCACAGTCAGCAGTCACTAGGAATATTCAATCACCATACATCCTTAGGAAATATTTGAAGTTCTAAAATGTATTTCTTAGAATTGCTCCATTAATGTTTCCTTTAGAAAAGTGCCTATTTCATCAATATGAGGGTTAGTTCTGTAATTTGTTATCAAGATAGATTTGGCAAAAAGAGGGGTTCTTTTACCTGTTAGAGAGGTAGGGTAAAGAACAATATAAACAATAATTGGAAGAAAAGTTCCCCAGTCGTTCATTCAAGATCTCCTCCAAAACCTATCTGACTACACTCTTTGTGTGCTAGATATTATCCATATTCAGGGTGGCAAAACCTTTCAGATTTAAAATGTTGTGGTTGGACGACAAGCAACTACTTAGCTTTGTCCCCTAATGGTGGTCAACTTTCGAGTTTTGTGGCTGGGTCAGGCTATGCAAGAAGCTCCAGCTCCTAGAGGGTAGATTGGGATTTGAGTGGCAAGTTTCAAATTGGGAAGGATTCCTCCTTATTGACATTGAGGAGCTGGTACTCATGGAGGGATCCAGAGATATCTTTTTGATGCAGGGAAAAAATAGTAACAGGAAAATAAAAATAAAATAATTTTTTTTTTGAGAGATTATACCCTCTTTCTAGGTTTGCAAGGGAGTCCACTTGAAGATCTTTTTACAACATCAAACTTTTTACTCAATCACCAATCACTCTGTTTACAAAGAGGGTGTATTTTCCTTTAAATACAATTAAAGAAATAATAAATAAAATAAAACAAACCCACAAATCTCTCTCTCTTTCTCTCTCTCTCTCTCTCCTACCTACTTTTCCGATTTTTTCTCGCCTCAATCCCACCCATGTTTTTTCTTATCTCTATCTCTCTTTCCTTCTCAAGTAAGTCTCTCTAAAATTTCTGCCAAATAATCTCTCTTTAGATTTAGGAAATATCCAACTTGACTTCTCCTTATCCTCATGCACCACCTCCTCCCATATCCATGATAAACTTCCCAAAAACAAACAAGTAACTTAAAATTTTAAATTAAATATCCTTTATACCCCACAAATCTCTACAACAAAAAAATTACAAAAATAACCCTAAAGAAGACTTAAAACCCAGCCTAAATCTAAATATCTAACAATAGTAAAATTTTTTTTAAAAAAAAATAGAAAACTCACTGCTTCACTTGTTGATGAAAGTTGCCTTGAGGCTAAAGGCGAGTTCTGTTTGGTCTTAATAAGAAACGATCTTTTGGTGCCAAGTATCCCAAGTAAAATAACTTAATGAAGGAGATGGTAAAACGGGTATTTTCCACAAGATTGCAAATTGTAGAAGAAGAGCCAACACCACAGTCCAGATTAGAGAATGTGATCAAGTCTTTGATGATCCCAGCAAGTGTCCTCTGTGGATTTGAGCTACTTCAGTGGACCTTTCTCCAGGCATGCCCAGGTGAGGACTAGGTCCACAATTGCGCTTGTAACTGTTCCCAGAGATACGATGGAGTAGTTCGAATGACCGTTTTCTTAGGAAGAGATTCAAAAGGCTATTACTGACCTTGGTTAGGATAAGGCTCTTGGCTTGGATGGTTTCTGGTTGCCTTATCCTAATCTTTCTGGGAGGGTGGGACGCTCTCAGACTAGACATCCTTGCACTCTCTAGAGCAGTGGTTTAAAAAAAGGATCGGTGCCCCCGATCGGGCACCCTAAAAACCCATTCGAATCGGTGAATCGGCGTTTCAAATCGGGAATCAGTCAGATTCGACCTTAAAAAAAATCCAAAAAATTTATTAAAAATCATTATAAATATTGCTTTTTAAGAATCCAATAAAAAATGGGGGTACTACATTATGAACTTTCATTTTTTTCATCAATATGCGAATATTGAGATGTTCTTTCCCTGTTTGAATAAATTTCAAATTTGTCTTATAATATCATTTAATTTTTTTTAAAAAATTATTTACAGCTATAATAAAAATAATACTAATTCATTATATAGTTTATAATGTAAATAAATAAACAAATAAAATACAAGATTTGGTTATCAATGTATAATTATTAATAATAAACAAAGGTGTGACCTTTACAAATAAATACATCTACAAAAGTATATAATTTAGAAACATAAATTTGTAATTATATTGTAATAAAATTAAAAATATGTATAACTATCATACTTGCAATGTGGGATAATTGGCAAAGCAACTTTAAAATAGATTTTAAAGTGGTTTGGGCTAGGATTATTATTTTTATTTTAAAATGTCCCATAAACTAGTAATTTTTTTAATGGTCAATAAACTAGTATTAATATTATTTTTGATTGTTCTAACATTAATAATTTTTTCGATGAGTGTAAATTATGGGTATAACGTTAATGAGTGATAACGTTATTAACTTTTTCGAGCTATTAACGACACGTTAATAACTTTAATGTTAATGAATTACACGTTATACCCATTAACGTTATAATAAAGCAAATTTTTTTTTATTAATGACACGTTAATAACTTTGATCTTAATAACTAATAACTCATTAACGTTAATGAGTGATAATGTTATTAACGACACATTAATAACTTTGTCGATGAGTGTAATTGGACTACACGTTATACCTATTTGCAAGTCGATGAGTGATAAAAAGCATTGGCCCCACATCGAAAAGATGAGGGAGCACTACACCGCATAAAAGACATCGCACAAGGACGGCAGTTGAAATGTTATGCATAGGGGGCCAGGACCACTGAGGCTTAGAAGATGGCAGACATGAAAAAGTAAGCGAGGTTAGTTTCGTTCACATGTAACCATGCATTAAAAGCGACGTGTGTAACCATGCATTAAAAGCGAGGACGATGCATTAAAAGCGAGGTTAGGTTTGCCACGTGTAACGATGCCTCTAACGGTGAAAAGAAAACCCGATCTCAATTAAAAAAAATAAAAAAGAAATGGAACCGCCCTATAGCACCGATACCCGATCTGGTGCGATATCACCGATACCCGATCCGGATCGCCTGATTCCGGATCGGTTCGGCGATTTTTCAAACATTGCTCTAGAGTTCTACATTAGGGAGAGTATACATCAAGGTTTGAATGCCTACTTGTGTTGCCTTAGTCCAAAGTTCTAAGGGGCTAATGAGTTGAAGGATTTTAGACTCATAAGTCTTCTAAATAGTATCCGCCAGATTTTGTTAGAAGTTATAACTTCTAGACTGAGAAAGTTCCCACGTTTATCATGTACCCAATCCAGGGTGCTTCTGTGAAGGATAGTAAAATTTTGGTGGGGCATTGATAGCCCACTAGTGTATCCATAACCAAGCAAATATTGCTGGCCTCATTTTTAAAGTTAGTCCAGGAGAAAGCGTATGACAATATGGAGTGACATTCTGAATCAGGTATTGTATCGAATGGTTTTTTGGTGTAAAATTGAGGAATCCAATCTCAGCATGCCGGGTCTCCATACTTCTCAGTGCTCGTCAACGCCTACCCTAAAGGTTTCTTTTCCCTCAAAGTTGGACCATAACCGAGGAGCCATTTTTCTCCCATATCTCTTTTCTATAGTTGGAGATAATTTCAGTTAGCCGTATTCAATTTATACAATCACAATCTATTGTGTGGTTTTTCTGGTGGGAATCCAATGCCCTGGCGGACCACCTCGCTCAGGATGGAGCTCACACCAGTGTCACCTGACCTTTTGAGTCTTTATTTTTTGTACCTAAATACTTTTGTTTGTAATGCCTGGGTTAACTTTTATAATGTAACCCCATTTTTTGTATGGGGCTGCCATTCGGTGGTAGGCCTATTTTTGGCTAAAGCTCCTGCTTGTGGGTGATCTCTAGGCTCTCCTGTAACCCCATCTTATCAATAGAACAGTTAACAATTTTTTGTAAAAAAAGAATCTATCGCGTGGTTTTTCGTCTTGCTTAGGGACCTGGGTAGACTTCCATTTGCAGAATGCCGATGACACCCTTGTGCTTTGGAATGTAGTGCCTCAGCAAGTGGATTCTCTTTGGTTATTCCTTCTGACATTTTGAGCTGTCTACCGACCTGAACATAAAGTTTTGAAGTCTAAAATGATGGGAGTGTGCCTGAACTGGCCGAGGATAGGAGAATGGGATATGAATGGAACCTCTGCCCAATAAGGACCTCGGACTGCCACTTTCTTATGTAAACCCAGAAAACAAAATGGGATAGAGATGTCTGAGAGGAGGTTGACAGATTGGATAGCAAGGTTCCTGGCCTCGGGGGCAGGATCGCACTCATAAAGGCCACCCTGTCCAATATCCAGTCTTTCACATGTTGCCTTTTAAGATGCCCATGTTCATCCTTAAGCAATTACAAGTTTCATGAAAAACTTCCTTTGTTTACGCTTAGGGAGGTTGCATAGATTCCACTTAGACAGCCGGGATCAAGGGTGGAAACCTAGGAAGGTTTCATAGAAATTCGGAATATGTCGAAGATTGTAATGCTGTCCTTCTGTGCAAATGATGGTGGTGGTGGTGGTTTGCTACCCAAAATGGTCCCTTGGCAGCAAGTTATCAAAGGAAAGTACGGCTTAGAGGATTTGGGTTGGCTTCCCAAGGCAACTACGAGTGGCGCAGTGGCTAGTGCATGGATGGGGATTTCCTCAATCCCTAGGGACTTTACCTCAAGAACACATTTTTTTCTGAAATCAGGGGGCAGGATCCGGCTATGGCGAGACCTATGGAATGGGAATTCTACTCTGGTATTTCAGTTGCCGAACTTTTTGTTTTTTGGTTTTTGTTTTATTATTTATTTTTATTTTTTGGAAAAATTGATGATAAGCTTGTATTACTTTATAAAAACTGCAACGCAGGGATTGGTGCCTACTAACGGGCCCAACTTTTGAGAAACTTATACAAAAAATGGTGCTCAGGAAGAGCACTGGGCTAAAACCAACATGCCAAAAAGGTGGTACCAAGCTCAAAAAGTTGCTGTGACCGTTCCTGCGATCTGTCCAGAAGCAAATGCTTTTGCCAATGTGTCGACTCCAAAGTTGGTCTTATGCCATGTGTGTCAAAAGGAGATGCAGATATGCCTTCTAAGGAAGGAAATTTGCTTGAAGATGTTCTCTAAATGCCAGGGGCAGATCGAAGTCCTCTACCCAGGAGATAACAGATTTAGAATCTCCTTCTACAACCAAGAAGTCCCCCCAATCATGGTTTAATTTCTTGATGGCTTCCAAAAAGTCGCTTCCACCATGGCTGAATCAGTAATGCCAATGTAACCAAGTATGAGAGGAGAGAAATCAAGTTAACTATCAGAATTCAGAATGCCCAGATTTTGTAGGGTATTGAAGTGCTTGGATGAGAAGTTCGTGCGGGTCAATGTGTGGTCCCCAACTTTTAGGAAGTATCTATTTGACTCGGAGATCCAAGCTTTGTCAGCCTTTTTTGACAGCCTAAAAAAAATGGTGTGCACCTTGGAGGAGCAGCAATTAAAATGGTTTGGTCCCCTTCCCCATCTGGTAGTGTTTCAGTCTAATCCATGCACAGCACCCTAAACCCATCCAACTGTGTGCGTGTCATAGATTGCAAAGCTTGGTACACTTCTATTCCCCCAAACACAGGTCTTTAACTGGCTGGTCCTCTCTAAGAAAGGCACCTAACCATCAACAAAATCCAAAGGATAGGGGTACCACTGCCCAATTGCTGCATTATGTGTAAGAAAGAGGAAGAATCCATTGACCACCTATTTCTCCATTTCCTTGTCTCTGCTTAGATTTGGGTGTGCCTTTCATTGGGAATGGGTGGGGCCTGAGAGTATACAGCAATTAGTGGGGTTACCATTCTCCACCATTCCCAGCTGCCAGTCTCATCTCTGATAAGCAACTTTACCGGCCATGTTGTTGTCAATATAGCTGGGGGAGGAACTCCGGAATATTTGAGAGAAAGAAAGAACAGTAGGGGCCCTTAATTGAAAAGGGCAAACCTAGAGCCATGTTTTGGGCCAGAAATTCCTTGGCTTGTCCTCAGTTTTTTCCTAAAACTGGAGTCACATTCTAAAGGCTTGGCTCATGGTGATTGCTAGATTACACCTGTGACCACCTCCAATCAAGGGATTCATTGAGCTCAAACAGGTGCTCCCTTGGTAATTCGGGGCAGCAGGGCATGTGTGATGTCGCTAGAATTAGATCTTAAGACTACTGTCCTGTTTGGGGTTCATTGATACAACTACTGTCCTTTTTGGGGTCCATTGATATGGCTAACTCAAATATGATAGATGATAGGTTGCTGCTGGAAGGCCATCTGTTGTTTGACCTCAATTTGGGTTCTGCCCTCAAAGTAGAGGCTGTTCCATCAATGTCATCAGATGGGCCTTTAAGCAGTACCCTTGCTCTTGTTATCCAGAACAAATTTCCAACCCATGTCTTGGAGATTTCTAACTTCCTACAGATCACGTTTGAGCATGTTTTGCATGTGTAAGCCATGTCACAGATACACTGGCAAATAACTGAACAGCAATCACTAGTTTCTAGGTATCTGGTTCTCAGTCCTGATTAGGACCTTTTGCGAAGCATTTTGTACATGTTCTGTTTGCAGCCTGGTGGCCCATTTTGCAAAGCTGGTGATTTTTCGCCACCATATAGATCTTTATCAATATACAATCAACTTTTTCTAAAAAGAGAAAACATTTCGAGAATGAAATACTTCCTTTAAAAGCACAATCCCTTGGATTTGTCTCTCATGGAAGCTCACACATTGAAACATCCTTCCTTACTACTTAGAGTTGAAGAAAATGCTCTATATTGAAGAGCTATCCGTATTGGCTCCATTGCCCTGAGTGCTTCTATTTTGATGGGGAAAATATCTATGGAATAAAGGAAACTAAGTGAACCATATCTTCCTAATAATTTTATCCTTCTATGTAAATGTTTGGTTAGTAAACCAGATCGTGTGATTTCTATATTACTATCTGAATGAGAGAAATTCCTTCACTATTTTTAATTTTAGCTAAGCCAATCTCTGTGAAGTTATTGAACTTAGTGGTTTGTGTACACTTGTATAAACGTTCATTAAATTTTTTATTACTAGTTTCCATTCAGTAAACTTCTAATTTCAAACTTGTGAAGGGTATTCCCCCATTAATTTGAATGCAAATACTAATGTTGTAGTCAAGCTGAAGTATGGCTTGAAGTTCTTAAAATATGAGAATTTTGGAATTTCTGTTGCATTTATTACTAACGCAGCATATGACTCAATACGCATCTACATGTAGCACGTAATATTTAATTGGAGATCTTGATCTCCAAACATCAACAATTATAATTTTTAGCAATGTAAGTGCTTGGTGACAAGAAAAAGTTCTCAACTTTCTTATATTTATATAGTGTTTAGCAATTAAATAACCTCCTGATTGTTTCAGGTACAGTACAAGGACAACCATAGAAACATAGGTATGGAGGAGCTTTCTTACAGTCTTGTTGTATGATATAAGTTAGCATACTTCATTATCCTTTGACAGAATCATTTATGCAATCTAGATTTCAACAATCGTTCTTATTTAACGGGTATATTCTAGATTCATTGAAGCAGGACGTTCAAGTTTCTACTACATCAACTGCAGAACAACAAATTCTGGTACGGATCTTTTGTCATTATCTTGCTTGACGATTTTAATCTGGTGTCACTTTATGCTTAAGAATTTTTAGTTCTCTATATTCAGTTTTTTTTTTATTCCTCTTCCAATTCCTTTATCAGCATTGGGCTTGGCTGAAAATGCAGATCAATGAGTGGTTACTCTTCTTTTAAAATGAGTTCTCCCTTTTAGCGTAAAATTTCAAGTACTGGACAAAGTACTAAATGCTTGACACGATTTGGTCGTTCGGATTTTTGTTATCTGTTTTTGAAGGTTCTCTTGCATGTTGAGCATCAAGACATTTGAAAATTTTCATATTCCAAGGAAACTAGTTCAAAACATCTCTACTATCAAAAAGCTATCCTATTAATATTCTGAATTTCAGATTTTGGCTCGGCAACAAGCTCACAGAGAGGAGGAGCTTGCACAATGTCAACGCCACATCTTAGCACTTCAAGTAACTCCCTTTCTTTTGATATTTCAAGTCCCCCACCCCCCCAAACACAAACCCCCACGAACATGCACACACACACACACAAAGGAACACAGTTGTTGGAGAGAAGCAAAGACACATATTGTGTACGTTTCTTCTCATATTTAAACCTGACAGGAAGAGATTGATGAGCTCGAACATGAAAATCGCCTCCACAATCAGCAGGTAAGAGATGCATTATTTATAACAGCTCGCAATTCTAAGATTGAATTATTCTAGGTTAACTTTCTGAAAAAATAGATTGAATTATTCTATACATCTCTTCCCCATTGGATATTATTTACAGATTCAGAAAATTTTTGTGTACTTTCTATGGGGTGATTTACTACATTATTTTCATATCTTTTGACTTGATTCATTTCTGGCGTAGCTCACTTTAGAAATACTATTTGAATGCATGTGCTTTGCACATGTATTAAATGCATTAAGCATCAAAAGAAAATGTAAATTAATTTATGTTCAGAATAGAAAAATCACCGAACACATGAAAGAAGACAATGAGTAATGGAATACATGAGATCTCAAATTCATTCTTTAAAAGGCTCCTCTTATTAAGGTCATCCTAATAAAATTACTAAAATATTATGGATTTTAAAAGCTCAAATATATGACCTCATAAACAAAAGCAAAATGACTATTAGTTCAATCTAATTGGAGAAAGTTGTTTCGGAATTGATAAAAAGTGAAGCTGTGACCCAAAAAACAAAAACCTCTAGAAAATGCATTTTTGAAGCCAGAAACCCTGATAATGGCCTGAAAATCCATTTCTACCTCTGATTATGGAATTTGAGGCTCTAAAAAAGGAGCAAAAATGGTGGATTTGTGGACATTTGAAAAGGAATGGTTTTGATTTTGTGTTGCAAAGATACACTATTCTTCGGGTTTGAAATCCCCTAACCCACCCACCACCCCCCCCCCCCCACACCCCTTTTTTTTTTTTTTTTTTTTTTTTCTAGAACCCATAAGTCAAGATGATCAAGCTCAAGATTTTCTGATTCTAAAAACAACTCTCCCCTGTGAGAAATTTACCAAAAACAATGATTTTTAGGGCTTTAAATCCTTTTGGGATTTTTATTGGATTGTTTCTCTTTTGAGAGATACTTTTTATAAAGGATTATATATATAAGAAAAGTATACCAAGAGTCCATTTACTTTTAGTGCAAGGAGGTCACAACCATTTTTGTCCATCAAATTTCAAATCAAATGGTTATAATTGTACTTGGGACTAAACTCAAAGCCCGATAATTTTTTTTTTGAACTTCATGACACACCCCAAGCCATCCAATTGGATATCTAATGGTTAGGATTAATTGTGACCTCCTTATACTAAAGATAAATGGTCTCATAGTACACAATCCCATATATATATATATATATATATATAGAGAGAGAGAGAGAGAGAGAGAGAGACTTCTCAACAAGAGGAAACCCCTTCGATGAATAAGTAGTGAGATGGATTAGTAACCATTGATGCAGGAAGCTATGTTGAAGGCCGAGTTGCGGAACATGGAACGAGCGCAGAAGCGTGAAGGGGTGGACATGACGTATCTCAAAAATGTGGTCCTCAAACTTCTCGAAACTGGTATGCTCAATACAATTTTGGATATGCTACAGGCATGAAACACAACAAGAACAATTCACCTTGATGGTCTTTTTCATCTGCAGGGGAGGTGGAGGCTCTTCTCCCTGTTGTAGCAACACTATTACAGTTCAGCCCTGAGGAGGTCTTTCTCCGTGTGTGTGTGTGTGTGCGCACTCACGAGCATGTGCAAAAGGACTCATTACTTGCATGTGGAGGCATTGCCACATGGACAAGCACCCAAACGGCACACATGGAAAATATATGAATTGAACTAATTCAAATCCCGCATCTGTGCACATGTTATTTCATGAATTTAATGCATGCATTTATCTTTTTGGCTATTAGTTATTTATTTATTTTTAATATTTTACTTTTACATTTTATGCATAGGAATGAAGGGCCTAGAAGATTTTAATCAAGTAGACAATGTTTGAAAAAGTCGTATTCCATTCTCAGTGTCATGTGCGAAAATATATTTCCTCTGGTGGAAGTCAGAGAGAGAAGAATGATTATATATATTTAAGGAAATGTATATCATGAGATCATTTAGTTTTGAAATAAGGAGATCACAATTATTATTGACCCTTAGATGCAAAATCAGGTGGCTGCGGATGGGTCATTAATTGTGCAAAAAAATGCAAAAGAAAAATTCTTGACTATCCACATTTTAATACGTAGGATTTTTCATTCAGTGGATAAGAGTGATTGTGACTTCTTGTACTAAAAGTGAATGGTCTTGTAGTGTAAAATCCTATATTTTTAATGTTATAAACACTAACATAGGTGTTTTCCCACTCCTATGTCTTATAATGTTTTGCAAAGCATAGCTATAAGCAGCTGCTAGGACGGTGTGGTGAGGTATTGGGGTTTGCCTGTAACTGTTTTTTGTGGGGTCTATGCGTGCGTGAGAGAGAGAGAGAGAGAGAGAGAGAGAGAGCATTCTTGATTGGTCAGCACATGGCTTTCGACATTCTGTATTAATATTGCTTGTTTATCACATCTTTCAGATTAGAAAGTGTCAAGAAGCTTCCCGCATCTCATCTGATGTTTCAACGACCACTACCCCGACTGTTGTTGATGGTGCCTCTTCCAGTCCTTTCTCTCTCTTCTCAAAGTTCTCATTCTCTTAACAATGGTTGCTGTATCAGAATCCACACTCCCAATCTGACTAAGAGCAGGACCAATTCATGGTCTCATTTCCTCGTGAATTAGCCAAATTCACCGACAAAGTAGAAGAGATGGAAAATCCATGACGTCGTACAGAGTATGCCTTGTAACAATGGCATATTGTGGTCAACCGGAATTCCCCATTATTATATGAAGCTGGTGTGCGGTATCTGCAAATACACATGATAGTGAGTACCGATTCTTTTAACTCAAGTAAGGCTTTTATAAATGAGATCAATGGAAAGCAATTGTCGAGAGAGCCTTCCCCTCGCAGGGTTTTCATTTGGGTCGATGTGGTGAAGTGTGCGTTTTATGGAAGACACTCTAATTTGTAAGAAATTGAAGGATTTTATTCCTTTTGTTTCAGGGGTTTAGTCACCCTGCCATTTTTTCATTACTGGATGGAAAGGGTGTGTTTGTTAATGAGACAATGGTACAATATGTGTCTGTGTTAGTCTCCCTCTTGATGGCTCTCACATTAAGGCCATCTCTCTCTCTCTCTCTCTGCGCTAAGGAATAGATAGAGCCAGCCCGTGCATACTTTTATTTAGACAATAAGCCATTTATCTCTTCTCATTATTTCTATCCATATCTTTTTGGGTTTTTTTTTGGGCTTTTAAAATTTTTCACCTGAACAAATTGCTTCTTTTATCCGGTGGTTCACCCAACTAAGTCCTTATTGTGAATCAAGTGGTTCACTACAGTGAATCATCCGGTTTTTTACTACCTCGGCAATTCAAAATTTTTCTTTTGAAAAAGATCATCTTATTAAGGTTAAGTGATTCCCAAAAATTGTTATTGTGGGAGTAGATGAACAAAATGAGCGCGCATGAGCATGAGTATGAGCATAGTAAACGTGCGCTGGTGCTTCTTTTCACTAGTAGCATTGGACGTGTTGCATTATTCTTTTTTTAATTTATTTTTCAGAGCCATGTTAGGCCATACCTTTCACTCGTGTCCTTTTTGAAAATCCCTCTCTCTCTCTCTCTCTCTCTCTCTCGAACCCAAAACCTCTCTTCTGGAAACCCAAACGACTCTTAATGCGAAAGTTAATTCCGGGACCGGAATGGCTTAAAATGAGCCAAAGCATTAATAGAAGATGATATTTCCATTTTTTTGACAAAAAAAGGCTAAAAATACAATGGAATCTTTCCAAAAGAAAAAGGACAAGAAAATCCATATTCATAATCACCGAATCTAGGCGATGTTCCACCCTAATGAGCAAGGCAATTTCACCCTAAGAGAACCTGGATTGAACAAGTGGCATGGCGATAGTTTGAACTAGCCTTTATTTTTAGGGTGTGGTTCGTTTAGAGTCGAAGCTCTAAACAATCAGATTAGAGCCCACCTTCAATTAGTATCGAGAAAAGTGGTTTTAATATTGAAAATCTTTGTGATAGCTTTAAAATATACTATTAATTTTAATTATAAAATCTAAAACTTCAAAAATAGTGTAGATCGAGCAGTTCTATGAAAACTTGAAAAACTTGAAAATTGACGGTCCAAAAATGCGTTACAAGATGTACAATTTGAGGATATTTGAGCATCAAAACAACCTTTTGAGCTGGGCTCTAATTTGATTGTTTAGAGCCTCAGCTCTATATGAACTTTTCCCTCATTTTTAAGTTCTTATTTTTAAAAAATTTATATAAATACTCATAACAGATGAATTCTTTAATAAATTATTTGAAACTTTTTTTTTTGGTAAGTAAAAATTGGGGTCATGTCAGGATTTGAACTCAACAGTGTTCTTTTATGGGTATTTTGAAATCAAATCAAAAGATATAGGTAAAATATTGAATTGTTAATCTCTTATAGGAAAATTTGATAAATTTCTCTTCATTTTTTATCGACAGTTTTAATTAATCAACCTCGCCGCGAGTCGGTTAATCTGGATTCATCCAGCGACCAACTCAGTAAGCCAATCTATTTCTTTAACCCTACTCGAACTGGAAGATGTATCGTTCATGAAAATCAGAGACCTCTATTCGAGTTGCGCCACTCCAAAATGGAGATTTCGTTATCAAGGAAGGTGAGTATTAGGTTTGACAAGTACTTCAAAATCCGGATCGGGGAGGTGGCTCATCCATATCACATGGCTATGACATATTGCAGATTATCTGAAAGAATATTAAAAATATAAAAAAGTCAAACAGGGAATGCATACTAAGAGACCATCTATTTTCACTGCAAGAACGTTACAGAAATTATCTGTAGCCATTAGATTTGAAATCTAAATACTAAGAATTAAGCGAGAAATTTTTTGTTAAGCATCGTACATGATCAATGGTAAATACTTTTAGCTAGTTGATTTTCATATTTGATGGCTTAGGGGCCTAACAAATATTAGATAAGCCACAGAAAATTAATTCAGGGAAGTCCAAACCGGAACTGATACCTTTTCAATATCAATTCCATCCCAATCCCTCGGATCAGTGGACTTTGGAAGCTCCTTTTAAACAACATGTGTGGGTATCAAACACTTTGTTTCAATTAACGTTTTAAAACCCGAATCAATAAGGCGGATCATTCATCTAAAAATCTGTGTTCAATCGTTGGATGGGTGATCTACATGGAGTCTATATCAATTTGAATGGGTAATCCAAAAAACTTTTAAAAAATAATAATATAAAAACTGAAATAGGGGTTTATACTGGGAATTTAGAGGGAACTTATACAAATATTAAATAAGTTTAGTTAAAAGGAAAAAAATACATAAGAGGTCTTAGTAGGGAATCAGAGACGAGCACTGTTGGAAAAACAGGACAATCTAACCGGTAACCACCCGGTTAGATCGGAACAGACCACTGGTTTTGATTTTGAGCGGTTTTGATGATCGGCCGGTATTTAAAATAAACAATTAAAAAATATATACATAAATTTTTAAAAGTAAAAAAATTTGTTTGTAATATATTTTTTAATATTCTTTATATTATGGTAAAGATTGAAAAATTATTTTGGTCATTAATACTCACTTTTATATCTTCTCCATCTTTTTCAAAAAAATTTAAAAATATCTTTAAACAGACACAAATTGATTATTTAAAATTCATTTTTTCAGTAATTTTCAAATGTGTTTTGTTTTAATCATTTTTTGTATTTTTTTCATATTTTAGTTGATTTTTTTTATTTTTTAATGTTTTCTTGGCTGCCCAGGACTTACCCAATTGAATCAGTCGATTTATCGATTAAACCGCTTTCGAACCCATGTCCGATTAACCGTTCGGATTCGATTTTGCAAGTCGAGCCATTAGATCCGGACCTATTGCAATCCAAATGAGGATTGGAAATCTGAGAAATCACAAGTGTTTTAAAACTCCGTTTCAATTATTGGCAAGAGGACAAGATTTCCTGTTCTTCCACGTCGAGCCTACGTGGCGGGACCCAGAAGAGGACAAAGTTACTCACGGATACAGCTAAGCCAAACGTAACACGTGGCACTCTTAGAGCTCTCCAAAATTTAGGCTATCGAGGTCTCCGTGAGGCGTGGCTCGTTCATCTTCGGAGTTTTCCTTAATCTTCTTATTAACCCATGTCTATTGAGAAAATAACAAATTTATCCTCAAGGGTAAATTATTGTCTTAAATGACCATTTTGACCTCTTTTCTTCTAATGCTATTTGCTTCTATGCTTGTTTAGATGACACAATTTTATATGATTGTTTTCTTCTTCGTATTAATATACTTTGTGCATTATTATTGTGTTTCAGTTGTTTGGTACATGAATTTATTATATATTATATTTTTAAATTTGGATAAACCCTCGATTTTAAGTAATTATTAAAGTATAGCACATCCCTTAATTGTACCAGAAGAGGTGGTTCTAGTGCGGGAAGGCTTCACATGAAAATCTATTTTTATAAGTTTCAAAAATAGTATACATGAAGCAGATTTATGGACGCTTAAAAATCATGAGAATGGATGTCTCAAATAAAGGATAAAAAGATGCACTATGTTTTGAACTTGAATTTTTTTTTTCTTTTGTATACATGCATTTTAAGGTCGAGATGATTAATTGGGTAGGTTTTTAAGCCGCAACTTATTTCTATGATATAAGGTTGGTGCCCTATATAAATATTTTTATTTGTTTTTATTTGTTTTTAGATATTTTTAGATTTTTTAGCTATTTTTAATTAAGATATATATAATTTTCAGTAAATTATTTTGAACAAAGTAAGAACAAGTTTTAAAAAGATAAACTGAATATAAGTTTGTCTTATAACATTTATGATAAATACCGTCAAACAATAATAAGGCCTAATTTTATTAAAAATGATAAATTATCATGTAATCGAAACATTTCCCTCAGATGACCTTCTCTTTATGTGCGTAGGGTCGTGGGATTCTACCTTATATGCGTACATTCATGGAAAACAAACAAGGGGCTATTTTTGTAGCCCTTCCTTGTCATATAATTCCACGAGAGATCATTATATCGTGTTAATAAATTAATAAAGGAAAATGGTTTGATAGGGTTGCAGCCCTATCAAAATAAAAATAAAAAACCTTATTTCATAACTCATAGAAAATTGAAATTTAAGTGATGGAAAACCTTTAAATCGATCATCTCAATTTGAATATTATGATTGTAAAAAAAAAAAAAAAGGATTTTAAACTATAAAAATAGTGTATATTACAATAAATTATCTAGACTTTTTATTTCACCATAAAAATAAGTGTTCATATATCCTACCATTTTTTTTTAATTTCAAATTATATTATTGGTGTTGAAAATTGATTTTAAAGCCATCATGAAAATTTTTTTATCACCGAAGTACTTTTTGAATCAAGATATTAGGTTAGGCTTTATTTTGTTTTCATAAAGAACGGGGTTCGGTTTTGGGTGTGTGTGGTTTACGGCTAATGTTTAAAAATGATGTACTTCAAGTTTGTTTCGTACAGTTGAATTATTCCTTGTAAGAAAAATAAATGGTTTTATTATATACAATAGCGTGATTATAATTACTTACACTGTAATTAGCTGATTATAAGATTAGCTGTATCGGGGCATTATAGATATTTTACAGTTTAATAGAGGGTATATAATTTTATCCCAAGGCAAAAAGGTCATTTTTAGAAGTGAGGGAGTCATTGTCATTCTCGTGAAGTTGAGGTGTTCTTCACATCTACATTTCTAAAATAGGTGCATTTTATCTGTGGCCTCTCTCTGTCTCAAAATTTTAGCAAGAATTGAAGGAAAGAATCTTTCTTCTTCCTCTGGTCATTTTGATGCAATCAATAATTTAATACTTGGGTGTTCTGATCTCTGTGCGCTACTTGCCTGAAACAGACAGAAAGAGGGATAAAGATGGCCCCATGAATAATCACGTGAGAATTTGCCAGCCATGAAATTCGTAGTTTTTCTGCGAAATTCATATGAAATTATGAGATGGGTCATCAAATTAATGGATTCTCTGAATACCCATCAAAAAATATGAGGTGGGTTTTCGGTGTTCTCTAGATATTTTGCATCATGAACTTTCATCTTTCTGTAAGTTGAAGCATAATTTCATGAAAATATCTGATGGGATATATGTATCTGATCAATAATATATTGTATTCAATGCGACGTATACACTAGAAGTCTCTCTCTCTCTGTCTCTCTCATGTGGGCGGCGTTTATCTATTTTGGATATGGGCGAATCTCATGCTTGTGTCATATTGTGGACTGATATTTGCTAGTCATATAAAAGGGAGCTGAGTTACTTATGTGGGGGAGGCAGACTGATTAATCCGTTTTCTGGAAACCACCATTGACTTTTGTATATAATCAAATAAGAGAAGTGGTGATTTCTATTTGGATAATCCAGTTTTGAGAAGGTGATGAATCGATTTTCTCCTTTGCTATATGTTAGAATTGCTCTTCTTTACAGTTTACAGTTTCAAAAAATTAAAACCGGTGATGAATCGATTACAGCTGATAGAGTTGTAGGTCTATTTGCCTGAGAAAAAACAAATTTTTAACCTGGTTGTTTGGTGGTTTGCTTTTTTCTCTATACATTATGTTACTTATCTGAAGTAATTTGTTTATTGATGATCGTGTATCATGATGGTAACATTTTTCTGAAAAGTCATACTATTAGATCTTGTTTTTAATTTCTTGGTGATGGTCTTTGATTTATATTGTCTGTTGAATGTGTTGCCTTTATGCCTTAGAATTTGGTGTTTATGGATGCCTAGAATCCTTATTCGATCATATGATTTTGGTTTATTGTATATTTTGTTGGGATCAATGCAGGGGGTTTACTGATTAATATGAAAACCAGAGATCCGTAGCTGTGTTTATTAAGGTTTGGTATGAATTTGGTTTTTTCAGTTTTGGGTTGGCAAAGATGGATGGAGGAAAGAAGCAAAAGAAGTTTCTTACAGTGGCCCCATTTGAGTGTGTGTGGCTTATGGAAAGATTCCGAGATGCCGGGCGTGGGTGTGTGACTTTCGAAGCATTTGCTCGAAATGACATCACAGTGGTGTTCAGGGAGCATGCAGGTACTCAGAATTACCATTACAAGACTGACAATACTCCTCACTATACTGTTATACTTGGAAGCCATAGGAACAGGAGGCTCAAGATCGAAGTAGATGGCAAAAGCGTAGTGGATGTTGCAGGTATTGGATTGGTTCTTTTTGTTCCTTTGTTTTGTTAGTCATGTGAACAAAACTGGTTAGATGCCTCTTTTTCATTTTTGACAGTTTTTTTTTACCAGATAAAGAGAAAGGGGGGGGGGGAACAAATCCATGTCGTATCCTTTGGCAGAAAGTTTTCCTTCCCTTTTTTTTTTTGGATTTTACTTGTTTTTTTTTTAACAGTTATTTTATAAGAGAAAAAAAAAAATCAAAGAAAAATTACAAATGACATTTTCTTTAATAAATTTGTGAGCAAATAGTTATACATATGAAGAAAATAGAAATATGAAGTACTTCTTAAAAGAGTGATTAGCCTTAGAAGATCTGCTTTTTAAAGAATCTATAAGTAGGCTTTTAATTTTGATCATTTGATTGTCTCTTAGGTGTTGGGTCATATTTTGTTGTTCATCTATTTATCAGTCAATAATGGTTTGATCAAAACAAATTATTCTTTTCCTTGTCATTAACAGTTTTATCATATGACTGTTTCTTTATAAGTTTAGCCAATTGCTTTTATAAACAAAATTAACACTTACTAAGCATTGCTTTAGAACAAAGTAAATATAACAGGTAACACTTAAAATAGTTGGTCTAATGCCTCCTTTTCAAGAATATCCCACCAGACCCTTAAATTGGAAAATTTTGATTATCTCCTAGGTATTGTGCTGTTTTGTTTGTTTGTCTGTCGTGTTAGTTAATAGTGGTTTTGTCAAAGCAAGGTTGGGACATGCTTTATTTCCTTTTAAACAGAATGGCCCACTTCTTATTAGTTAATATAACGATTTGTGTAGAATCTGATGGTCAACTGCCAGTGTTCATTCAAAAAAAAGGGAAAAAAGAGTTAATAGCCATTGCATTAGAAACAAAATTTGAATCACCAATTGTTTTAAAAGAGAAACTACCCTTATTTATTGCTTTTCCTTTTCAAGAATCGCCACCTAGCCTTCTGATTTGGACCACCTGATTCTCTCTTGCAGGTATTGGGTTGTGTTGTACTTCCGGCTTCCAGAGTTATTGGATTAGCTTCTGCGATGGTCTAATTAGTATAGGTAAGGGCCAGTACCCTTTCCAAGATGTGGTCTTCCAATGGCTCCACTCAGAACCAAACTGTAAGGTTCAGTATGTGGGACTTAGTAGCTGGGACAAGCATGTTGGATATAGAAATGTGACAGTGATGCCCTTGCATCAAATGAACTACATTACTCTGCAAAAGCATGTGAATAACACAATATTGGACTTGAGTGATGATGAAGAAGAAGATGGGTTCAATGCCTATGAAGGATGGGGCCTTGGAAAATTTCTAGAGAACTGGGATCTTCATGATGTGTTCTTTGTTGTGGGTCTCGAGGAAAAGGTGATTCCTGCACATCGGGTCATTCTTGAGACCTGCAGTAGCTTCGGTCGCCTTTTAATGAATGAAAATAATGTGATCAGGCTTCCTTCTATTTCCCATCCAGTCCTTCATGCTCTCCTTCAGTATATCTACACTGGGCGATGTGAGGTGTGTTTGATTTAACCATCATTTCTCTCTCTCTCTCTCTCTCTCTCTCTCTCTCACACACACACACTCTCTCTCTCATACACACATAGAGGTATCTATGGATTTTTATAGTTTGTGGTTGTCTTTCTCAACCTTGTATACTTCTGTGTAATGCAATTTTGCCTTGCGCGACCTTACTACCCTTTGGATTGCTTGTTGATACTTGGTAGTGTTTTGTTCCAAAATGTTCAGATTATGGAGTCTCAGCTTGGTAGATTAAGAGATTTGAGCAAAGAGTTTGAAGTTACAGCACTCGTTAAGCGATGTGAAGAATTAGTGAATCGATCCAAATCGAGGAATATTTTGTTAGAACCTGATAAGAAACATGAAATAGTACACACAAGCTTCAAGGCACACCGATGCACTGTCTTTCCCTGTGAGCTTCCCATTGATGTGCTGAAACTGAAGCAGTTGCTTATAAATGGTGAGCACAGCGATGTCGATATATACATTGATGGGAAGGGTCTCATTGCTCGATGTCATAAACTCATTCTCAGTTTATGGAGCATTCCTTTTGCAAAGGTATTTGGGATTCTATCGCTTCTTTTTGTTGGCTTCTCCCCCATCTTTCCTCATGACTTTTGGCATTAAACTTTATATGCTAATCCATGTTGATTTCTGGCAAATGTGGTGCAAAAGCTATGTAATAAAATGCATTGCTCCATCATTAGAATTGGAGTCATGATTATGCAATCACAAATAAATCAACTGAAATTTAACAAATTCTTTTGCAACAGTCATATTTTTCTTAGCTGAAATCATATAGTATCTTTTCATAGTTGAGTAACCTGCATGAGATTTCTGAAACGATAGTTACTTTGTAAGTTTGTCTAACTGACACTAGGTCGTAAGTATACACCACAAGTAATCCTTAAATGTCAGTTTGGGCTATTTTCTGCATGTAGGATGGAAGAAACTTGCAAATCATGGTCACATTTAGTGATGGGAGTATTCTATAACACACGTAGATGAGACTCTCCTTTTTATTTTGCCCATGGTTCTTGTTTGGTATTTATTTTTGACGAGCTTGCTGATGTTGGACAGATGTTTACAAATGGAATGAGCGAAAGCAAATCTTCAAGGATTTGCCTGAGGGATGTCCATGCAGATGCCTTTTTGGCCATGCTGCACTTCATGTACACTGGTGAATTCAAAGACAATGATAGCTGGGAAATGGGTTCCCTGTTACTCCCCCTCCTTGTGTTGTCTGATCAATATGGAGTTGATTTTCTTCAGCAGGAATGTTGCAAATACCTATTGGACTGTCTATCAGAGGTGGTCACTCCTTCCCATCCCTATTTTCTCGATAAATTTCTAAAGAGAAGTCTAAAACCAAACAGCTATTTTGAGCTTATTTGCATGTAATTTTTTGAGGCAGCTTCTTATTTACCCTTCAATGGATTTTTTGAAATCATATTTTTCTGTCTAAAATTAACGTAAGAGATATGTCATTTAAAAGCAAATGTTTTCAACATATAAGGTTTAATTGGATGATTCCTAGGGAAAGTTCGGCCTGTCTTTACTAATTTATATCTTGGATTGGTTGTTTGATTTATCTTGTAGGATTAATGTGTCCAAATTGCTATTCTGTCCTAATTTATATCTCAGATTGTTTTTTGAATTTTGTAGGATCAGTGTGTACCATTGACTAGTCTATTTGGGGTCGGTCCTTGTTGGCTTTTTGGATTCTCTTTTAGGATGCTCCATACCGCTTTGATTTTTTTTTCACTCATTTATTGTTTGGGCTGGGCTGTTTTGGATTTTGTTTTAGGAATCATTGTGCCACATTCTGCAAGTAGTTTCATTGATGCCAACATGTAAGCTACTCGAAGAACTCTGTGTCAAGAAATTCGCAAGGAATTTTGACTATTGCACGACTGCTAGTACGGACTTTGTGAAGCTCGATGAGCCAACTTTCTTGAAAATTTTACAGGTGGGTGTTCATCATTGCACCAAACCGTATGCCGGTTTGTTCCTTGCATGCAGTCAGATTCATTTCGCTTCGGCCCAGTACAAAGTAGGCAGAAGGATCAATATTATGCTTTTTGCAATTTCCCTTGTTTGTTTCAATGTTCCTTTCCAAAATGTTCCAAACTATTTTCCTGAATTGGCTGAAGCTGAAATGAATTGGCAAATTGAAGGCTAACCGGAGGGTATCCATGTATATATTTATTTTGAGGGAAAATACACTATAGTTCAATGGACTATGGAAAGCCATAGTACACTGGTTCATGGCCATCCGGCGAAATGATGGATTGGGTTTTATATAGACAGAGTTATAGAGAGAGTGGGGTCCACCAAACAGGATATGAACCCACTGGTGTATCCCACAGTCTCTGCATTATCATCCATGATTTCATCAGACGATTGTGGCCCAATGGAAAATGGAAAACCATATAGTCTACTGGATTATGGAATGCTGTTCCTTATTTAAATAAGTCAATCTGACGACACTTGCACCTGGAGTTCAGGTAGTTCAAGATATGGCATACTTGAAACATATTTTTCATCCTCAATTTTCCCCGTGATTTTTGTACCAGGCGTCCGTGACTAGAACCAGGGTGACTAGTCTTCTGGCTTTGACAGTATGAGGATATGGAGGCATCAGTGATTGATGTAAAAATTATATTTAGTTATGATGATTATGCATTTTGCAGCATCCCAGTTTGACTGTAACGTCTGAGGAAAGGGTTCTCGATGCTGTGCTCATGTGGTGTATGCAAGCTGGTGAAGTTTATCACTGGGAAACATCGGATGAGTTGTTAAATGCTTGCACTCCTGATCTTCTATTCAGGGATAGGATTGGACTGATTCATGTACTGCTTCCTCTTGTACGCTTTCCACTAATGCCAGTGACCTTGCTCAAGAGGGTATGCTACATTTTGTTTTTTTTTTTTTTTTAGAGTAAAAATTTACTATAATCCAAATAGACTATGGAAAAGCCGTAGTCCACAGTTCGCCATCATCCATTGAAATGTTGGATAATGTTGGATCTGGAGTGGAACCATGACCCATTGGTGGGGTCTTCTCTCTTTCAACACCAATCACTTCAACTGCGGTGATTACCCAATGGGCAGTGGTTTTCTCAATGTCTGTTGATTTGTGTATACTTTTCAGTGCTGTGGAGTTTTTTGAGATATGCCTACTAAACTTGAGTATTTGCTTTTTGTTACTGTGCTGCAGCTGGAGAAGAGCAATCTCAACAGGCAAATTCCAGTATTCCAGGAACTAGTGAGTGATAAAATAGTTCTTTTTGAAGTTCTTTAAATTATGCAGAATTTTGTGGCTTAGAAAGCAGTTGAAAGTGTAGATTTCTTAATGATTTCAGCCTGGGTGTACAAGCTGCAGTTAGGGTTTGGGCTGCATATCAGCTTAAATAAATTGCTACAAAGGAGGAAATACATGGTTTTAAAAATTTTACTCTTAAATATGTTTCAAATTTGGAAAAGCATGTGTGCTTCTGTATGTTTGTGGGATCATAAGTCAATTTTGACAAGATCTTAAGCACTACCAAATTCTGACCATGATTATTTAATTTGTTAGGTGAAGGAAGCCATTGAATTTGCAGACACTTCAGCTATGAAAATTGCAAATGAGCAGAAGTAAGATATAGCATTCATTTCCCTTTATACCACTAATGACCATTTATAATTGCTAGCAATGGGAACTTCAACATATAGGATTCTAGGTTATCTCTTACTCACTCCTGTGGATTTATGACTTGGCGTTTTGTTCTTTTACTACATTCCAGCCATCATTATGTGCTCACACACTCTTTTTAACTTTGGCAGTATGAGGTTCCAGCACAGACCCTCCAGTTTCAAAGAGCTTCAATACATATGTGATGGGGACCAGAATGGAGTTTTGTATTATTCTGGCACTTCATATGGGGAGCACGACTGGGTTAATCCTTTTCTTGCAAAGGTAACCTTTGAATCTATAGTTTTACCTTCTATTTTCTTCTCTAGTCTAAGTATACCCACCCTAATGGCGTTCATGGAGAGGCTAATGGCAAATAGCATGTGGCTATTACTCCGAATGTGTTCCATTTTCTTATTTATCTCAACAACCACTCTCCATTTCCCTCCCCCAGAGAGGCTAATGTAGCAAATGATATATGTAGCTGGCTTGGGTTTTGTTTGACTAAAGACCGTCGCTCTTTGCTTCATTTTGTATTTCTTTCTGTATTTTATATAATCAAATAATTACTACCTATAGAAAGTGGAAAAATGATGGACATTATTGGTCTGGATTGATTTTGATGACCAATCGATGGTCTATGTTAACATGGATTTGACTAAGTTCCCATTTTGGTTTTCTTTATGTCTAACAGAGAGTTATTGTGACGGCTAGCAGCCCAGCTTCTAGGTACACTGATCCCAAGTCATTGGTCTCAAGGACATACCAGGTTTGGCAAATGAATTTCTTTATGTGTAGTCTTGAAACTCTAGGTTGCTGTTCTTTTTCTCTCAATTATTTTGATTCTTCAAGTTGTCCTTGAAGATAACTAACTCTTGAACAAATTAGGCTACGTCTTTTGCGGGCCCTCGGATAGTAGGAGGAAAAAACTGTGCATGGTGGAAGATTGACATTGGCCAAGATCATGAGGTTAGCATCTTACCAAGCTTCAGCTTTCTAATTTCTGTTCATGTGTTGTTATGGTGGCCATGTATGGGGCAGGGTGTTATGAACCTGTTGCGGAAACATCCAATTATTTTTTGTTTTTCTACGGTTAACAAGTAAATAGAATGTTCACATTGCGTGACAAATAACATAAAATAAAAAAGTATGAGGCTAGAGTGATTATTTATTGACGCACCCATTATTAATGATTGAAGTTTATAACATACCATTGTTTTCATGCTTAGAACAGTAGTTGAAAACATCTTATTATTGGTGGTATTTTGTTATGATGATCTTGTTAAATGATCTACCTTTATATGGTCACTTCTATTTAATTTTTTCTGGGACTGGTCAAGTTACACGCATTGAGTAAGCTATCTGAAAGTATGTAAATGTGATCCAAACATTGAAATTTTAGTAGTCAACTAAAGAGATAATAAACCAAACCCTAAGTGAAACAGCAAAAGAAATGAAAAGTGAAATAGGATATAAAATGAAACTAGACTAAAATTTGCACAAAGCATGCACATAAACAAAAAAACAAATAATGATCTTAGGGGAGTAGCATAAATAAAACCTAATTTTTTCTCTTTTGGGTTAGTTCAGTTGGATTTCAACTTGGGATTTTGTGTTCTAATTGTGGATGGTTTAACCAATCAAGCCTGAAACTACAATACACTGAGAGAAAAAAGTGATGACATGAAAATGTAGGGAACAAAACTGAAGGAAGAGATAATCGGGCCTGAATGCGCAAAATTCATGTCTGTTTGTATGTATGCATGTTTATGTGTGGGACGGAGTATGAAAATGTTGCTGATGCACAAAGGGTTTTGGATCTTTTCTTCACTCTTACCATAATGCAGTTTTATCATTTTCCATTCTTGGTTTCTTCTTAGTATGACTAGAAGTGGGTCGGTGTGGTGCAGTGACGTCAAGTAACACAGGGAATTCAATCTCCAGTATCTCCCATGCTGCGTTCCTATTGTTGTATGTGTGTTGAAGCCAAATCACATGTATGCCACTTTGGCACAATGTGTATCATTGGTTGACATCTCCCTCTCTTGTTTCGAGCCTTTGGATTGAAACCCTTTTGTTTAGAGAGAGAGTGAACATGGGTTTTCTCTTGTTGGGTGTTGTGCGCCCAGTACTAGAGAGCGTGGACAAAGTGAGCTCTCTTGTGGGTTTTGCTGTGTGCCCAGTTCTAAAGAGAGTGTGAAAGAGGAACCTATTACATTGTGTTTTGCTGGCTGTACTGTAAAAGGGCCTTTATAGAGAAAGAGAGCACTTTGAAGGTTTTTGGGCCTTGTTCCACCTTGTGATCTCCATTAAACCAGTAGGTAAAGCTCTGCATTTCTCTCCTGTAGATGTAGGTCACAAAATCTGGCTGAACCATATTAAATCTTGTGTTGTTTGATGGTTGGATACTTTCCCCTGCTTTCTTTGTGATTCCCTATGGTTTCCATTGCATGCTTATGAGCTTTGGATGCACAACAATTCATTTGGTATTACGTCCACAACACTTCTAGAGATGATCATATATAAACAATATATATAAGCATACTTTCAAAGGTTTTCACTTCCAGTTTTCAAAAGCTGAAGTCAGTTTGACGGCTTATAATGATCGTGTGTTTTCTAGAAACGGACTACGAAAAGGAATGACATTTTTTGTTTGTTTGATGGATGAATGCAGCTTATGTGCAATTACTACACGATAAGACAAGATGGTTCTACAGGGTTCACTCGTCATTGGTCTCTGCAGGTGAGCCATTCACTTCTCTCTCCTAGCTTGTTTTTCTCCCTAACTTTCTCTCTCCTCACTTAAACTTCCCATCTAACAATGGTAAGGTTTGTCACCAATCACCAGGGCTCACGAGATGCTGAAAATTGGACTGACTTAAGAGTACACGAAAATGACCGGACTATATGCAAGCCTGCCCAATTTGCCTCATGGCCAATACACCCCCCAAATGCCCTCCTCCCTTTTAGATTCTTTAGGGTTTTATTGACTGGGCTGACCACTAGTGACTCGAACCCGTGGAACCTATGCATGTGCTTCTTGGAGCTGTATGGTTATTTTCGTTGATTCACAATGCATGAGCCAAACCTCTTGTGGGTGGCGTATGGGCTGCAGGTGGCCTCTTATCGCTCCCTGCCTGTGTAAAGTTAATGTGGATGAAGAAGAGAGTATTGTTATGTCATTCGTTTGCTTGCATTGTTGAGTTGTTGAATGCTTTCCCCCCACCCGGCCTCCTTTTTGGATGCTTTGTGTTTGTATATATTCAGGCTTGTATGTCTTGATGGTTTTGTTATAGTGGGTGCTGTCTATGGTAGTTCATATGCATGTGTGAGAGCGCTCTCTTTTGTATGCGTACGTGCGCTTCTCTCTGTGTCACTCTCTCAAATGGTTGGCTGAGATAGAGGCAGGGTGTTATACTACTGTGTGCGAGAGGGCGGGGTCATACTCTTAATTCTATGGGAAGATATTCTATGCTTATCATCAGTATTGCTTGTGGCTGGCAGACCTGTCATCCACCATCTGTGTTCCTGTGGACATAAGCCGCTTTCCGTTTCTAATCCGCCTTCTTCAGTGGTGGTTGATTTCAAGTTCCCATGGATAAATATGGGCGCTGCCTTCAGTTGATTGCAACCTCCCATGGATAAATATGGGCGATGGGTGGTAGGTCCGAGTATCTGTATTATAGTTGCAATTTTGCACCATAAATGAGAGCTGTTAGTGTGCGTAGTTTCAGAAAAATGTTGCCCATTTGTGCCCACTGTTCCTCATGGTTTGGGCATGATAATCCTCTTCTTTTTTTTGTTTTCTTAGGAGATCATGATATCATGATGTTGCTGAAGTGAGCAAAGAAGAATTCCTTAGGGATGGCTCGAATGGGCAGTGAACTGTAGGCCCAAGACATAATTGACTGCTGAATCGTCAAGAGGTTGCTGAAGTGAGCAAAGAAGAATTCCTTAGGGATGGCTCGAATGGGCAGTGAACTGTAGGCCCAAGACATAATTGACTGCTGAATCGTCAAGAGGAAGGAAGGGAGATCCCGACTACGGCTTTCAAATGTTTTGAGATTACGTTCACTCTATAGGTTCCAGAGCATGGCTGAGATAGAGATCCCAGAGAGGGAAAAGGAGAGGCCCAAGCCTGTTGAAGCAAGGTGTGAATATGGCAATGTCTGGGGAAACTCCAATGCATGGCTGAGATAGAGATCCCAGAGAGGGAAAGGAGAGGCCCAAGCCTGTTGAAGCAAAGTGTGAATATTGCAATGTCTGGGGAAACTCCAATGCATGGCTGAGATAGAGATCCCAGAGAGGGAAAAGGAGAGGCCCAAGCCTGTTGAAGCAAGGTGTGAATATTGCAACGTCTGGCGAAACTCCAATTTGAAATAACCTGTAACCAGTCCCAAAGAGCACCAACAAATGGGAACCGGATGAAATGGTAGTCAATGGACCCACAAACCACCAACAATTGGGCACTGGATGAAAAGGTGGTCAATGGACTCCTTGCTGTTTTTACACAACAGGCAGACATTAGTGAGGATCATTCCCCTATTCTGCAGGCAGTGACGAGTCTTCCCTGGCTCAGAAGCCACAAAAAGGTCTTTGACCGTGTGGAACTTTACAATTCCAGAACTTGGCAATAAGAGGCATTTCCTCAATATATCAATCAACTGGACAGAGAACATACCATTAGGCTCCAGGTTCCAGATAATTGTGCCAAGCTTCCCTGGGTGGAAACAATAAGGCATGGAGCGAGCGAACGAGCTCATAAGAGATTGGAATTGTTTTGCCACAACTGCATCAACCCTTTCGAATGTTTAGGTCTAAATTCCATACCAACCGGTCACCCGAGTACGAATTCCTATTTTTGGGTTGATCTATTGTACCGCTATGGGTACATAATTTTCAGGGAGTAAATCTCCCAGCCATTTGGTCTGCCAAAACTTGGTTTGCAGTCAATCGCCCAGCAGAATTCTTGAGAGAGCTAGGAATAAGATTCTAACTCCTTGAATCCCTTTCAAAATTTGTGATAGGAGGGCCGGTTAAGAGCATTTCTTGGTAATGAAGCCATTAGGGTCCGTCATATTTGCCAAAGATAACACTAGCCCACAACTGGTCTCCGTTAGTTATTCTTCCTTCTCTTTGTCCGTCTCCCTCTCCCTCTCTTTTCTCTTCATTCTCTGTCTGTCTCCCTCTTTCTCTCTTCGCTCTTAAATCGAAACGAAGTTTTATTAATGGTGGAGAGGGATCATTTGGTTCAAAAGTTGCAACTGTAGGGGAGGGGTCTTGCTCGTAAACCACGGGAAAGAGCTTTTGTGGTTCCTTATGAAGCAGAGATTGAAACCACATCCATAAAATGAGTTAAAAAGAGAGGTTTGTTTTGAGACGAGAGCTCCTTTCTCTGGAGAAAAATCATTTGAGACTAAAGATTTCAATTTTTCTGCTCATAGAAGACGGGAACATGAAAAATAGCTATAATTTGGATGATTTTTGTTAAGGTTGTCATCTTTTATTATCAGATGGGTGGGATTTGATATCAGGATCAGACGATTCGGAGGTCGTCTTTTTCAACCCAACTGAAGAGGCTTCTCTCACCAATGGAATGGAATGGAATGGGTCTTTGAACTTGGTCCGTTCTTGAAGAAGATGAAGGAGAAATATCTTACCCATGATTGTACACGGATTCAATTATGCAATCATCTCCTCTCGAGCAATCATCTCACGACTCCTCCCTCATCTCTTAAGGACAGTATCCCTAGTATATGATTTTACACTCTCTACTAACGAAATGGAACTGTTCAAATTCTTGCACACCCAAAGATAAGATGAATCATCAAATGTAGGAGATAGAATCGCATCCAGAGAGAACCACGAACTCTATGGATACTTCTTAGATCTCAAAGTTTGGGGATGTAATCTTTACTACTCATAATCCAATCTCAATTTAAAAAATCCAAAATAAATTCTCAATGTACTAAGAAAAAACTAATGCCTCCAGATTGAATTGAGACCCTTCAAATTTGGAATGGCTAGATCTAAGTGTCATAAAACTCAAAAGGGCCGGTTTATGTCATTTCTTCATTAAATTTGATTTTGTTTCTCTTTTTTAAAATTTTTGAGATAATTTCTCTTTAAAAGTTTCCAAACAATTTCTCTCTCTAAAATATGATATAGTTTCTCTTTCTAAAATTTTAAGATATTTTCTCTTCTTAAAATTTAAAATTTGCAATAGTTTCTCTCTTTTAAAATATTAAGATATTTTCCCTCACTAAAAATTTTTACTTTATCTTTCTAAAATTTGATATAGTTTGTCTTTCTAATATTTTAAGATACTTTTCTCTCCAAAACTTAAATTATGAGAGAGTTTCTCTGTCTAAAAATATTGAGATAATTTCTCTTTCTAAAATTATTTAAGCACTTTCTATCTCTAAAATTTGATATAGTGTCTCTTTCTAAAATTGTAAGATACTTTCTCTCTATAAAATTTAAATTTTAATATAGTTTCTTTCTTTAAAATTTAGAGACAACTTCTCTCTAAAAGTTTTCAAATACTTTCTCTATCTAAAACATAAAATTTGAGATAATTTCTCTCTTTAAACATTTTAATCTAGTTTCTCTCTCTAAAAACTCTAGGTACTTGCTCTCTCTAAAACTTAAAATTTGAGATAGTTTTTATCTCTAAAATTTGATATAGTTTCTCTCTAAAATTTTAAAATACTTTTTCTCTGTAAAATTAAAATTTGAGATAGTTTCTCTCTAAAGTTTTTAAGGTAGATTCTCTCTCTAAAAAAATTTAGTACTTTCTCTCTCTAAATATTTTGAGATAGTTTCTCTCTAAAAAACTTGAGGTTGTTTGTCTCTCTAAGATTTAAACTTTGAGATAATTTCTCTTTAAATATTCTCAAGTACTTTCTTTTTGTAAATATTAAAATTTGACATAGTTTCTCTCTAAAAAAATTTATATACTTTCTCTCTCTAAAACTTAAAATTTGAGATAGTTTATCGCTCTAAATATTTTGAGATAGTTTCTCTTTCTAAAAATTTTTCAGATACTTCTTTTTATAGAATTTGATATAGTTTATCTCTAAAATTTTAAGATATTTTCTCTCTCTAAAAGTTAAAATCTGAAATAGGTTCTCTCTCTATACAAAGTTTGAGATAATTTCTCTCACTAAAAAATTATGATAGTTTCCTTTTCTAAAATTAAAAGTAGTTTATCTCCAAAATTTTAAGATATTTTATTTTTCTAATTCGTGGGTGTATTTTTGTGCAATTAATTGTATTTTATAAAGTAGACATCTATGCAATGGGAGAATCTGGCTGGAAATTAATTTCAGAGGGTAAAGACAAAGATACAAATTTTTTTATTTTTGGTTTGAAAGGAGAAAAAACAATTACGGGTGAAAATATTTTCAATCCCAAAGTTTTGATCCAAACGACATAAATGTGCAATCTCCATTGAAATAAATTTTGGAAATGCATTTCCAGGTATCTAAACGGCTCCAAAATTCGTATTTTTTCTTTTAAAAATAATCATCCAATAATTCTTGTGTAGTTCCCAAAATTTTAGACAAAAATAATAATAATAACTAGGTGTTTTGGGGGTGTCTACTCCTATGGGAGCATAGTGTAGGTGTCTACCTTTAAAACCTTGATACGTGTCCACTTTTTATGTTACTATGATATTTTTAGGAAAAATTATAAAAAAAATAAAATAAAATAAAATCCTAAGACTACACATTCTATACAACTTACACCCGACCTAACTTTTTCTCTTATTTTTTTCCCAAATATACTTTCTATGCAAATACCCCCAACCAAATAAAAAAATACCTAAACTACCCCTCCTTACTTTTACTTTCTCCACCTCTCTCCTCTTTCCTACCAAAATAGGGCTCTAGCACTGTGTAAGCCGGCAGTTGAACACTCTGTAAAGGGTAGTCCGGCATTTGCAAAATGCGGTCTGACAGTATATGTTTGCGACCCGGCAGTGGCAAAGGGCGGTCCGGCAATAGATGTTACTGGATTCCATGGCTCCAGTACTATATAAAGGGTGGTTTGAAAGTTATCTTAGGGCGGTCAAGTGGATTCCATGGCTCCGACACTATGCAAAGGGTGGTCTGTTAGTTGTCTTAGGGCGGTCAAGCACTTAAGTTTATGTAAAAGGCGGTCCAGCAATGCGATAATGAGCACTTAAGTTTCTATGAAGGGCAGTCCAGCAATGCGATGATGTGCTTGGGCAATGTGTTACTGGGCCCAAAATTTCTGTGAAAGGCAGTCCAGCAATGTGATGATGTGCTTGGACAATGTGTTACTGGGCCCAAAAGTATGTCAAATATGGCCAAAATGATTTTTGTATACAGGAAGGGTATTTCCCTTTTAAAAAATGAACTTTTTTTCCTTGGGGGGTATTTGTATAAAAAGTTTATTTTGGGGGAAAAAGTGAGAGAAAAAAATTATGTTGGGGTAAGTTGCATAGAAAGTGTGGTCTTGATTTTTTTTTTGTTTTTTGTTTTTTATTTTTTGTTTTTTGTTTTTTTGTAACTTTCTCATATTTTTATTCATTCCTAGTCAACAAACAATATGGACTTTTTAGGCACTTTACCGCAGCCAAACTTTTTCTAACATATTTTTTCCAAAAACCAACATTTCTAGCTAATACCCCAAATACAAAAAGTTGACTTTTTTTTTTATTTATGAAAATACCCTTCCCGTACCTAACAAATTATTTTCGCTGAAGAGGGCCGTCCGGCGTTTCAAAGAGGCGGTCCAGCGTTTAGAAGAGGCGGTCCAGCATTTAGAAGAGGCGATCCGACGTTTAGAAGAAGCGGTTCGACGATTATTTTGCTGGAATAGGTGGTCCAGCATTTCATTATGACAGTCCGGGGATTGGAGAAATGGGCAGTCCAGCGTTTTGAAATAGCGGTCTGACATTTTGAAGGGGCAGTCCGGCGTTTTAAAGTGGCGGTACAGCATTTTGAAGGGGCAATCTGGCGTTTTAAAGTGGCAGTACGGCATTTTGAAGGGGCAGTCCAGTGTTTTAAAGTGACGCGTTTTGAAGTGAACAGTTCGACGTTGTGCAAATGCAGTCCGGCGTTTCTTTTTATTGAAATCTGAAAATGATTTGTTATATCCGAGAATGGTATTTTCGACAAAAAAAACAAATGAACTTTTTGTATTGGGGTTATTAACTAAAAAAGTTGGTTTTGGAGAAAAATATGTTTAGAAAAGTTATGCTATGGTAAAATGCCTAGAAAGTCTATATTTGAGGGTTTTAAGCAATTTTCTCAAAAAATAAATTTACCTCACTTTTATGTTTTATCGACTATTTGGGACTATAAGCTCCAAAATATTGTTCGAATATTGTAGGACCGAAATTTATTTATTTTGAATCCCGAAGATTCGAAAATAGGGCAATTTCGAACATGAAAGGTCCAAATGTTTTTCGGACCTCGGAGATCCAAAACTTTTTTTGGAGAGGTCCGAAATTGGCTTTGTTTCATATCCTATAGATCCAAAAATAGGGCAATTTTGGAAAATAAAAAAATTGGGCTCCTAAAAACGGGTATCTATGTAATATCTAGAATTTTGAATGTAATAAGTGAAAGTTTTAGGTGAAACTGTAGTAACATTTAGGATAATAGAAATAATGTTATTATCCCCCAAAAAAAAAAATATTATTTTTTTATGGAATATCACACATATCTATTATTTTAAGCCTCCTTACAATTTCACCTAAAATTTTCTGTTATTACTGCTCTACCCATTTTATTACAACATTTTGTTAATATTTTAAAAAATAACCAAATTGGTTATTTTTGAAATGGTGGATACGATGTTGTTTCCTTTATGTTTGACACAATGTACTGTAATACCTTGTTTTCTGCTAAAGGCCAACTACTTTGCGAGGTATCCAGAAATGAAGAAGGGCGATGAGAAAGTCGATTATATAATCAGGGTCGAATTCTATCATCAAATGGCGATGGTACGCCTTTATCTCATCCTTTTCTCTGATATTGTTTGGTTGGTACCTCGCTCTTCTCTCCTTCATTGTAGGAAACATCTTACACAGCGGTTTAGAAGGCGCGGCACCCACCTGAACCCACCTAGCGGCAGCCGCCCAAGGGTGGAAATGCCTTTAGAGGGTATTTTGTATTTATTTTTTTTGTTATTTTTTAATACTGAAGGTGAAAAATTATAAGTTTTAAGTACATTCTAAACCTAAACGAACCTATTTTAGAGAGAAAAAAACCCAATAAAAAAAGTTTTATTGGGAACCCGAGTTCCGGGCTCTGGTGGGTTTGACCCCGACTGCCTAAGTGTCCCATTGCTTTTTTTGAAACACAGCTTTTATTACCACCTAAGTGTCACGTAGCGCTTTTTGAAACACTGCTAAAGAGTGACCATTTTATTGCAGCAACAGTGACGAAAAGCAATAAGAATACTGGAAACTCGCTCTATTCAGTTGACATCAAATGAAAAAGATTTCATCTATGAGGCTTTCAACTTTATAAGAAAATGATTGATATGGGGCGATCTATATCGATAGATCAATCTCCTAAACAAAAGGCCGTCATAGCAGCCATATTGTTTGAAGACTTACAAAATGAAATGGCTGCTATGTGCGATGAAGTCCTTGGGCTGGTGGATTCGATGTTGCTGCCTTTCACTTTGACACAACGTACTGTCATTTATTTGTTTTCTGTTGAAGGCCGACTACTCTGCGAGGTATCCGGATATAAAGAAAGGCAAAAGGATAATTGATTATATAAACATGGCCGAATTCTATTATCAAATGGCAATGGTATGCCTTTCTCTCTCTCTCCTATTTATTTGATATTGTTTGGTTGGTACCTCCCTCTCCCTTTCTGTTTATTTGATAATGTTCGGTTGGTACCTCTCTCCCTTTCTGTTTATTTGATATTGTTTAGTTGGTACCTCTCTCCTTTCTGTTGGCCTTTTTCCCTTTTCTCTCCTTTATTGTAGAAAACCAGTAAGCATTCTTTGAAAAAATGACTGCTAAAAGGCAGACTTTCTGTTTATTTACTTTTCTGTTTATTTGATATTGTTGGCCTTTTCTCCCTTTTCTCTCCTTTATTGTAGGAAACCAGTAGTCATTCTTTGAAAAACAGACTGCTAAAAGGCAGAAGCTAACCCTCGATGGCAGCTTTTCAAGAGCCGACGTATTCATTAGAGATTAGCAGGCAGAAGCTTACCCTCAACGGCGGCTCTTCAAGAGCTGACACATTCATTAGAGATGATCATGATCATTTTATTGCAGCTACAGTGACGAAGGATTCGGGTGACTTCAAAAAAATGGTCACCCATGTGAATGTTGAAACCTAGCTCTATACATCATAGGAAGAAGGTCTCAGCTCTCAAGTCACTCTACAAGAAAATGACTGATGTGGGGCGATGGATACGATGTTGCTGCCTTTCGCTTTGACACAGTGCAGTCGTACTTTGTTTTCTGCTAAAGCCCAACTACTCTGTGCGGTTTTTAGATATGAAAAGAGAGGAGAAAGGCCGAATTCTATTATCAAATGGCGATGGTACGCCTGTATTTTTTCTGATATTGTTTGGTTGGTACCTCTCTCCCTTTTTGTTGGCCTTTTCCCATTTTCTCTAGTAAACCAGTGAGCATTCCTTGAAAAAATGGCGGCTAGTGGCTCTTCAAGAGCTGACGCATTCACTAAAGATAACCATTTTATTGCAGCAACAATGACGAAGGATTCGGGCGACTTAAAAAAAAATGGATGGTCACTCATGTGAGTAAAGCAATAGGAGTGCTAGAACCTGGCTCTACTCAGTTGACAAGCCTGAGGCGCTCAATGCATTCTACAGGAAAATTAATGATGTAGAGCGATCTCTATCGATAGATCAATCTCTTTGCTCTGGAGCCAACTGTGAAGGATAAACAAAAGGCCGCCGTAACAGCCATATTGTTTGAAGACTTACAAAATGAGATGGCCGCTATGTGCGACGACGACCTTGAGCTAGTGGATACGATGTTGCTGCCTTTCGCTTTGACCACTATTTCAAAAAGGTCATCGGTCGGCGGCCGTTATGTGCGATGAAGACCTTGAGCTAGTGGATACGATGTTGTTGCCTTTCGCTTTGACCAGTGTATCAAAAAGAAGATCGGTCGGCGGCCGCGCGGCCACTAAGGCAGTTCTGGGGGCCTGGGTGCTGGCCTAAGCGCCCTAAAAAAGTGGAAACGCTGGGCGACTGCCCAGGGCCCTGGGCGCTAGCCTAAGCGCTCTGAAAACATGGAAACTTTGGACACCCGCCTTGCACTGGGCTCTGGCCTAAGCGCCTTGAAAAAGTGGAAACCCTGGGCACCCGCCTTGCGCATAGACTTGGGCGGCCGCGCAAAAGCTGCATTCAACCCAAGGCGAAAAAGCCACTCGATAGGGGTATTTTTGTCATTTTTTTATGGTAAGGGGCTAAAAGTGTGGAATTTAGGTTCATTTGAAACCTAAAATTTATTAGAACCCATTTTAGAGAGAGAAAGCCTCCAAAAAAACTAGTTTTAAGTGATTTCTTTATGATCGAAAGATTTATCAAAATTATGATAAATTAATCAAAACTTCACTCATTGATATTAGATTAAGGTTTTAATGTTTTATAAATCTTTTGGGGGTTTTTTAGAATATTTTAAGTCCTTATAAGCATATTTAAGGTGGAAGTTTGGAGATTGAGCAACCAAAATCAGTGATTTTTTTTTATTGCTTATATAAGTTGTATTATTTTGAGATGTCTTCTTCGAGATCTAATAGGAGTGGTGATCCTGATTGGAAATATACCTACAACCCAGATCTTAATGATAAAAATTGCATAAGATACAATTTTTTATGAGAATGATACAAAAATGGGCATAAACCGGTTCAAGAAACATCTTGCCAATATCAGGAGGGATGTTGCCTTATGTAAAAAAACTCATGATGTTGTTAAAGATGAAATAACCAATATTTTTAGTATAGTAAAAATAATAAAAAGATTAAACATTTGCATCCATAGCAGATATTAGGTCTGGGATTTGGGTCAGTTATGATGATGGTGATAATGATGAGGATGGGGAGGAATGTTAAGAGATAGAACAATCCATTATTAGGGGAAAGGGAAAGGGAATTGTAATTAGTTTTGGTTCTAGGAGTAAGAAGCCTCAGGTTAAACGCCTTATGGATAGTTTTTTGCCCCAGCCTGACCCTAAGGTTGCAAAAGAGAAAACAAAGAAGCAAACCACCATTGAAAATAGAATTAAGAAGGAAAAGAGATAGAGATGCTTTTTGTATTGCTACATGGTTTTATGAGGCGGTCATTCCTGTCAATACCGCTCGCCTAAGAAGCTTTCATGCCTTGGTAGAGGCAATCGGTCAATTTGGGCGATGAAACCCTCAACCCCATATGAGCTTTCAGAGCCCCTTTTAAAAAAAATGGTGAGTGTCACGAAGGATATTGTAGAAGTTAAGAAGGATGCATGCACTCAGTATGAAGTTTCTATTACGACTGATGTTTGGAGTGATAAGAAGATAAGAAGTCAGATGAATTTACTTGTGAATTGTTCTTTAGGGACTGTTTTTTTTAGGTCTATTGATGCATTAGATTATACCCCATGATGCCCATTACATACTTCAAGTTATAAAGAAGGGAATCAAGGAGGTTGGGGAGCATCTTGTTGTACAGGTTGTCATAGACAATGCTGCTCCTAATGTTGCTGCAGCTAATTTGTTACGCATAGCTTATCCAAGAATCTTTTGGACCTCATGCTTGAGGCTCTTGGCGGTTTAACTGAGATATCAGGTGCAATGAAGAAGGCAAAGTCAGTTACACATTCCATTTATAGCCACCATCTCACCTTCAGCATGATGCATAGACTTACAAAGAAGAAAGAGATTGTGAGGCCTGTGGTCACGAGATTTGTAACTTGGTACTTATGCCTAGATAGCATACATTCGTGGAGAATGCAGTTGAGGTAGATGCTTACCTTGGATGACTGGAGAGCATGTAAGTGGTCCAAGGATCGGGTTGAGAAGAAGGTGAGAGATATTATTCTCTCGGGTTGGGAAGAAGGTGAGAGATATTATTCTTTCTAAAGCCTTTTAGCGAGAGGTGAAGGGCGCCCTTCGGGTATTATTTTCCTCTTGCCAAAGTCCTTCACATGGTTGATAGTGACAAGACGTCTATGAGTTACATATATGAGGCTATGGAGAAATGCAAAAGAGAGATAGCCCAAAATTTTGATGATGATGAGAACCACTATAAGCCTATTTGGGAGATTATTGATGAGAAGTGGGATAGGTAGCTACATCGGTCATTGCATGCAGCTGATTATTATTTGAACTCAACTTTTTTTTTACGTTGACAAGGATTATATACAAATGACACAATTATGACTAGATTTAATAAGTGTGTAGATATGCTAGTCCCTAATATCCAAGATATTATATGCTTTAATGAGCTGATAAATTACACGTGCTCATGAAAGTCTTTTGGCTGACCAATGGCGATGAGGCAAAGGACCAAAATAATTCCGGGCCTTAATAATATTCTTAAGTTCATCAAGTTTCATTTTTGTAATTCTATTATTTATTTATGATTTTATTCTGTCTTTGCAGCCAATTGGTGGAGCCAACATGAGTTAGTTCTCCAAATTTACAAAAGTTGGCCATTCGGATCTTAAACCTAACAACTTTCTCGTTCGGTTCTGAGTGCAATTGGAGTACTTTTGAAAGGGTAAGGTCGTAAGGGTAATTTATATAATTGTATTAATAATACATGAATAATAGATTTTAATTAGTTTCATTTGATTTTATTAGATTCATAGAAAGAAAATTGACATGCTTGAATCAAAGAGGCTCAATGACCGAGTTTATATCAAGTATAATCGATTTTGGAACGATAATTTGCTAAGAGAGATAAGAGAGACCCCATTAGATCAAAAAATATGGACAATGCTATGGAGTGGTTAGTTGATGATGATGAGGTCAAGGGGCATGAAGGATTGACATGGGATATAGTCATAGACTTCAGGAACATCAGTCGACCTTCCTGGGGCCACTAGATCTTCTGCACAGAGGACGAGGGTGGAGGAAGAAGTGGCAAATTTATAAGAGGCAGAAGAGGACAACCAATATATCGAGGAGGGTGACGGTTCCGATAAATATGATGCAAATATAGCTAACCCTACTTTTTTTTATGATGAATGATGAATAATAATTAAACTTTGAACATTGATTGAAGGTTCTTTTGAGTCTTCAAGTATTACTTTCATTTTTGTTTTCTTCCTCTTGGTTGGGTGTTGTGAATAGTGGATTTGTAGTTCCACTGGTTTGGTACTTGGTAACTTTGTTTTGGTAATTTGGTTGGTAAATTTTAAGTTTTAATAGGATATGGAGTTATGGACCGACTTACAGTTATGCTTATGGAGTGTGTGCTAATGTGTAGTAAACTTTGAATTTTGATATGCCCTAAATACCTAATTCTTATATTTTATATAATATAGATATTATTAGAAACTATAGAATCTTTTTTGGATTCAACTAGGCCGCCCAGGTTCTGGGCGCTTGCCTAGGCGCTGGGCGGCTTGGAACCCCCAGGCCACCTAGGACCCATCTAGCGCTTTTTCAAACACTGGTTTTGAGGCAACGTACTATCATACTTTGTTTTTTGCTGAAGGCCGACTACTCTGTGAGGTATCCGGATATGAAGAAGGGCGAGAAGAAAGTCAATTATATAAACAGGGTCGAATTCTATTATCAAATGGTGACAATACGCTTTTCTTTCACCCTTTTCTCTGATATTGTTTGATTGGTACCTCTCTCCCTTTCTGTTGGCTTTTTCCTCCTTTTCTCTCCTTCATTGTAGGAAACCAATTAGCATTCCCTGAAAAAATGGCCGCTAAAACGCAGAAGCTTACCCTCGGCGGCAGCTCTTCAAGAGCCGATGCATTCACTAGATATTACCATTTTATTGCAGCAACAGTGACGAAGAATTCGGGTGACTTAAAAAAAATGGTCACCCATGTGAGTAAAGCAATAGGAATGCTGCAACGCGGTTCTACTCAGTTGACCAGCCTGAGGCTCTCAATGCATTCTACAAGAAAATGACTAATGTGGGGCAATCTCTATCGATAGGTCAATCTTTTTGCTCTGGAATCAAATGCGAAGGATAAACAAAAGACCGCCATAGCAACCATATTGTTTGAAGACTTACAAAATGAGATGATCGCTATTTGAGATGAAGTCCTTGGGCTGGTGGATACGATGTTGCTGCCTTTCACTTGGCTAGTGGATACGATGTTGCTGCCTTTCACTTTGACTCAACGTATTGTCCTACTTTGTTTTCTGTTGAAGGCCGACTACTCTGCGAGGTATCCGAATATGAAGAAGGGCGAAGAGAAAATCGATTATATAAACATGCCGAATTCTATTATCAAATGGCGATGGTACGTCTTTCTCTCACCCTTTTCTATGATATTGTTTGGTTGGTACCATTCTCCATTTCTGTTGGCCTTTTCCCCCTTCCTTCATTATAGGAAACCAGTTAGCATTCCTTTAAAAAATGGTCGTAAAAGGCACAAGCTTACCCTCGGTGGCGGCTCTTCAAGAGCCAACGCATTCACTAGAGATGACCATGCAACAACACTGACGAAGGTGACTTAAACAAAATGGTCACCCATGTAGTAAAGTAGGATACTCAGTTGATATCAGAGGAAGAGGTTTCATCTATGAGGCTGTCAATGCACTCTACAAGAAAATGGGCGAGAAAATAATCGATCTTTTGCTCTGGAATCAAATACGGGGGATAAACAAAAGACCGCCATAGCAACCATATTGTTTGAAGACTTACAAAATGAGATGGCCGCTATGTGTGAGGAAGTCGCTGCCTTTCACTCAACCATATTGTTTGAAGACTTACAAAATGAGATGGCCACTATGTATGATGAAGTCGCTGCGTTTTGCTTTGACACAAGTGCTATGTATGATGAAGTCGCTGCCTTTCGCTTTGACACAAGTACTACTATAGTTTGTTTTTTGGTGAAGGTCGACTACTCTACAAGGTATCTGAATATGAAGAAGGGCGAGGAGAAAGTCGATTATACAAATGGGGGCTGAATTGTATTATCAAATGGGGGCTGAATTGTATTATCAAATGGCGATGGTACGCCTTTCTCTCACCTTTTACTTTGATATTGTTTGGTTGGTCAGTCAAATACTGATTTTGCTCGAATTTTTACCAAATCTAGTTCTTACATTAGTCCGGATTGATCACGACACCAGTCGGCAATTTTACGGGTTAGATCACTAATTTGGTCTAGATAACTGTGTATGTGTCCCATCATAGGACAATTGGGACACGTGCTGACTACAATACTTGCATGGTTTGCTATACAAAGCATAGGACTTGGGAATAGGTTGAGCCAGTGATTTAAAAAACGCCAGACCGGCATGGAATCATCCAATCAACCCAAGAATCAGTCACCTCACTGAATTCTCCGTATATATAGGACAATGGCCAAGTCTAGAAGGAAAACGGCGTTTTAGTACAGTAAAACGGCGATTTTCTAAAGTATATTCGCCTATTTCATGTGTTTTTTCTCTGGTTCATGCTTTTTTTCGTTAGTTCATTATTTTTTTTGCACAGTAACATGATGATCCGGATCGGTTTTTGGGGTGCCTAATCCGGATCACCCTTCCATTTTTTAAATCGTTGGGTCCAGCCCCGAGCACATGGGAAAAACCCATCACCCTGGTAATTTACCATAGCAGGTTTATTAAAGGCTACTTTTTCATCAGTTTTGACAAAAAAAAAAAAAAACCAATCGATTCTTCGCCCATTTTGGTCAGACGGTAATCAAAATTTCACGTTTTTTCTGATCTACAAAAAACTTTTTGGATCAAACCCATTTTTGGGCGAGAATGATAGATTGAAAACTCACCATTTTAGCACATAAGCTATCCGCTGTTTCTTTGATCTCTCGATTTTCACAAATGAAAATATATAAAAATTTTGTCCAGACTTTCACACTGGAGCCCTCGCAACAGATATGTAACACAATTTATACAACGAAAGGGCATGTTTGAAGAGATCTAGGATCAAGAATTTTTTGCAGGGTTCCTCTCTAGAAGGCGTTATCTTGAATCTATTACAGGTGTTTCACCATTTAGGACAATATTTTTTTATATTTTATTTGAAAAAAGCCCTCATAGTTCTCAAAAATAATATATTTCATTTCACTTGCTTTTTTATGTTGCATAGTCTCTTTCAACCTACAAGAGGTAGTGTATGACTGAATACCATGTTCTTGTAGAGATCTTGGATTTTTATCATATTTTATTTTTCTAAAAGAACCCTTACATTTTTAACATAAAATTGTGTAAGTGGTTTATTGCTAGATTTTATTAAGGTTCTTTTTATAGATATTGTTATCTTTAATTTACAATAGGTATTGCATGATTTGAAATAATATTTCTTAGATTTTACAGATTTTTCGAACATTTTATGAAAAAAAAAGTGTGCATTTTCAATAATATCATTAGAATAATTCATATGCTGGCCCAACTTTTTCACAAACCAACAAAAAATTATTTTTGAAGTTTTCTTTGTGACTATTCAAAAAAATTTCCTGGCCCCCTCAGAAGTTATGAATGAATTCTACATTACTTTACTAATTGCTCATAATTACCCAAGTCCATTAGACAACCATAATTATCCAACATTATTTAAATTTTATTTATCTTTAAAATTTTGATTTATCTAAAATTTAGAATGTAAAAACAGCAAGGGGAATCATCAAAGACAGCTTTATAATGATGGAGATTGTGTCTTTTCAATGTAATATAGTGATGGAGATTATTGACTGTACTAAAATTGGACTTCTTATATGAACAAGATCATCTTACCCACGGCAAGCTCCCTTGTTGAACCTAAGGGTAAAAGATTCCCTAATCACATTGTGAGAGAGAGAGAGCATTTAAATCAAACAACGGGAGCTCATAATGTTGGAGACTATTTACTGAAATTTTACATGAAATTCAAACATGCTTATAAACATGATCATTTTAGCTATAATGAATACAATGGAAAGGATTTTTATGAAGAGAAATACAATGGGAAAGATCTCAAAGACCGTTTAACCCATTTAAATTGAAGAAGACGAGCTGATGATATTTGAGATTATTCACTGAAATTATACATGAACTTTCAACAAGCTTATAGGCATCATCATCCTACCATCAGCACAACGGAAAAGATCTAAGAGACTGTTAAACCAACCGCCTCAAAGATTCCCTCACCACGTTTTCAGAGGGAGAGAGAGATCCCCATCCAACATGAGGAAATAACCTAACCAACCGATGACTTGGCTGCCACGTAAATGAGTGTTCTTCTTTGATACAACATTCTTTCCTTTTTGTATAGCTGAATGAACTCACCAAGATCGATATCTTTAGAGACAAGCCTCTGATTCAATGACTCGCTGTCATCCTCCACTTTCATAGCAGCCTCTGCATATGATGAACCAAATCCAATAAAAATACATCACTCATGTCTTGTTTGTTTTGAGGGTAGGTAATCTAGAACTATATAAATCAAAGGATCATAGCACACAAATCAAAAGAACAAGGGCTATATATACCCACAATACTTTATCATTGAATAACAAATAATCCAGTGAATCAGGCACATTTTGAAATTCATGAAGTTATTGTTTTGAATGCAAAACCACAGGCTGGTAACATTGATTGCACTAAGAAACATCAACAAAAACCAAAACCCCTACCCCTATCCATTAAATGCGAAGTTTATCCAATGAACCAGGCACGCTAGCTTTTATCCCAGCCAGGCCATAGTTTTCACTTCATAACCATACTCTACGCTATATTTTTAATGCGTTTATAAACATTCACCAGTGGACACCCATTTACTGTACAAAGACTGCAGCCAACAGGCCTGGTCTCATGACCAAAGCCTGGCTCATCTAAAGGCCAAAGAACCCAGGTCATTCTAAATTTCCCCAAGTAACTAAATATCATTAACCCACCAAAATAAAGCAAAGAAACTGAGGTAGTCAAACCAAACCAAGGATGAATCCCAACTCAATGCAAGGTTGTATTCGACAACTAATCACTCGTAAAGCTTTGAGCGTTGACCAAAAAGGCGAAAAACAAATTAACCTACCAAATTCACTTCTCAAGCAGGGCTTGAAGTTTGAAGATATGGTATGGTTGACGGCACTTGAGTGTGAGGAAAACACCAAACCAGACTTGGACATTCATACATAATATCTTAAACCTAGAATTTTTACTTGACAAATTGGTTTTCTTTCATGAGTAAACTCTGTAGCGACTTAACTGCAATTATCCTATTTTAGCTCGCCAACTAATCACCATTGAATAAATTGGTTTTCTTTCATGAGTAAACTCTGTAGTGACTTAACTGCAATTATCCTATTTTAGCTCACCAACTAATCACCATCTTTCTTTTACAAATGTGTACCATCTTTTCAATAATGTAATAAATATGCTATGATCTGATATGTGTTTTTTACCTTGTAGCTTGTTAAGAAGGGCCGTGAAAGAATAAACTGATGTTATCTCTTTCTCCAATTGTTCTAACTCATCAAATCTCTCCTTGGCTCCTGCAAGTTCTGATCGGATGATGGTGCACTGTTGTCACTTGAAAGCCAAGACGTATTACTTGAATCAAGGATTAGTGGCAAGACAAGAATTAAGAGACATTGCAGCAAAGAATCTGTGAGGAGCCACAGATATCCATACTGAATTTTGAGCTAGCTTATTTGATCCAATTTTTTTGAATTTTCCAATTTGATGCAATATGCTTTGCAAATCAGCCTAATATGCCGAAAAAGATATTGGGGTTTTGGTTTTTTTTTTTTTTTTGAGAGAAAAGATATTGGGGTTTTGTTTCTTTAATAATTTAATCAAAAAATTCAAAGGAGTTTAAGAAAATAAGGAAAATAACATCCCATGTGCATTGAAAATGGACCTGATAAACAAGATCTGGGAAGTTCTGCTGGAAACAATACAACTAAAATCAGATGTGATAATTCATTACCTGATTTCTGAGCTCTGCAAATTGTGAATGCTTCTCTAGATTACTACCTGCAAAATGAATATTCACATCTTTGAATAAACAACTGGAAATGAAAAGAAAAAAGAATACAATTGATAAAGAGTTTAACAACAAAAGGAGACAAACTCACTTGCAAGATTAACATGACCTTTGATAAGCTCTTCACGTAGCTGAAAAAAAAGAGGGAGATAAACCATCAATAACTTGGTTTGGCTTCAGAAACAACAAAATTAACAGGAATTCTGATCAATTAACAGACCAGGTCAAGAGGCCTAACGGGCTCGAGAGAATGCAGAAATGCAACGTATGCTTTTTTATCAGTGAGAAGCTGGTGAATTTCATCCAAACTGCAAGGAGTCCACATCAAGCCCAAGATAAGTATGACAATAATGAAACTGGTACAGGGCTCAAGGATATAATGAAAATCATGCAACTTATTCAGGTTATAAGCATCCAATAGGGGGAGATATTGCATAGAGCATATATCAATAATGTGGGTATAAAATCTTAATCATAATCATGTCAAAGCAAAGTGGAAACAAATTTTTTAATACTGTTTGATGCAAACCACAAGCTCTGCTTCAACAGAGCACCATGAATTACTAAGATGGCATGCTTCATAAGTTCATGGGAATAAATATTTGCATCAAGATTTATTTTCTTTATATTTGTTTCCCAACCAGATGGTACACAAATCACAATATATGGTTAAAATATGAGGTGGAACAGAATCCCGTATACTGAAGCTGAATTGTGGAACAATCTAAGAAAGGTGGTTCCACAACCAAATCCATACTTGAAAGTCCATTAAAAAACAAATTTTATTACTGATATCTCCATCCACATGGCCTGCCATTGAACAAAAAACTCGACAAACTATATCTTCATAACAGTTTGAGATCAATCACAATACTTGAACTGCATTTCAATAAAATGCATGCACTTTTCATCTATGATGAAATGTTACAAGTGGAACTTAAAATTGACTTCCAATATCAGAAATCACCTCATTTATAGGATCATAAAATATTCTACATAGTATACTGGAAAAAGAAAACTAGCAAAACTCTGCTAAATTTCTTGTTTCATTTATTTTTCCTCAAAATGCCAATCTGTTCCTTGATGAAATATAATAGGTTGAGTTTTTTTTGTGGGTAAGTAATATAATGTGTTGAGTTCTTAACAAAAGACTACACAATAGCCCAGATTTTTCCCTTTGTTTAGTAGCTGGTGCTTCAATTCCTGAAAGCCTCTAGTCCTCTAGTCATTCAACACAAAAGCAATGCAAAAACCTAGGCAGCCATTTCAGATGTGTTTTTACTCCTTCCTTTACATTTTATTTTATTTTTATTTCTTTTATTTTCCATATTCTTAACTTTTAGGGTCATGTATAAGGCAGGGAAGCCAAATAGCGACAATCTGGCTACATAAGTACGAAAGTTTGTTGCATGTACAGTTTGCGCAAAGCTATGAAGTTATGCGGACCAATTCTTCTACATTGGCGACCAAAGCTATCATATATGGGGTCACCAATTATTTTATTTTATTTATTTCCATTACTAAGTCTTAGAAACCAATGTTAGGGCACGTTGGCAGAAGATTGTGCACTCAATATTTTAGAAAGTTGAGTCTTTAAAACTTTAGTGAGTTCTTTCTTTCCTTCTTTTGCAAGTGACGGTAGTTTTGGAATTTTTGTTTGATGTCCAAAGAGATTTTTTCAATCTTTTGTACAGGTCTAGTTATTAAAACTATAACAGAATTAGTTACCTAATTTTGGAAGAATGTGCAAGATTAGGATAGTCCCAAGCTAAGTCACTTAAGTCTCAAGTAAGTCCAACAAAAACGGGATTCAAACCATAGTTGTCGGGTGCGGGTTCCTGGGAGTAGAAGCGGGCTCGGGTCCGCAAAACCGTGGATTGTTAGAAGCTCCTTGTGGTTGGGATCGTCGTCCGTACAATCCTATATCAAAGGAGCGTGATCCTTGTCACAGGGAAGTGCGATTCCATTGGGAAGGAATCGCAATAGTATGCTTTAAGGGATCAAGAATGATGTGTGGGTTCACAATGCCATTGGGCAGAAAACTGAATCACTGCATATGAGTCAGTGCCAAATAGAGAAAAAATCATATGCACTGTGTAATACACTTGAGAACCGCGGATCGAACCTGCTGGGACCGCAGATCACAATATATGGATCCGCATTCCATCCAAGATTCCTAGCTGGAACCGCGGAATCAAGGTTCCGGAGCGGGTCTGTGACCTTTCCTACAAGGTTCCAGCAACTATGATTCAAACCTCTGTAATTACCCATGGTGAAATCACTTCAAGTCAGGTAATAAAATTTCAGCACCGATTATAGTAGCAGGCCACCTTTACAGGATAGAATGATTCTACAACTCTAGCCTAAATTTGGGAGAGTCTCCCCCCACAGGACAGAGTCCTATGCTTTTTTAGTGGAGAGATTCCCCAAAACCCTGACTTATGGACTAGAGGTTCTTCCTAAGTAAGCTTTGCCTTTCTAATTTCCCCTCTTATATGGCATGTCCCCATCTAAGATTCCCCACCCAAATTCGGAACTTTTCTCATAAACAATTAAAAAAAAAACCGATTCAATCCCTAGCATGTACCCTAGTTACATGCTTCCAAACATCAGCTAATACCTCATTACAACCCTGATCCATATGTCCAACGTCCATAACCCTCAAAATAAACTTTAAGCCCTAAATTTGCTGACCCCCGAATCCATTTCATCATGCTCCTATCTTGCTGGACCTGATAAAACCAAGAAAATTTAACCTCAATTAAACCCTTAACCTCAAACCCGGGACTCTCTTGTAACCTCATCAAACCATTCCCCATAGCTAGCTTAAGTCCTAACCCCCTTACACCTCTTATCATCACTACTTGCTCAATAAAGGAGACCTCAATACATCGAAAACCCTGCCATCCTAAACTTTATAAGAAACCTAAACACATTTTAAGCTCCTAAATAATAACTTAGTTAGAACTCGTACCTACCCCAAAAATATTATCCTAAGCCCACCTTGTGTGTTACACTTGTCTGGGAGCCAAGATCCCTTGGTCCTACATCACTACAAAGTACAGTATAAGCCTTACTTCTAGAAGGCAAAAGTTCCATCGTATGAAAGTTAGGCAGACTTCATTTTTCACCCATCTATCCACCCATGTAATTTATTGCAGCAGAGCACTTTAAATGCTTAAAATTGAGGCATTTCAAATTCAAAGACAGTAAAAAATAAGTTGAAGCCTCACATAACCTAAAGTTGGAGGCCCATGCCTAGTTGCTAGGTTTCAGAAAAGCTTACGAGAGGTCATGTGGCGGGTACAGAAGGAATATGGAGCTGAAGAGCAGTTACTATTCAACTCCTATATATCACCATGAAAAATGCTCATTTAAGGAGCAAAAATAACTACACAAGTGCAAGACTCATGCAACTAAGCCTAGGCATCATTCTGAAGGAATGAAATGCATGCTCATGAAGCCATGACAGTCCAAGATGATCCTGTCATTTGGTATGAATGAGTATAACCATTGCTGCAAAGTGGTGCATTTCCTAAAACATATGAGAAACAAAAAAGCTCTAGATACCATAGTTACAGCACAAAGGTTTCTTAAAAATTAGAACCTCTAACAAGTAGACAAAAGGAAAACCTAATGTGAATCATCTAGTATGACCGGGAGAGTTCATGGTAAAAGCAAAGTTCTACTTATCATAACAAAATTAATATAAACTAGAGCCTAGAGAGCTCATGGTTAAGGGAAAAAATTCACACCAAATATTAATCTTCCAGTAATTCTGATACACTGCTGTTCCTGCCTCTGTCTCCCAGTACAACCCATAGAGCTTTCCTCCTATCTCCCTCCCCCTCTCTTTCCCATTTCACTTGTGCCGCAATCTTGTATAATATGCCTTTCAGTTTCTCTCTTTCATTTCATTGCATGTGAAAAGGACCATGGTTCATCAATAATGAGAAGATTATTCATTCAAATCCCACATCCGCTACCATCCTTGAGCCGGGGACAGAAACCTCTTTTGGTCTGACCTTTGTTTGGATCGAGAACACCCCATAAAGGACTGTTTCCCTAATCTCTTTCGCATTGCCAAAGACCCTAATGCTACCGTTGCCGACCTTTTTGAACTTCATGGTCATTTCGGCTCATGGAATCCCAGCTTCCGCATACATCTTTGGGAGAGCGAGGTCCACTCTTTCCTTGAACTTTCATCCATCCTTCATTCCTTTTTCCTCCCCAAGGTGAGGACAAAATCATTTGGATCCCTGCTCCCTCCAGAGACTTCTCAATCACCTCTTTCTACCACAAACTCAATGCACGGCATCCCCCACCTCCTCATCCCAGTCTATTGTTGCAAAATCCTGGTTTTCTTTTATTCCCCCAAAAATCCAAGGCTTTAATTGGATTGCCCTATTGGAGAGAACCTTAATGGTCGACCAACTCCAAAGGAGAGGTATGACCATCCCCAACCGCCGCGCCATGCATGGCCGATGAGGAAACCAACTCACACCTCTTCGCCCACTACAGCATCGCTCACCAGCTGTGGGAAGACCTTGTTTTCCAGTTCAACTGGACTTGGGTGATCCCTAAGTCCGTAACCCATGTATAATGAGGAGACTATACAAGAGGATTATCGAAGAATTGATTTCTATCAACTAGAAGGAGAGGGGCTTGTTCAAGCTGGACAAATCTTCCAAGATGGTGTTAGGACATGTAGGTGATGGAAGGATAGCTTAGACATCCGTTGTTATGGGATACAAATTTCAATTGATGTTATAAATCTGTTTTCACTTAATGGGTGTTCAAACGCACTGTCACATTAAATCTTTACCCAAAAGACAATCATCATGATGTCCAAATGACAAAATCTATAGACTGGTTGTCACTAAGGACTTCAAAAATGGCTTTCAAGCTTCGAAGGAATCATAATGAAGTATATAGATAGGAAGTGATCAGACTAAGGAAAACGACTAAGCCAAGTTAAAAAAAAAGTTAAACGCACTAAGCATTTTACTAGATTAAACATTTAATAGCATGCTGCTTTTAAATGTTTCAATGCTTAGAGAGCAAAACAACAAACTCTATTACTTTTAATCACTTTATATAAAAGGGAATAAAATCTGAACATACCGAGTTGTGTGTGCGAAAAGTTATCTATTTCATGAAATGCGTGTGAGCAATGCAAATTATAGTTGACCTAGCACTTAGTCGAGCCCAATCATTGTTTAAGAAAGCAGTCCACCCAGTGCCAAGGGCCCTTTGGGCGCCTAGGCACCAGTACTTGGGCGCCCACCATCCTGAGCCCTTTCTTTTGTAATAAAAGAGGCCCCCAAGGGTATTTTGGATCAGTTTGACCCACAAATTAAACTTAAAAGAGTATAGGGGGGACTTAAAAATAAAAAATCTAAACCCTACCAACACCCCAAATCGATTGATTATACAAATTTCTTCTAAACGCCAAACACCCCTAATTATGATTGAAGAAATCCTACAAACGCCCCTAATGACAATTGAAGAAAGGAAGATGTCCTATCTCTTCTTTTGTATTTCATCATGTCTTTTATATTGCATCCTCTTGTATTGGACATTTAGACTATTGGTTTTATACTTTTATTGGAGACGTGGAGTCCAGGTGACTGATTGACTATGCGTATGCCTATGCATGTGTAACTGTCTATCATGATCACGTGTCACTATGGAGTGGATTGAAGAGTTGGAGAATAATACACCATGAAGATGTCTATGTTTTTTCACTAAATTTTCAATGATTTGAAGTTTTGAACATGTTTCAACATAGTTTTGAACATGTTTCAACATGGAAAAAGTTAGTTGAATTACATATAAATGCAAAAAAAATACAAAATAAACACAAATATCAGCAAATATGTGCATCCGGACAGCACATATATGCATATTTCTAAAAACGTTTCACATCAGGGCAAGGTTGGGCTCTGGGCGCCAGCCGTCTAGGGGCCATCTAGTGTTTTTTGAAACATTGCGAGCAATTAACAAATCAAAAAGCACAATTCAAACCACAGGAATCAGGACTGCCAGAATATATCAATAGATACCAGAACCCAAAGCACAAAACGTTTAACTTGAAGTTCAGTAGAACATTTACCTCTTCCCTTGTAGTGCAGTAAGTGCACTAGAGACCTGAGCAGTTGGTGCGGGAGAAGAGGGTCTAGAGAGGTGATTCAGACTCAATGAATTACTGATTCTCGTGCTCAAAGCTGTATCTATAAGGGGTCCAGTTGCCGGTAATGATGAAGAATTGGTTGAATTGATCGAAGATGCCCCAAATTGTGGGTGGTGGTAGTATAAGGGTGCAGGCAATGCCTGACCTTGATCATGCTCATTCCTGCCATGAAATCATTAGAATTAGATAAAAAAACATAACAGAGTGTTACCAAACTAAACCCAGCATGAAAACTAATGAATATATTAAATATTACACCTGCCTAGAACCTAACCAGGGTTCATATTACTGTCTTCAAACACTGGATATGTTGAAAACTTGAAAATCCCACCAGTTCCCGACTCTTTCTCACTCTAAACCATAAAGCTATTTTAAAGGGCAACATCACTCAGAAAACCCCGCTCTTCTCACTTTCACAAACCAAATCCCAAATGATTAAACTTTACTAATTTAAAGAATTCCTATATCCAAAAATCAAAGCAAAACCCAATGAAACTGTATCAGTCTCAATTTTTTATCATAGAAAGAACCAGAGTAAGGAGATCATCAATTACTATCGAAGTTTCAAAAACATTTATGTGTTGTTGTTAAAGTCATTCGCTTTACATTAACAATTCACAAACCTTAAAGTCATTCGCTTGACATTAACAATTCACAAACCACACAGGATCACAGCCTCTGACCATTATATAGAACCCTTAAGCAACTCAATCCAATCAAAGCTCATACGAAAAATTCATCAAGATAATGGGGTAAAAAATAACTCACATGATGGGTCTGTGCATATTCTTCGTCTGATAATTCTCAAGAGATTCAATCCTTAGAGCTATTCAGGATTCAATCAACTGATACATAGAGTCTGAGTAACCCGAATTCAGAACAACAGTTAGAAAACAAATCAAAATCTTCCATATTAAAAATTGCAAAAAGCTAAAAGTGAAGTGAGAGAAAGAGATCCATCATGTTCCATTACATCGATTCTCGAACCAAAATACCCAAAAAGCAAAAGCAACAGAGAACAGCCATGTGAAACACTAACCTCCACTTGAATTTCCAGAGACCTCTCTCTCTAACAATACTGAATAAGCTGATTCTCAAATAATCATCTCTCTTCCCTCTCTCTGAACAGCCTGATTCTCAAATGACCCTCTCTTTCTCTCTCTAAACCTGATGCTCGATTTCCTCCCTCCTCGATATTCAATGCAGGTGTCTTTCTAACCCTAATTTTGTTATATTCTTCTCTCTCTCATGGGGTACTGAATGAAATGCGATTTGAATTGGGCCTGCGTTGATGTGTTCATCTTATTTACAAACATTACCCCCAAACTATTTTGCCGAATGAACAAAGTTCCTATTTATGGGAAACATGGTCTCCGTCTTTGCCCTACCGAATCAAAAGTACACCTGAAAAGGAAATAAAGCCTCACCTCGAATCTGTCTTACAACTACTTTCGGCATAGGAAATATATATGAGGCTCTAAAATCAATTTTTAATACCGATTATCAAATTTAAAATTAAAAAATAACGCGAAAAATAATCTAGATTTTACATATAGATAAATATATATTTTTTTAAGGCAAAATAAACTGTCCAAATGAATTGATGCAATGTACATTTTTAAAAATTTTAATTTATCTTTTTTTTTTTTACCACTATAATTTCTAAGAAGGGACCATTTATGCCCTCATTTGGGTAAACCTATCTTTTTAATTTTTCTAATTTTCAAAAAAGATGGTCTCTAAAGAGACCATGTATTTTTTATACATGAAAGCCATAATCATTCTTGTCCCTTCATTTTTAAAATGGGTGGTTATAAGAGTGTTAGTGAATAAACATAAAGTTTTTAAAAAAAAAAATATCAAACTTCGTGACTGACCCCAAGCTATCTAATTTGACATCTAATGAGTAGGAATGATTGTTACCTCTATGTACAAAAGATAAATGGTATCTTTATAGACAATCCATTTTCAAAATCCCTTAGAAATCTTTTTTGGGGTGAATTTTTTGAAGTCTTGCACATTAGAGCAATTATAGGTCAAATCTTTTTCCATTCTTGATTTTGATATATCAACTCGGAAGCGGCCGGTTAGATTGGAACCTGACATTGACCGGTTCCCGTTTTGGCCAGTTTTGATGATCAAGCCAAGTATTATACAACAAATTCAAAAAATATATTTAAAATACTAAAAATTAAGGGGTGCAGTTTGTATAAAGCCAAGGTTCTAAATAATCAAAGTAAAACGCACCTTCAAATAGTAGTGAAATGTGGCTTCAATACTTAAATCTTTGTGATAGCCTTGAAATGTATTTTCATCTCTAATTATAGAATTTAAAGCTTTATAAATTGTGTAGATTGAGCAGATCTATGAAAACTTAGAAATCTTAAAAATTGACAGTCTAAAAATGCATTACAATATCTGAAACTTGAAATCCATGTCCATGTATCTTGAGGTAGAGATGATCAATTTGAGGATTTTAGGGAATCAAAACCACCTCTTTTAGTGAAAATTTTGAGGTGTGCGCTAATTTGATTATTTAGAACCTTGCACTTATATAAACTTCTTCCAAAAATAAGGGATTATTTGCAATGTGCTTTTTAATATTATTTATCATTTTGGTAAAGATTGGAAAGTGTTTGATCATGCATGCTTATTTTTACATTTTCCTATCTATTTTGAAATTTTCCAAAATACCCCTGGGCACAAATCGATTTTTTTTTTAAATCCATTTTTTCACTATTTTTCAACTTAATTTGGATGGACTTTGTTTACTCATACTTTAAATATAGTTTTAATATATATTTTTTTGAATATTTTTTTGACCAGTCGGGACTTGCCTGGGTAGGCCGGTTGAACGGGCCAGGTTATTGGTTACTCACAACCTGCCCTTGGCTAGTTTCCGAGCCCTGCTTGATTTTTCGAACACTGATTTGGACAATCATAAACTCTTCAAAGATGAGCACGTAGGCTATGCTCCCACTAGAGCACAATGTAGATCTGCTCCCTCGGTTAATAGATCTACTGGGAAGGATTTATCAACTTTAACTTATGAGAATGACTTAAGAATCACTAGATAATTTTAAAAGGGAAAAAAATTGAATTTTGAATTTGTTGATAAATCCCATCCTCTAAAAATTGGATGGTTATTGTTTAATCTTGAGATATTATTTTTTTAAGTTGTAAACTATGCGACCATTTACTTTTGATACAAGAAAATCACATTCATTTTTAACCATTGGATGTGACATCCAATAAATTGAGGTGTGTCACAACATTCGAGAAATTTTATTTTGGATATTGTGCCCAATCAATGCTACATCTTCAACCACCCAATTTTATATATAATATTAACAATAATTGTGACATCTTTGTATCAAAAGTAAATGGTTTCATTATATACATTTTTTTTTTTCTTAAAGGCCATAGAGAGCAATTTGCAAACCTTTTTAATAGGTAAGGTTTATATTACAAAAGTAAGGTGCATATCTCAATTTTACTTGGAGATGTATTTCCAATGTAAAAAAAATCTTATAATGGCTTAAAAATTCACATTCCTAGTTATGAACAAAATAAAAAACTGTACAAACATTACATGTATAAACATTTGAAATCTTGAAAATAGGCAGTCTTGATAACTTGTTATAAGATACATTATTTTTTAAAACTTTAAATTCTTTTTTCCTTTAGATTCATAGATCTCAAAGTCGAGATAATCAATTGGTCTAATGTCTAAACACTCTCTTCTAGCGATTTTTTTAGATGCCCGTTACTTTAATAATATAAGGTAGATGCCTTATATAACTATTTCATTGATATTAGTCATTGAGGAGATTACCTCCCCAAAACTTGAGATCCTAAAATAACTTCTAAGTTGGGTTTTGCCTGAAAGAGTAAATGGACATCATAGTCCCACATAAGTATGAAATCTTTGGGGTTGAAAGAAATATTTTATGCTATAATTTTTTTGAACGTGGAAAAATATTTAGGCACATCATCTAATTGTCAAATTTTGTCGAATGGTATTTTGTTTTCTAACTTGCAATTGACCCAAACACAATTCGGAAATTGCCATTTCCTATCAAGGGTGCTTGATTTTTTTAATCTAAATTGTAGTTTCTTAATATCAATGCTTTAGGTGGTGGTAGTAGTGGTGGCGTGATGGTGATGGTAATAATAGTGTTGGTGGTAGTGGTGCAATGATGGTGGCAATGGCATCAGCTGAGCAATAGTGATGGTGGTGGTGACAATGGTTCTAGTGGTAGTGATGGGAACATGGTGGTGATGGTGATGGAGTGGTGGCAGGGGCGGCGGCGGTAATAATGGCACTAAGTAGGGCAAAAGATAAGAAAAACTCATATAAGAAGTTTGCACATAGGTTGCAGTTTCTGAGCCCAAATAAATTTTATTTTTGGACCCAACCAACCAAAAATCAAACACACACCCTTAATATTATAATGTGTGAAATTGATTGCAATTTGATTAGGAAATCAAAGGGTGCCTACAAAGTTCACATCCCGGAGAACCTAAGCGACCCAATCAAAAAATGTGTACTTGTCAAGGTATGTATATATAACTTTTCAATGTACCTTTTCTTTAGAAGATGATCAATAAAATTTCAAAACACGATTGAGATTTTTTTTTTGGGTTTTCTAAAAAATCTTTAAGATTCAGAGATTTATTTTTACAAATATCCTTCAGATGCATTTTAACTATAAGTACTTACTCACCAAATAGTTGCCGATAAGGCTCAGATGATGATGACGGCTTATCCATCAAATTTATTTATTAGGTAATTCAATGGGGAAGATAACCCCCATGAGCTTTTCATATAAATTAGGGAATTAGCTTTTTTGAGGGTGTTAATGGGTGGTGTCAACAGGTTAAAAACCACAATGTGATAATCAGGTATGGGAGCTACCACTATGATCTAGCCCCTTTTCTATATACTAAGTACGTTTACTTTGTGTTATAGACATAGAGCAAGGTTTGTGGGTCTAAAAGAAAGAAATATACATAGAGAGAGAGAGACCGATTTGTGGATTAGGAGAGAGTGGAGAGTGAGGCTTATGGGTTAGAGAGAGAGAACTAGGTTAGTAGGTTAAAGAAAGAGATAGAGTTACGCTTGTGGTTTAGGGGGGAGAGTCTGTGTTGGAAGAGAGAGAGAGCTTTATAGTTTGGGAGAGAGAGCTAAGTTAGATTGGAGAGAACGAAAGTAACATAAAACGTAAAAGAAAGAGGAGCAAAACATAGCACCATATTATAAATTATTTATTTTTTATAAAATGATGTGACAGTTAGTCTGCATCATGGGTTACATACATCTTTGTCTTAGTTGTAGACGACTTAACTAAGAACCTACAAGATGAGGTACGGTGGTACATCTTATTTGCATACGGTATAGTTTTAATCAATAAGACCCGAAACGGTGTTAATACAAAGTTGGAACTTTGGATGGATGCTCTAGATTTTACATGTTTTAAAATTAGCCGAACTAATGTAGAGTATATGGAATGCATATTTAGTAAAAATTAGAGTCGAGACAAGGAAGTAGTTAAGATTGACGACCAATAAATACCAAAAAGAGCGCAGTTTCGATATATTGGGTCTATAATCAAAGAAAATTGAAAGATTGCAAAAATGCTGCACATAGAATTAGAGCGGGGTGAAGTCTAGATGTGCAACTGGAATTTTATGTGATCGCCGCATACCAATGAAACTATATAGCAAGTTTTATAGGACAACTGTGAAACCAACTTTGCCCTATAAGGTGGAATATTGGGTTGCGTTTGATATATGGAGGTCACAATCATCATTGACTATTAGATTTAAAATTTGGCGATTGAGGATGTATTATTGTTTATGCACATACTCCAAAACAAAAATTCTCAAATGTTGTGTCATACTTTCATCTATTAGATTTTACATCCAATGGCTAAAATTGATTGTGACATCCTTGTACCAAAAACAAATGGTCTCATAGTATGTAATCCCTAAACAATGTACCCATAGAATGAGTGTAGCAGAAATTAGGATGTTAAGATGAATAAGTGGCAAGACAATAAGAGATATTATTTGAAATGAATATATCCGGAAAATTTTAGGTTTTGCACCAAGAGCCGATAAAATGAGGAAAGTAGACTTAGGTGGGGTTGTCATGTGTGTCGCAGATCTAGTACAACACTTTTAGTAAGTGCGAGTCAGTTCAAGTGGAAGGCTAAAAAAAGGTAAGGGATAGACCAAAACCGACATGGTTGAAAGTAGTGAGAAGATATATATGGAGTTATGGCCTCAATCAAGATAGTAGCTGACTCCAATTAGTTGAGAAAAAGCTTTGACAATGATGATGATAAAAATGAATATTTTCAAATATAATACCTATTATTTTCCATAGCTCGTATGAAAAATACTTTCCATTTTAGTTATTAAGTTATTGTGAAAAAATTATCAAAATACATCCAACTTACAAACTATTTAACATTTTTGCCACTTTCAACTAATCTAACCCATGTTTGTGCTCAAATAGATAGACTTTTTGAAATTAAATCAAAATAAATGGGCAAATTAAATAGATAATCTATTAAATGCATTTTGATAATTTCCCTTTTTAAAAAAAATGAGTGAATATCACCGACATGAGTTCAGTAACCAACCTTTGTGCAAGGTAAAAGGCTGATTTTTAGCTGCACATATATTTTTTACAACCCTCTCAAATATCTTTGTAGCTTATATCATTGGCACGACTATTTTTTTAAACCTTGGTATCAGACTACTAGATGTGCTTTAGAAATCATTGATTTGGAAAATTTAACATCTTGTCCACATTATTTTGGTATGATTTCATATAGTCCATTATTCATTCGATCAATCAAATGATGTATCAAAATTAATTTTAGAATTCATCGAATCATCCCTAGGTTAAAATGTTAAATAACTAAATTTTTAGATATATTTGATAAATTTTCTTGAATTAAATATATCATATGTCGAGCTAAACTTTAGTTCTTTGGGTAGCCTTTCTCGCTTAACGGTAGTGGGATAGCAACTTTAAAAGGTTAAACATTTTCATATATGCATTATTCACATTTTTTTTATTTGGGACCTTTATAATGTATGAGATTGTCTATATCATTTACCTTTAATACAAGGTAGTCATAATTCTCTACAACCATTTGATGTGAAATTTGATAGCTTGGATGTGTCACAAAGTTTGAAAATTTTTCTTTGAAGTTTGAGCTTGGTCAATGAAATAATTGTAGCCATCCAATTTCACATCCAAATAGTCGAGATTAATGTGACCGCCTTGTATCAAAGGTAAATGGTATCATTCTATACATTCCCTTAATGTATTTGTGGCTTTATGCATACCTTTTCATGAATTCACAAGTTTGGGAATTCAATACACCAAAGCAAGAATATATATTATTTTGTAAAATTCAAAAGGTGGCTTGCTAAGGGTTTGGCTAAAATTATCGCTAAGGTTCTGGCTAAAAGACTTAAAATGATATTACCGGAGGTTATAACTAGGGCCCAGTATGCTTTCATCAAAGATATGATGATTAAGTGTTTTGGTTGCATAGGAGTGCATTCATTCGAGAGCTCTAAGTGGTTGTGCAAGGGTCGTAATCAAATTGGATATAGAAAAAGTTTATGATAAGATTGAATGGAATATTCTTCTATAAATTATGAAGAATATGAGCTTTGGGGAAAAATTGAGAAGTTGGATGTATGGATGCTTATCCGCTGCACATGTTTATATTTTCAAATGTTGCCCTACCGGTTTCTTTTGAGCCTCGCGTGGGCTTCGTCAAGGTAATCCATTGTCCCATTTACTGTACACCATGAATGCTTTAATCATTTTGTTCTAAATATTGAAGCAAAATGGCATTTTAGAGGATTTCTTATGCCTAATAATGGTCTGTGTATATCGCACTTACAATACGCTGATGATACACTCATTTTTTGTGAAGCTAATTGTGATCAAATAAAAAATATTGCTACGTTCTTGCCATGCTGTGAAGTAACTTTGGGGCTTAAGGCTAATTTTGAAAAATCTGTAATAATTGGTATTATCTGTGATGACTCTATGGTCGGTGACATTACAAGGGTGCTAGGATGTAAGGTGGAAGTTTTCCCTATTTTGTATTTGGGGATGCCCATTTCAAATGGCCGCTTACCTATGATTGCTTGGGACAAAGTAATTCAGAGGGTTATTGTTGGAGATCCATTAACTCGTGTAAACCATTGATCCATAGGGATATTAGGTGGAATCTTAGGGATGACTGTAATATCTCCCTTTGGCACCATAAACGGTTACGTGATTCCCCTTTAAATATGTATTCCCTTTGATTTTTCAGTGCATGGATAATCCCAATGCCATTATCTCTGATATTTTTGAAATCAGAGACAATCAGGTTGTTTGGAATTTAATCCTCCCCTATAATAGAATTTCGAACCAGATTTTTCAAGAATATGTTCGTTTTTTAGCACTTCTGCAAGAGGTGTATATTCCGCTAAATGCAGATGATGAAATTGTTTGAGAGCTTGATTCAGATGGACTATTTTTTATGAAGTCAATGTATAATCTGCTTTTCCATGATCACTTGAGGTGGTCTATGCCAAAAATTACACCTGTATGGAAGCGGCCCTTGCTGCTTAAGATTCAAGCATTCTTGTAGCTGGCAGTGCAAGATAAGGTTATCACTGTTGATAACCTTATCAAAGGAGGAAAGATCTTGTCAAATATTTGCTTATTATTCAAAAAGATGTTGAATCAAGTGCTCATCTATTTTTACATTGTTATTTTACATTTAAAATTTGGTATTGGTTCTTTGACCAGCTCGAATGTGCTATGGTTATACCTGCAGCAGTTAAAGGGATTATTCGAATTTAGGAGTCTATTGGCTTCCAAAAACTGGTGTGGTAATTTAGCAAAATGTGAGAGAGCAGATTCTTTGGGAAGTTTAGAACGAGAGAAATAAAGTAGTGTTTGAAGTATAGTTAGCAAATCGCCTGTTATTCGGCGATTTTTTCAAAAAAAAAGTGTTTTTATGTAAAACATTTTAAACGGCGACTTTTTAAAAAAGTAGGGAAAAAATCGCCAAAAATCATATCTTTTTTTACCCTTACCAATTATATATATAAATAAATAAATATATATATATATATATATATATATATATATATATATATATATTTCCTATTTTATGTATTACAGCCATTGCTACTGTCATGTTTTTGAAAAAAAATATTATTAAAAAAAACTAAAATATAAATTTTTATCTCTTGAAGGTATGATTATTTTTTTCCTTTTCCTAAAAAAACTTAAAAAACTATATGTAGATTTCAGTTGTTATTATGGAAAATTATTGTGTAAATGAATTACTGTTTATAGCAAATCATTTTTTAAAGTAAATCATTGTGTAAAGAAAATCATTTGCATGCAGATTTATGTGATTATTTGTGATAATTATTCTTATGAAAACACTGTTTACGGCACAAATTAGAGCTCAAAACATAGTCTTTTACTGATGACATAAATTAGAGAGTGTGACTAAGGACCAAGTAATCAATATTTTGAATTGTAAACTTACAGGAGCAAGAAAATGTACATACAGGATTAATTCCCCAAATCTAATCATTTAACTATGCTTCTTATTTCCCCAAGAAAATGAAAGACCCTCTTCCTTTTCTCTCTCTAAAACTTAGTTTGGGCCTCTTCACAAACTCTTCGCAAATTTAGGGCTTTTTCTCAAACAACATCCCAAATCAAAGAGAAAAACCCTCTTCAAACTATCCTAATCTCTCTAAAAATCAATTAAGGCGTCTTCCATTAGAGTTTGTGAAGCTTATTCTTTCTTCTCTCTATCAACCCTAATGGCAGGGTTTGTGAAACGTCTTCGTTCTTCTCTCTGTAAACCCTAAAGGCAGGGTTTGAGAAGCTTAATCTTTTTTCGTCCTTCTTCTCTCTATAAACCCTAATGGCAAGGTTTGTGAAGCTTCTTTGTTCTTCTATCTGTAAACCCTAATGGCAAGGTTTGTGAAGCTTCTATGATCTTCTCTCTTTAAACCCCTTCTATCTATAAACCCTAATGGGAGCCCAATCCTATTTTCTTCTCTTCCTTCTTCTCTCTCTAAACCGTAAACACAGAGATGTAAAACCCAAAATTGTACGAGCCTCTTTTTAATTAAATAAATTTATAAAACTTTAACCATAGTTATGGAGTGACCATAGTCACCATACTACAGTTAAATCATTGTAATGAGAAAACAAAAATTGTGTTTTTTTTTACCAACTAAGTAGGTGTGATGTTCAATAATAAATTTATATAAGTACATTTGTCACCATACCATAGTTAAAATATTTAATGAATAAATTTATATAGTAAATTTGTTTTTGGTATATGATAAATAGGTGTGATGTTTCTTAAAGTATTTAATGGGTAGATTTATATGGTACATTTTTTTGGGTACATGCTAGTTAATTATATATTTAATATTAGATGATTGGATAAGAGTCACGAGGCATCTAAATTAACTGACTTAATTATATTAGTCTAATAAAGTTTTTATGGATTAATTAGTTATTGATGGCATTGACATAATTTTTATTTTTTAGAATTTCAAAATTTATAATATTATAAACTTATCCGATTTTTTGACTCCGATTTTTTGAGCCTAATCTGATATATTAGTGATATCTTTATATGAAGTATTTTTGTCGATCCGTATTTTTTACCCGATTTTTTCATCTGATTTTTTAAAATAAAAATGATTTGTTTCCGATTTTATGGTGAGCCGATTTATTGATAGTCCCCGACTTGCTAACTATACTTTGAAGTGATTTGTTTGCCTATAGAAAGTATTTTGGAAAAAAATTTACGTTCCATTTGACGTTCATATTCAATCACAAACTAGGGGAAATATATTTTTGAAGTGGATGTTAGGAAAAATTTAACAAATATTTTCCATTTAAGATCTTTTAAGTGTAGGCCTCAGGGGAGATGGATACCCCCTTCGGTTGAGGTTTTCAAACTTAATTTTGATATGAGCTATTTAGGAAATCCGGGTCCTGCTGACTTTGGATGAGTGGTGAGGGATTGAAATGGATCTGTTGTATTTTCTTATACAGGTCCACTGGGAGACAAAACTGCAAATGGTGCAGAATTATTGGCTCCTTTTTATGGTTTAAACTTCTTTGTGGCTAGGAATTTAGGGTCTTATTGTGTGGTGGAAGGTGATTCTTTGAATGTCATGAAGTGGTGTAACAAGGAGCAATAACCACCTTAGGAACTTCGGTCCATCTTGTTACAAATTTTGGATATGTATAGACCTTTCATTTCTCATTCGTACATATCTTCCGTGAGGCCAATGTTTTAGCAGACTTCCTTACGAAATGAGGAACTTCTTTAATTGAGACTGTTGTCTCAGATTCTGTAATTTATTTTAATCATTGATTAATAAAATTATGAATTTCTATCAAAAAAAAAAAAAGGTGGCTTGTTTGCCAACCATAAGTTTTATACCCTCCCACTAAAATAAAAACTACACCGCTAGTGAAATTAGGGAGAATATCACTTAAGGGTTCATAACTTTTTATAAAACTTTGAAGGATCAAAACATCCCAATTAACATTAAAATTTTTATTTTTATTTTTTATTTTATATAGTTACTTATTAAAAAATATTATAAAATAATACTTAAATTGCTTCTATTCATGGTGGAAATCTAAACAAGTAGAAGAAATTCTAATAACTTTACACACCTAATATGCCCCTATCAAATGATGATAATAACCTTGCTTATTCAGCTTGTCTATGCTTGTTTAGAGTTTTTGACCTAAGCAATTTGTGCATTTTTTATTTAAATTTTTTATAGGTACCTAAATGGAATAAAAATTAAAATATAAGTTATCTAATGTTAATTAGAAATTTTTGACCCTCAATGATTTTATAAGGGATTTTGATCCCCTTAAATCGTATTTTAATATATGGACCCGGTTTCTATGCGGGCAAGCCTGCTAATGTAGAAATGCGGGCCTCTTAATAAATATAGTTTTGAGATGGATTTTAAGACTTAATTTTTAAGAAAATGCAATCTCTAAAATGGAGATCATGAATATGAAAGAATAAATAAATTTTAAAAACCATAAATAATAATTTTAGTAAGAAAACATTCAGACCGTTAGTTTCCACTATTTTTGGATAGAACACCTACTGGCATTCCATCTTTGAGATGGATGCTTTACACTTTTTGAACTACATATGTAGAAATGCGGTCCGCCCCGCATGAAAAAAATTTCTTTAATATATTATGTAGATTTGGAAAATGATTAATTAGCCCTAATATGTAGTGTTTAAACAAATCTCTAAAATGGACGAGCAATGCTACTTGACTAAGATTGTAGTTGGTCCAATGGAAATTTGGCTAATTATTGAATTTAAAAAAGGGTACAGTTTGTATAGAGCATAGGCTCTAAACAATCAAATTAGAGCCTACCTTCAAAAAGTGTTGAGAAATATGATTTCGACATTAGAAATCTTTGTGATAGCTTTAAAATATATTTTCATCTTTATTTATAAAGTTTAAAGCTTAAAAAATAGTGTAGATCTACAGACCTACAAAAACTTGAAAATCTTGAAAATTGACGGTCCAAAAATGCATTACAAAATGCACTATTTAAAAAACTTGAATTTCATTTTTTTTCTCATATCCAGGCATCTTGATGCCGAGATGATCAATTTGAGAATATTTGGGCATCAAAACAATCACTTCTATTTAAATTTTTTCTTTTGCAGACTCTAATTTGATTGTTTAGAGCCTAGGCTCTATATAAACTTTTCCCTTTAAAAAATGGGTGTGGTTTGTATAGAGCCCAGGCTTTAAACAATCAAATTAGAGCCTACCTTCAAATAGTGTTGAGAAATCATTGTAATAGTCTTAAAATATATTTTTATTTTTATTTATAAAGTTTAAAGCTTTAAAAATAGTGTACATCAATAGATCTATGAAAATCTTGAAAATTGTCGGTCCAAAAATACGTTACAAAAGACATTATTTTCAAAACTTGAAATTCATTTTTTTCTCATGTCCTTGCATCTTGATGTCAAGATGATCAATTTGAGGATATTTGGGCATCAAAACAACCTCTTCTAATGAAAATTTTGAGGTAGGCTCTAATTTGATTGCTTAGAGCTTGGGCTTTATATGAACTTTTCCCTTAAAAAATTGGCCTTTTTCTTGCGGTCGAGTCCTGACTCGCCAAGTTCCAAGGGTATTTACGTCATTTATCAATAATTCGAGCACAATAATAGTAATATCATACTATTATGCTTGTCGGGATAAGCTCGAACGGTCCAACTTTTATTATAAAATGGCGATTGTGGGGTCAGATGAGGTGGTCCCACGCGACCATAATCCAGAAGCCTTTAGAGAGATTTTAGTTGGGTGAGGTTTGTATAAGGTGTCGATATTATATTATTGAAATAAGGTATACCTCAAAGAATTGCATAAAGTTTTAGTGGCGAAAAGCCTTGCGATCGCATGAAAATTTATCGGCAGCTCTTATCATGAAATTTAAAGTTTAAAAAATATTCAGATCGAGCATATTTTATAAACAATTAAAATTTTAAAAATGAACGGTCTAGATATTTTTTTACAAAATACAATGTTTTCCGACTTTTGAAATCTTGTTTTTATATATATCCATTCAACACAAGGTTAAAATGATAAATTTGATCCCAACTTTTCTTATGGGGTTTTTGAGGCATGTCTCACTGCAATAGTATAAAGGTGACACGTTATATGTATATATTCCTTTATTGGTCAAAGCATCCCTTAGTGTAGCGTTTTAAGATGCGTGTGAAATATGGTATTGTAGGACCACCTCACCTTTTTAATTTTACATTTTATACATACACAAATATAAATCATAATCCCTACCACCTTAAAAAATCAAAGTAACGTGGATCTCTAAACTTTGCTGAACAATGTAGTTTTGGTGTTAATTTTTTTTTTTACGGTGCCTGAAATTTTACTTCCGCCCCTAATTATAAAGTTGTAGGCTCAAAAAATAGTGCGTATTTAACATATTTATAAATAGTTGAAGATCTTGAAAATGGAGGTCTCATATATAATGTTACAAGTTGCAATACTTTTATCCCTTGAAAACCTTTTCTATTTATACTTATACATATCTTTTTTATTTATACTTATACATCTATAGGGCAAGATGATCGATTCGAGACTTTATTTCCGCCATTGGAACTTTACTAGTGGGTTTTTGAGGTGTGCCTTACTTCTATGCTATAAGGCTTTGGGGTACTTTGGTGAGGAAGGAGTCTCTAATGTGTGGCATATTGTGGTACTCTACCATCCTAACCACCTAACCTTTAACATATTCATAAAAAGGAGTGAGGAAATCTTATGCCCAAGCACAAGGTGAGATTTCGTGGTAGAAATGGATTTCAAGATATCATGTTATAAATTATGACACCATCCACCGCCCTGATCATTTATGCCCTTGGGAACTACATTTTATGCTTCATATAAACTTCTTCCATGATAAAAACACATTAATACATATATATTTTATTATATGTGATAAATTTATGAAATATATATTTAGTTTATCAAGTATTTATTAATTTACCTATTTTCAACGCTTTCAAATTATGATTACATATATTTTGCACATAAAACATTTAAATTTAGAAATGGTTTTTATATATTTATGAAAAATACATCTAACTTATCAATTATTAATATGTTTCCTATTTTCAATTATTGTGATCGTGTGTATTTTTATGGTACTTTTAGATTAATAAAATAAAATATTAAATAGTTAAGGTGTATTTGTAAATTTCTCATTGGTTTCCCCTTTTTCCCTTATGTGCTTAAAAAAAGGATATTTATTTTATTTTGGGAATTTAAGATAATTCATCTAAAATTGCATTATTTTAGCAAAAAAAAATAGTTTTATCAAGAAAGAAAATAAGACAAATATACAAAATTTGAACTTTCAGAATTTTTATTGGGAAATTTGAAACAAAAAATAATCTTATTTGAAAATAGTTGTATATATTTCAAATCTAATACTCTATGATTGTATACAATTTATTTTAATTTTATCTTTTTTTTTATATATTGGGTAAAGCTAAAAATTGGCAAGTTCATACTTCTCACCATCATACACATATAAAAAATATTTTTTAAAAACAAAATTTATAAAAAACCCTAATTATAGGGGTATTTTGATTATTTATTATTTTTAATACTTTCATGCAATGGTTTAAAAAGCGGATCGGTGACCTGGATCAAGCATCTAAAAAACCGATCCGGATCGGTGAATCGGCGATCCGGATCGAGAATCGGCTAAATCGTTCGGATTAAAGCTTAAAAAAAATCCGAAAAAATTATTAAAATTCATTATAAATATTTTTTTTTAGGAATCAAATAAAAAATGAAGGTACTACATTATTAACTTTCATTTTTTTCATCAATTTGTGAATATTGAGATGCTCTTTCCCTGTATAAACTTATGTTAACCATTAAATTTGCATCACATAAAAGAAAAATCATAGAATTATCATAGATAAAATATATAATTACACATGGACTATTATAAAGAGTAGACTAATCAATGAAAGAATGGCCATTAAAATATCGTTTTGACAAAAAACCTAATCCGCTAAAAAAATCCAAATTATTACAGCCTAACCAACTATAATCCAAAATTATTAAAACCTAACTAATTATAATATTATATACTGAAATTATAATTATTATTTTATATTTTATAATTATTTTATTAGACAAATAATAACAAATTAAAAATATTTTATAATATTATCTAATTTAAAATGTATTATTGACAACTCTAAGAAAAATAGTACATTACATGATTTATAATGTAAAAATTACTAAATAAAATAAAAGATTTGTTTATCAATGTAAAAATTAATAAAATACGTACAAATTTTAGAAATAACACTTCAATTTTTCAAAAATTTATTTTTTTAGGTTTCTATAATAAATTTAGTGAAAGAGATTGTTAGGAGAAAGATGGAGATTTAAAATAGAATAAACTTTTTATGTTTTATTTTTCAATTAACTTTTTTATTTTTCAATTTTTTATGCTTTTTATATTATTTACAAAAATATTTATACAGTATATAAAAACTATACAACACAAAAAAATATCGACCATGGGGGGACTCGACCTTGAGAGGTCACATAAAAAAGCAAAAGTCTTAACCACTACGCCACTTCACCATATATGGTTATAACTTGATGATTAATAAAATATATTTAAATTTCCTTTTCATGTAATGATGTTTGAGAATTATCCCACATCGAAAGATGGGTATTCCACTTTGGTATATAAATTCCTATGTAATATAGATTAATATGTTTGTGTAGAAATAATAGGGTAACCTCACATGTATCGCACGCGTGCTCTATAGATTAATATGTTTGTGTAGAAATATTAGGGTAACCTCACTGTGTCGCACGCGTGCACATCGCAGGCGTGCAGGGAGGGAACCCGGGCATAATCGGACAGAATCGGGTTGGAACCAGAGTGTTTCTTCTTTAGAACCGGGCGGAACCGGCACGGGTTGTGCCGGTTCCCGAGTCGAATCGGGCGAGTCCGGTTCGACTCGCCGGTTTTTAAAACACTGCTTTCACGTGTTGTATACAATGAGACTAATTGCCTTTGATACAAGGAAAACACAATTACTTATAACGATCCTATGTGAAATTTGATAGCTTCGGTATATCATAAAGTCAAAAAAAATTTATTTTTAAGTTTGAGCATGGTCAATGGAGTAAATGCAATCATCAAATTTCACATCCAATGGTGAAGATTAATTACGACCACCTTATGCCAAAGGTAAATAATCTTATTATACATTTTTCCTATTATTATAGGGGTGTGTGGGGGTGATAAGAATATACATATAGAACTGGAGGTTAATTTGATATACCATTTGGATTGAACTTAAAATATAAAATATGTGGAACTATTTTTTAAAATATAAAAAATAGAGCAGTTTTTTTTGGGGTGTATTTTCCTTTTTTTTTTTTTTGTTTTTAATTTAAACTTTGTATTTCTTAGCTAAATAAAATTCAGGGATCATTATTAGGACATATATGACATTGTCTATTTATTAGGGATTATATAAGAAAGTATAGAGTAAGAACATAGAGACTAATAGTACATGGGGTTATTTTAGTCCATATATATAATAAAATATATTAAAAAAAGGGTGTACGTACTCGACCAAAATTTCCCTGCATTTCGTTCATTATGAGAAGCTTCTGAAAAGAATTTTAGGGTTTAAGGGGGTGCTCAGAAGAGAATTCATCCACCTTCTCTTCTGTTCATCTTTACATGCAGAAACTCACAGGTATTTACAGTCATCAACCCTAATTTGTCGTCTTTTTTCTTTTGGATTTAGTTTCCCTTTGCCTTAGAAATGATTTCTGACCAGTATAATGCGCAATTCATGCTTGTAGTGTTTTGGGTATTTTCGTCGTTGAAGTTTATTGTCTGTGGATTATCTCATTTCTGAATTTGTGATTAGAGCTGCTAATTCAAACTTGTTTTCATGTGGTGGAAATTTGATCTTTCATTTCATTTTTTTTAATATCCCATTGAGTGAGTAATGGGAAGGATTGTTTGGTCTGTTGGTTTTCTTTCGATTGTGTTTGTTTGGTCCTCTGTATTGACTTGTGTGTGATAAGTACCATTTCTAAACTTTTTTTTTTCCATCCTTTTTTGGCATTTTGTTTTGATGACTATTCTACGATGTCTTCTGTTTTAAGTACTGTCTTTTTTATGCCATATCCAGTTCTCCGCTGTGGTACTGAAATCCTCGATTGTTGCAAAGGGGTTGGCTCCTGTTTTTATTTTACCGCACACTTTAAATTGAAGCGTTATGTTTGAGCTAGAAGACCAAAAAATTTCGGAGGTTGTTATTGTTAATGTCACTACTTGTTTTTATTTATTTATGCATATAATTAATGGGTACGAATTCTCTTATTGAGACTCTGGATCAATTGTAGCCTCAGATTTTAAAACCACGATGTTTTACCAAAATCTCTAAGTAGGAGCCAGATCTGTCCTTGCTTGTAATAAGCACAATTTTGAAAAGAAAAGGAGTTATTTAGTGTATGAAGTATCTCTTTGGGAATTTTGTACGACTACTGATCAGTAGTCACAATGATTTTAGAGTAGTTTTCATGAGATTGAAGTGATGGCCGAACTTCATCATCTTTTATGTAGTAGATTTGCATATCACCTTGAACTCCTTTTCAGTCGTAGTAGGTGCTTTAAAAGGGCAAACGACGTGTACTCAAAGGGATTGGAGATCTGCTTTTCTGAATATGCATGATACTCTCTTTGTACCTGCCTAAAACATGTGTAATTTGATTTCCTTAGTTGCCTGCCTGAAAGAAATGCAATTAATGAAACCTGTTGCTTTCATGCTAGCAAGATTAGATGAAATTGGATTAAGTAATTAACAAAAAATGGAAATGATTTCATTGCTCAACCTTTTATGAACATAACAAATAATAATTTCAACAGTGTCAAGAGAGTATTTTTTGATTACCGTATGCTTTCCGAAGGCATATTTTAGTTTGTTCTCCCACTTGTCATTCTTGGGCATCAACTCAGTTGGAATTATTGACCTCCGATGGACATGAAAGGCATATACTTGCTTTATCAATTTGTCTCAAACAAACTCATTTTTCTTTGGAATTATCGTCAGTGATCAACATCAATGAAAGGGCACTTAAGACTTGAGTGACCCAAAGAACTGCAATGAGAACTTAAAGTGGTAATAGTGGAAAGAACATGATTAGAAGCGGCAAATTCAAAGCATTGTTAAGAGTTGTTTAATGGTGCGAGGATTTTGCCGAGGATCAAATCTATGAATGAGAGTTTTCTTCTCGAGAACTTTCACTTTCCATTAGCCCCTGAAATTGTGGTTGTTCATCTTCTACTATCCTCTTCAAAGGATTTCTAGGACATTCCAGCATACTTCCATGGGGAATCACTTGAAACTGATGTCGCTCTGCACAACATGTCAAGCACCACCCATGAGATGAAGTAGGCTTAGAATCTTAGCATACACAATCATCTTGAAACTTTTTGGGTGAATTGCTAGCCATTAGTCTCCTGAATGGATTCATAATTTCCGACATCTTCCGTTCCTTGTCCATATATTGTTGTTGTTCTTTTGTGTTTGATAAGAAGTGATTACATTCACTATAACGGAAAATTTTCATGATATGGATTGCTATGGCATCAGTCGGTAGGTAAATCATCATCTCAGCAGATACCCCTCATATACTTCTATTCTTGGCTTGGTGCTTGGTTCAGCTCTTTTTTTTTTTTTTTTGGGAATGGGGCTTGATGCAGCTATTGATATCGGATAAGGGCATGATGTTAAGTTTACCTCCCGGAGCGACTCCGAGCCCAAGATCTATATAAAAAAAAGAAGACTTTAAGACGAACTGCACACTCTTCTGATTGTAGTAATTCTGTTCAACATTGTTAAACCAAAAAGAGAAAAAAACAGTTCTGTTCAACCATCCATTTGCATGTTTTATTTATGCTGCCTTACAGTATATTTTGTTTTTGGGTGTCAAAAGAAACAAACACAATAGATATTGTGATTGGTTGGTGCTGATTAAGCTCTCCAGAGGATTTGATTTGATACTCATATGTTCTTGCATTATAAGGCTTTAAAAATACTTGCATATAAATTTTAATACTCAAAACTTGTGGTGATGGTATCTACTTGCTGATGTAGGGAGAAAATTAATAATTCGGGAAAATAACTATAAAAATGAATAGATGAGAGATTATACCCCCTCTCTGGCTGCAAGGGTGGACCCCAAAGATCTCTTCATAAGATCAAAGAAAACTCTTTCTTTACTCAATTGAACATCATTTTCGAAAGAGAGATGTTTGTCCCTTTTAAATAAATAAGAGAGAGAGAGAGAGAGAGAGAGAGAGTAAAATAGAATAAAATAAAACCCCAAAATGACTCTTTCTCTACCTCCTATATCACATTACCCACCCCCAAGTCTCCCTAACTTCCTATTTTTTCTTATATGTAAATCTTCTCTCCCATGTCTTTGAAGTCCATACAAATTGGAATCTTTTATAACTCTCTCAATATAACGTGAGTCCCCACAATCTCTTCCATGAGAGTTATCTACTAAACAAGGAATAAACACCTCAACCCAAAAAAACAATTGGAAACTTCTATCCTACGTATAAACTTCAACTAAATATTCCTCATCTCACTAAAAACAATCAAGGCTAACTTATAAAAAAAACTCACGCACCTCCCAATTCCTAAAAGTTAATCCCATAAAAAAAAAATTTAAAATTTGAATTCTCGAAATTTTTTATCTACATCACTTGCCCAGGTCATCCAGCATTGAAAGGCTTCTCAGTTTACTTGACCATGTGTTTTGAGCAGATTTTTTCCCCCGTCTAAACAAATTTAAATGATTTGAGTTGATTTATCCTTTGACAATGTTCAAGTGTGATGGATCACATCTGGAAGTTCGAGCATTGATGTCTTTTGAGTCAGGCAGAATTTTTGTTGAGTGCATTCCGTAGCTAAACAGATGGGGAGAGTTATAACATGATTATAACGTTAATGCTTGCTTGTTTTGGTTTTTGATATATGTTCATTTAATGTTACTCTGTTATTACATCTCTATTTTATGCTTCCCTTTTGTGTAAGCTATGATTGCCAGGTTTATCTTTAATTTCTTCATTATTAATATTTTTATTTTGTTACAGGCTACCTGTGGGCAATGGTATGAACTCATAGGAAACTGGGATCTCTAGGAGGAAGGAAGCCATTCAAGACCATTTGATGCAGGAGAATAAAAAAATTGCAGCATGTTGGGAGTAAATGAAAATCTAAAACAATTAGAGGATCTGATGAAAATTGCTGGATCTTTCTTTGTTGACATTCAGACTTATGTTACCCCACCATGGGCAGCTATAGTTGCTGGAACTTTAGTGCTCGTGACTCTTTCTCTTTCTATGTTTCTAATATTTGAACATCTTTCAGCATACAAGAATCCTGAGGTCCGTTTTAAAATCTTGTGTTTCTGATGTTCAGTTTCAAATTTTAAAATGTAATACAAATAGTTTATTACTTTTATATGTAGTGTGGTGAGATCTCTTTCGATGTTTTGCAGGAGCAAAAATTTCTCATTGGTGTCATTCTAATGGTTCCATGCTATTCAATTGAGTCAGTAAGCTCTTTCTTGCTCAAAATTGTAGGATAGGGAACAACTGTTTGCTCAATAAAGTGGTTTCTTTTTATTAATAAAAGAAGGCAAAGTTTATATAAGGTGTCAACCTTATACTGTTGAAATAAGGTGCACCACAAAAATCCATCTAAAAAGGGTGGTCCAATCCTTCATGTAGCATACTTTATCTGATACCTCCCATTTCCAATTGGTTTGCACATTATCATGATTACTCGTTGTAATTAATCCTCTCTCTTTCTTTTGCAGTTTGTATCGCTAATAAATCCATCAATCAGTGTTGATTGTGAAATTTTAAGAGATTGCTATGAGGCTTTTGCTATGTACTGCTTTGGGAGATACCTGATTGCTTGCTTGGGTATGCCTAACCACGAACCTGTGATATCAAAATCTATTCTTCCAGAGGTTCAGTTTGCCCTTTTTTTTGTTGCCTTTGTTTTTTATTTTTTTGAAGGGGGGGAGACGGGGTGTGGTGGTGGTTTGGAATGTTTACTGTGAGGTTCAGTTTGTCTTTGCTATTTGTTGGTATGGATCTTATTACTTTATAAGGTTCGGTTTGTCTTTTGGAGTAGGATCATGCCCCAATGATCTTCCATGGTATCTAACAATAACTTGTCATATCTATATAACTTGCTTGCATGCTTTTCAATGGAGGTTGTGGTTATTGGTTAATGCATTTCACTTTGTTCTCTATTACAATACATGTATGCTTTGTTTTTATTTACTAAATGTATTCAAGTGCGAGTTTTTGAATTCAAACCTATTTGAATTATTTCTGTTTGAGATATATCAGAACCCTCCTTCTCGATTAATTAGACATACAGAGAAAAATATAACCAACTTCTCTAGATTTTAAATAGAAGTTTGGTAAACATCATTACTAAGTGATAAGCCTAAAGTAAACCATTCTTTCAAGAAAAATGATATGCCTAGATATCCCATCATGCATTCCAAGCTGTGTCTGTAACTCTGTTTTCAGTTATCAAGCAACCTATATTATCTTTTTCGTTTTTCTTTCTGGTGCTACTATGGGATAAATTGATATCATTAGTACATCTTTGCTAGATGTCTATATCCAGATATGGTCAATTTGAGATGTGTGCTCAGTGTTTTAGTTCATGGAACCATTGTGTTTCATAAGGGCATACAAGGAAGTGTCTAATGATAGATTGTGAATTCAATGAACTGGTTTACCTGAATGTTCCTTCTTTGGGTCTTCTATGTAATTGATTCTAAGGTAATGTCCCTTATGATTACAAGCGGATCATGTATCCCAGAGTTTTCAGTGATAGAACTCTGTTAGGGTCTGCCAAATATAATTTTTTTAATGGAGATGCAACCAAATATATTGACCATTGAATTGTGTGCTTGAGACTTACTGCTATTAATCATTCTAAGATCTTCTATTCTTGATTTGTGATTTATGGGCACAGTGATAAACTTTGACAGTGTTTGATTCTCTTAGTATCTTTCTTTTAATTTATATATTTTAATTTATATAATGGTGTCTTCAAGGCGGTGAGGAGAGGACCATTGAGTTTATGAAAAGGAAGGGTCGCTTAAGTTCCAAAACGCCATTATTGGAGTCTAGTTCTGAAAAAGGAGTTGTTAAACATCCTTTCCCGATGAACTACTTTGTCAGACCATGGAAACTTGGTCAATGGTTTTATCAAGTTGTCAAGTTTGGTATCGTTCAATATGTAAGTGTCTTCTACATTTGAGAAACATTATTCTTTCCATTTTGTTAGCTAGGTATCAATTTATTCTTTGTTATTTGGAGTTTCTCTACTGTCTTGTTTTATAATTAATATTGATTGAGTTTTGGAATTTTTTGTAGATGTTGATAAAGACCTTTACTGCTCTTTTAGCTGTGGTTTTGGAAGCATTTGGAGTATACTGTGAAGGAGAGTTTAAATTGAACTGCGGGTAAGATGATGGTATTGGACAATTAGATCTTGCTAGAAAATAAGTCAATATTTACCCTGTAATTAGTCTTCTGGTTTTCTCTCTTGTGGGCATTTTGCTGCAGTTTCAGTTAATTTTTAGTGTATAATTCAGTTAATTTTAGTGTATAATTGCTGCAGTTTCAGTTAATTTTAGTGTATAATTGTTACTATGATTATTCACTGGTTTTGGACTCCCTGTTGATGTACTGTTTTGGGTATTTTGGTGGTTGTTTTGTGCTTCACTCTTTTTCTGAAATTTATCCTGGATTACAAATTTTATCCATTTATCATATTCGGTATTAAAAGAGTAAGGAAATCCATACCAGTCACAACCTCTCCACTCATATTAATGATAAGTTTGAAAACAGAAAACATTTCATGGGAGTCGGTCCTTTACTTGCTCTACAGTTAGTTCATGTGTGCTGTTGAGTATCTCACAAGAACTGTGGAAAGATATTAATTCTTAGTAGTGTTATCAAATGGGGGATTTGGACTTGATGCGGTTGGGAGTCCGATGTGGGATGTGGCTCTCTACGGTGCCAATTCGGGTGGATATGCGATGATGCCGTCAATGTATTTAAGAAAAAATAGATAAATATAAAAATATAAAAATGCATAGAAAAATACATGTGTGATTTATGAGATAGTTCAAACTTTAATTTAGTACTTTTCTCTAATTTTTAGCTACCGAGTCGCCTGATTGTCTGATAAAGAGTGATATAGTTTATATACATGTGGTGTAATATAATATAATCCATTCCATCCCAATAGTAACAATTAACAATTCAACTTAACATCCAAAGACCAAAAATACTTTTTCGATTTTATTTTTATTTTTTTGACTGTCCAAGTCCAAAAATACTTCACAACCAGGAGTTTACGGCTGCAACTTCAAAGCCACAACCTAAACATAACTTACAAATCCCATTTCAAAAGAAATTTCGATTTCTTGGATTTAATCTCCTAGGCCTTGAATCCTTCAAATACTTGTTGAAACTTCTCTAGAAACTTTCAAAATGAAGCCCAAAACAATATCTAACAATCCAGCAAAGATTTAAGAACAAACCCCAAATTGTTTTCCTAAAGTTTTGGAAGCACTATATTTTTTTTTATTTCAATCCTCTTAGAACCATGAAGCATGGATCTAGGGGTTTTGGCCGGAGTTATCTATCCCCCCGGGGAACCGTTCCCCCCCCCCCTTTTGGAGGAAAGGAATTATAGTTTTCCCCTGCTCATGGCCGGAACCCTACTTGTGGGTGATATTGATATGGGCAATGCGGCCGCATATGCATTTGATGTGGCGCATGTGCGTTTGATGTGACACATATGCGTTCGATGTGACGCATATTCGTTTGATATGACACATGGATTCGATGTGACACGTATGCGGTTGATGCGCCGCATCATGAAAGCTCGGATATGCGGGTCAGGGCAATGCGCAGATGGCCGTGCAATGCATTATGAGGTCACATTTGCTACCACAGGTTCTCATAGTGACATAAAATCTGAATGAGAAATTTTCTGAAGCTTCCTACCATTCCTCCCACTCTGATCCTCACATCTCATAAATATGATTTGGAGAATGTTCTAGTTCATTTTATCAGTCTGTAGTCTAAGGGTCTTTGTGTGTCTTTCCTCTCTTCTATGTTGGTGGTTGTTATGTTGGGCCTCCATCTTGGAATCTGAGACTTTAAACACTATAGCAGGTCTAGCTAAAGATGGGCTCTCTGGCCCAGATGTATCCCGGGTTGCCTTTTTTTTTTTTTTCTTTGAGGATTGTATTGGGCTCATAGTCATGGAACTCTTCTCAGACCTTCCCCAAGAGGTATATGAATCATAAGGGTATGGATGTGAATTTTATTGCATTAGTTCCTAAATTAGACGTAGTAGAAAAAACTACCAACCTCAAGTCTAAGTGTCAAACAGCCTCCTAAACATCTCCTACAAGATTATTACAAAGTTTCTCACCTCGAGGCTTCTTCCCATCCTCATTAAAATTATTTCCTCGCCGGTTCTTTTGTTCACAAATTCTGGATGGTGCACTTACGCCCCATGAGTGCATCTGCAAGCATCATCAACTCAAACTTCCTGGTATGATCTCTAATCTTGAATCTGAGAAAGTTTACGATCATGTAGAGTGACATCCTAGAAGATGTGATGAACATAATCTTATTCAGTCCTGTTTGGACTAGAGTTCTTGGATTTGAGTATGTATTTCCTTGACCTACTTCTCTGTCCTTGTTAATGTATCTCCCCAAGGTTTCTTACCAGCATCATGAGGCCTCTGGCAAGGAGACACCCCTTCAACATTTCCTTTTCGTTATGGCTGAAATCTTCAGTTAAACCAACAATGGCCTTTATTACAATAACCTCCTTCACGGTTTCCATGCCCCCAGTGGCCCGTGTGTCTCTCATCTGCAGGGCATTGAGGACACCTTATGCATTTGCTAGGCAACACCTTCTATCTCTCTGGTTGTTTCTTAGGTGCTTTGAATTGGCTTCTAGCCAGCATATCAACATGAGAAGAACCAATTTTATTGGTGTTGCCATTAACGACATTCCTGACTTGCCCATAGTCTGTCTTGTAGCCGAGACATGCTCCCCTTGAAGTACTTTGGTCTCTCTATGTGCTTTAGCAAACCAAGGAAACATCAGCAGGACAGTGTCATGGAGGTGTTCGATAAGATATTAGCTGCATGGAAGTGCCACTACCTCCTTAGGATGTATGTTCACCTTTTTTGATGGCCACCCTGTCCAATATCCCCATTTTCCAAATGTCCCTTTTTTGGATTCGTGTGGCAGTTGTCCACGTGTGGAGTGGGGCAGGAGACTCCCACAAATACATCCTCATCAATTGGAACACAGACTGTCTTCCCAAGAGGACTGGTGATCTGGGCACTAGGAAGCTCAAGGAGACAAAACTTGCCATCATAGGCAAGTTGTGGTGGTGCTTTGCCACCGAATTGGGTCACGTCTTGGAGATGATAATCTCACAACACTATGGGACTGACGATCGTGGATGGCTCCCCAAAGGCCCATCTTAATGTTTTATCATTGGTGTAGTGTTTCAAAAAGCGCTAGGCGGCACCTAGGCGGTCAGGGGGTTCAGGCCGCCCAGCACCTAAGCGGGGTGCTCAGAACCTGAGCGGCCCAGTAGACTTTTTGTTTTTTGGGTTTTTCTCTTTCTAAAATAGGCTCTAATGGGTTTTAAATTTCAAATGAACCTAAAACCACAATTTTGCACCTTTAGTATTTAAAAAAGACCCAAAAATACCCTCAACGAGGGGCATTTCTGCCCCTAGGCGGGGCGCAAACCCTGAGCTGCCGCCTAGGCAGGTTCCTGGGCGCCTAGGTGGACGCTCATGGATATCCGCGTAGGTGTTGAGTGGTTCGCTTTTTAAAACACTGATTGGTGCTTGTTGAAGCATTATCCATATTTGTGCCTATTTCACCTAAGAATTCACTTTCCAGCCCAAACGGGAGGTGCATCAAGTTTTGGCATGACCTCTAGATGTAGTCTTCCACGCTTGAATATTTATTCCCCGGCTAGGCAATTTTGCCACTGATATAGAGGCCTCTATATCTTTTTGAGGAGCTCGGTGCTCGCCAAAGCTGGGCCCCTCTCTTCTGCCACAATTTGAACCCTCAAGAAGCATCTGACTTTGCCTCTCTTATGGAGACTTTAATCTGACAGGGGGCCGATAAAATATAAATCTATTGAAGCCCTTCCACCTTAGGAAAGCCCTCGGACTTCTACAATCACACATCCCTGCAAACACCTATCCAGCCATTGTCAATCTATCCAGGTGCATCATGCTTTTGACTGGCTCGTTGTCTTTATCGAAGTGCTTACCCTAGATAATCTACAAAGGCGTGGCTTCAGTATTCATGTTCAAAGAGGAGGCAGAAACAGCGATCAATCTGTATTTCTACACTGCAACGCTGCTTCCTAGATCTGAACCTTCTTCTCTCTATTCAAGTTTGCTCGGGTTGCCCGGCATGAATTGCTAGCTTAATTCCAGATTTGGTTCGCCTCCCTTTCCCCAATTCTGGCCTTATCATTTGGCCTTTTTCCATCTTATGCATCCTTGATCCATTTGGTTGGTGTAAAATCGTAGAACATTCCAAAGTGTAGAACTGCGTATCTTCCACCTTATTGACTATATCAGAGCTTTGACCATCACATGGACCCTGTCCTTTGGAGAGTTCAGTGGCCAGTCCTCCCCAGATTTTCTTTCTCTTCTTCTTCCATTGCCCTATCAATATATTTTCATCCTGGGCCACAACTTAAAGAATCATCAAGCTCAACTTCGATGGTTGCACCATAGGCATAGGGGTGGCAGTTGGACCCAGCGGGTCGGGTCTCCAAATGACTTGTTCTCCACCTAGGATCGGGTCTGGCATGGACCCTATCATGTCGGGTCCGGGTCATGTGGGCCCAACCCAACCCGGTATAAAATATATGCAATATATATACTACAATATATAATATAATTTTTTTGCATTTTTATATTTTTTATAGCCGGATCCGGTTCCAAATGACTTGGACCCTACTCGGGTTGGTTCCGGCCCGGGAAAAACTTAGTCGGGTCGGGTCTGAGTTGGGGTCTACCTGAACCCGACCCGATCCGTTGCCACCCCTAATAGGCAATCTGGGGCCTGCTGGTATTACAGGCATTCCTAGGCTATAATGGTGTGATCTTGAGGAATTTCTTTGTCTATACTGGAATTGTAGTCTCCAACATGGCCAAAGCCATGGCTCTTCTTGCTGATCTAATGATATGCACATGGATACCGAAGGCATCTCCTGCAGTGTTTCTGCTTGGGCCTCCCAGTTCTTCCCTGTAACTTTGAGATTTGACCATAGTTTTATGTTACAACTTCCCTCTTGTGACTCCATTTTTATGTCACTTTCTCTGACCCTCCAAGAGAATCAACCTCTTTGGCAGGCTGTCTGGCCAAGGAAGGAGCGACCAAGCCTAGCCTTAGTGTGGTACAACCAGAAGATCCCCCTTAGCCATGCCCATCTCCTTCTTGTTTGTCTTTTTATAATCACACTTTTTGCACTCTGCTGTCATCCTTGTACAGAATTACCGAGTTTTTTTTGTTTTTGAATCTGTTTACTTTGAATTAAAGAGAAAGTGTACAAGATACAAAAAATAATCTATCCAAAAAAATGGCCACCCACAAGCTGGGTGGTGTATACGGTGGACCCTGTTCGCGGTCACTATACAGAAAGGTTTCCAAGACGCCCAAACAAGGGAAGGAGAGCAGGAATACCGAGTTTCTTAAGCCCTATTTCTACTACTTGTCTCGTAAGACAAATTTTGTAAATTCTCAGTGTTTTTTGTACAGAGCTCGCAGTTTGTGGATAGCCATTTTTTGGTCTAAATAGCTCCTGGCTTATGGGTAGCCCATTTTTTTGTATACTCACCCCTTTCTTAATACGAATTTTAACATTCTAACAAAAAAGTGTTCCTTAACATTCATAATTTAATATTCTTTGGATTGCTCCTGTGTGATAAATGTTTGTCCTTTTATTCACTTGCTGTTGGGTCAATCCCTGGCTATAATTGCTCTTAAGGACTTATTTAAAAATGTTTGCTGAGCTACATAACCCACTATAAAACTTTCACTTTGCTCGTGTTGGTACTTTCATTCATGAGTCTTAAATTTGTTAAATGATTTGGTGGAAAGTATTTTCATGAAAAGAAGTTGCAAATAACAAATGGAAAAACCCAAAAAACAAAAAGTACAGAATGCTTTGAATAAGCTACTCGAAATTGCTACCAAGACTTTAGACATCCTGAGATTTTCTAAATTATGCTGGGAACAGTGCTGACTCCTCTTTGGACGATACATAGGTGATTTAAGAAAGAAGTCAGCCAAGATGATATCCTCACAATCATTAGCTATTTTCAAATCCGATCCATTGATGTTGCTTAAGTTATCTTGTGAAATGATTTGAGAGTTTATTTCAGGTGCTGCATTTTTTTTTTCTGAATCAATGTTTCATATTAAAACATATTTTGTCTTCCACCTTTAAAAACATAAAGCACACTCGCATGTTAAATATTGTAATGAGTTATCCGACATAAGTTGCAATGCTTGATGAGGGGCGCACTGGCGAATATGTTGCATGAGTTTTATTTTTAGGGATCTTTCCCCAATTTTTTATTTTGCCAAGCTTTTCTGATGTGAGATAATTTCTATCTTAAACTTCTGTAGGTACCCCTACATGGCTGTTGTTCTGAATTTTAGCCAATCATGGGCACTGTACTGTTTGGTTCAATTTTATGCTGCTACAAAGGATGAGTTGGAACATATAAAACCTCTAGCCAAGTTCTTGATGTTCAAATCCATTGTCTTTTTGACTTGGTGGCAAGGTGTGGCAATAGCTATTCTGTATGCCTTGGGCTTGTTCAAAAGCGCTATCGCTCAAGGCCTACAATTCAAATCAAGTGTACAGGACTTCATCATTTGCATAGAGGTATTTGTAATTTCTCTTCTTGTACGACAATCTGCATAGCGGTATTTGTATTCTCTTCTTCTACACGTGCTTTACTACGAGTGTTAACTTATTTATTCTAATTAATTTTTCTGCCTGGATGAATTCCAGACATCTTTTCTTTTACCTATCTTTGACTTATCTTCATGGAAGCCAAGCCTTAAACACTTCTGCTTTTTGTAAATATAAAACATGTACATCATATGAGTACATCGAAAAGTATACATCACGTTGTACCCTAAATATACAAACAGATGTTTACGTGCATAGTGGCTGAGTAAAACTCAATGGGAAAAACAAATAAAGCCAAAGATATTCTTTTCATACTCTGGCTTGGGCTTGATTAATTAAGGTGTTGACTGTTGTGACACTACTCCCGAGTTCAAATCCTACTGCAGAACTGCCCGACATGCACACACACGCAGACAGAGGCACACATATCATGGAACCACTGGCAAAGTGCGAGGGAATATCCACATAATAGGTTATCTTTCTTCTGTTTCTCTTGGCTGACATCTTGACTTCAACTTTTGTTAATCCATAGATGTGGCAGGAAGTTATAACTACTGCGACTGAGGTGGATGATCCCGAAAATGTTAGCCAACATCTGAGGGAATAAAGTTTCTTATCAATAACAGTAAGGGAATTATCCTTCACTATTGACAGGTCTCAGAATGAATTAGATAACACTTTCAGGTCAGTCCAAGGTTTTTGTTGCTTCTGTTGCCATTAAATTGCAATACTGGAAGGCTCTTATGGTACATGCCGATTAATATGTCTGAAAATGTCTACAAGCCCCTCACCTGAATGTCGGGCAGGCTTATCTATAGTTCATTGCTTGTATGGAAGGGAAGGAAAAGCTGCATCTTCTGAAGGGCTGGGGTGGTGAAGAGAACATGGTCCAAGTTATTTAAAGGAATGCAAACATGGGCTTCTCGAAATGGACTTCCATTATTTGGTCAACTGAAAACTGATGAAGAAAGGTGCATGCAAGTTTTGACTTTATGGTGAAGACCATATGATGGGGCTTCCTTGTGGAGTTTAGAAATACAGACGAATGGATTTCATTGCCAAAGGGGCTTTGAGGCTTAATGTTTATTTATTTTTCATATGCATTTGATTTGGTATTCTGGGATATAACCTAAGGACTAAGAAGAGAATTGTCAGTAATTGGCACTCCGTAAGCAGCAATAAATAAAGAAGTTGATGGGCCCCCTATGGATCAAGCAAGATACTCATTTTACATTGGATGTTGTGAAGGGTTGATTTACGGAAATTTCAACTGAAATTTACTTATTATAGATGTCCTATGATGCAATGTATACACAAAAAAAAAGAGTTTTCTTGGTTCATCATCCTGCATAATGACAAAATATAGAAATATTGATTCATCTTCCCACAATGGCATACTATAGAAATGCTTATTATTAACTATATGAGAACTTTAACATGCTAAAATTGTATAATTGGAATTATGGGAATGTGTGGCTTTTTAATATAATGAAACAAATAATATCTCATTCAGTCCCTCGAAATTTGGGTGAGGGATCTGAAAATTTGCATGCAATTTCATACATCAAATTGTAAATTGATTTATATTGATTTGTGTCATTCATGTGGACTTCAAAACAAATAGGAATTAAAATTGACTTGATTTAGGTATTGAAAGTCGCGTCTTAAAGACTTCTTGCGGTTGTTGCATGCTCCCTTTCTTCTCTCTCTATGTGTGTGTGTGAGAGAGAGAGAGAGAGAGAGAGGTTCATAATTTTTTTGTTGTATCAATTTTGTAGTAAAAAATTTGACGGGCCTATAATTTTCTTCCAGCACAGATGGGCATTGCTTCAGTCATTCACCTCTATGTTTTCCCTGCACGGCCTTATGAACTGATGGGTGATCACCATACTGGGAATGTTTCTGTTCTTGGGGATTATTCTTCTGTGGACTGCCCTGTAGACCCAGAGGAGGTCAAGGATAGCGAGCGCCCCACAAAACTGCGACTCCCCCAGCCAGATATCAATCCGAAAGGAGGCATGACTCTCAGGGAAAGTGTTCGGGATGTTGTTCTTGGTGGTGGTGGCTATGTAAGTCCCATGATCCTTTCCATTTTCACTTATTTTATGCCTTTGCTTTATATTTACATTGCAAAAGTGGCTGACTTTTGAATATCTATTGGATTTCAGTACCGTTTTAAATCTGATTAGTTTGCTTAGAAGTGTTTGAACTTGGTTTTCTTTTTTTTAAACAAAGGCTTTATATACTTAGTGCCTCGTTCTTTTCCTTTTTTTACTGGAAATGGTTAAAAATTTAAGACCAAAATTGGCCAATGTGTTTTTTAATCAAGCTCTTTGTAACCAACCGCATCTTCCCTTAACAAATGTGACTAATCCTCAACCTTGCAAAACGATACTGCTTTTGCAGTCAAGAATTCATCCCATGTATTAATTACACATGCAATCATTCAATCTCACAAAAAATTATACATACATGCATGCCTGTAGTTCCCTGAAGTAATTTTCAGACCTTCCAAAGCTCCATGGTTTCTCTTTTTGGTCTGTACTGTTGATCTTTTGTGGGGCAGGGATGGTTTTTTTGGGAGTCATGACATTGTGTTGCAACCCTTGCAGTCTACATCTGAGCCTAGGCGAAACCGTAGACCCCTATGTTCTTAGGATTTATTGTGATATTTATGCCACTTCTGCTAACCCAAGAGGTTCAAACCCATGAAAATGTATATTCCCTCATAAACTGGCTCTGGAGGGGGGTATCTGGGATTTAGACCCTTAAGTACTTGCTGCAACTGAGAGGTCAAAACAATGAAAATGTATGTATTCCTATAAACTGGGATTCGGATCAGTTAATCTGGCCTTAAAACCAAAGACCATAATATTGTCCTTTTTCTTTTTTGAGAATGTATAATGTCGTCCAAAATTAATCTTGCAATTTATTACTGTTGCCAAAATGGCTCCATCTGATGGAGAACACCTGTCAGCACACCTCCTCCCCTCCATTCTTGCAGCCTTTCCCAATCCCTATATTCTCATCCCCCTTCTGTCCCATCAATCTCTTCAATCACCTCTTCTCTTTCCTCTACAGCTACTGTTGTCCCTCCAGCTTTCTCACTCCCGCTCGATGGTGGACACCTGTCTGTAGGCCATCAACTTCCTTCTCTCCCTCCGTCCAACTCTTCTCCATCTCTCCATCCTCAACCCACACCTGCCTCTTCTTGCTGGCCAACCTCGCATCCCTCTTCTTCCACTTCCCTTTCCTCCTCAAGACCTTATGTTGTCTGGTACTCCTCCTCTAACTACTCTCTCCCCCCTCTCTACGAAAACTACGTCCACCTCATTTATCCATGTAAGCCCTCGTCCTCTATACCCCCAGCTTACCCCCTACCCACGCTCTTCCTTCTTCGGTCCTCTCTTGTCTCTTGGCCCCCTTCTCCATCCCAGTAGGAGGAAGACAATCAACATTCCTTGAATGAGCTTTACAACGCTCCTTGGTGGGTCATTTCCAACCACCTTGTAATGATGTCAAAGGTATTGAGTGATGGGGGACTAAGGTTTGGGGTGATACAGACCTCATTTGCTGTCCTCGGGAGATTTCTTATTCTCATTTTCCTCGGAAGACAACCTCCTCAAAGCCCTGGACACGCAAATCATAGATTCAAAAGGGCGTCTCTTTCCTTCACTAGATGTCACAAGGAGTTGGGAGCTGTCAAACCACAAAAGATCTGGCTCAAGGCCTCTCATATATCACTCCAAGCGTGGATCGTGGACACTTTCAGCCACATCAGAGAAGCATGTGGAGCATTCATTGCCGTCAACTGGAGATCTGTCACCGCCCTTTCCCTCAGCACCATCCGACTCCTAGTCGAAACCCTTATCCTGTCACGCATACCCCCCTTCATTTGGTTGGAGGTCAATGATCTCTTCTTCCAGGTTCCGGTGGCCTGGTCTCCAGCCTTCCCCCCCGTACGACAGCAATTTCCTGGGCCACCAAACTCCCGTCACGAGATCACAACCTCGGGAGCACTATCGCCAGCCCACGGTGCTCCACTCAGGGTGGACTACGGTCAACTGTAGGCGCCACTGGAGATTCCATTGCGATCGTCAGATCCGCAATCGCACGGCTCTTCGAAATGGTTTATAGGGAAGATCATCGGTCCCTGATCCTCCTCCACACCTGCCACGTGGTGACATCCCCGCACTCCAGCGGGCCACCTCGCAACCCTGTCTGCAGTCTACAACCCATGTGATGCCACCACTCCCGGTCCATGCAATTGCGCCAAGGAGCACACATGCTCCTTTGTGTGCCTCGCAAGCTAGCGTTCAAATGATGCTACCCATTTCTAATTCCTTTGAAGAGGATCACCCTAATCACGTGATCACCTCCCTTGCACCCTATCATTGGGCGACACCTGGCAGACCTCATGACACATGTCAACAGCCGAACCCCCCAGTCGACCTCCATCCTCCTCCCTCGTCCCATCACATGAGTGTTGGTTCTACTCTACCCGAACCTTCCACTTCTGGTGATCCCCCATCAATGACTCTTATCTTCTTGGTGGGCTCACCATCACACAACCCTACCCACCTCTCTCCTTCCTTGGCTGCCAACCCTTCTCCTCCATGCACCACCTCCCTCCCACCAACTTGGCTTTTGGGGTGAACTACGACAAGGGAGCATCCCAGGAGATCCAAGTCATCCCATCCATGCCATGTGCCAGTTCTTCCCAGTCTACCTGGCAGTCTTCCAGGCACTCTTCAAGGTGCGCCCAATATCTCCCTCTTTCATCATGAAGATTGTAATCTGGAATATCCATGGCTTGGGCCACTACAATAAGCAAATTTCTTTTATGGACCTCTGCTCCAAGTACTCTTCTGCCATCCTCGCACTTGCTGAAACCAAGCTCCCCCAACCCTCCCTTCCGAGATTCGCAAGATCTGGGGCTTCAAGCCCTGCTAGTGGGTTGCCACAAGGCTCCTCGGGGGGATTCTAGGTCCTCAGGGACCCTTCCATTCATTCTTTTGTAACCTCTTAGACTGGCTGATTCGCTCTCATTGTGGTCTTGTCCAGAGTCTCTGACGGGCTAACTGGAGTTTATGGGCCTAACTCTAATAACCTCAAGGATTCCTTCTAGGCCGAACTCCAAGATCTAGCTTCCTTGGCTCCTCCCTCCTATTTGGTGTCGATAGGGGACTTCAACAGCACCAGTTGGTCCCATGATCGCAACTCCAACTACAGAATCTCCCCTGATATGGTCCAATTTTCCGACTTTATCTCCCAGAATCAACTTCTGGACTACTCTCTCAAAGGGGCCCAATTCACATGGTCCAACTTCTGAAACTCTCCCTTAAAACTTGGAGCCGAAGTTGGCCGAACAACTTTCGTTTCCAGAAGGCTGACTTGCTGTAGTCCATCCAATCTTGGGATTCCATTGAAGCGGCTGGACCTCTAACCTTCACTGAACTTAACATTCAGTCCAAAGCTAAGCTCGAATTCCTCTCGCTTCTACACGAAGAAGAGATCTTTGGGCTCAAAGAGCCAAAATCAAGTGGCTCAAACTTGGTGATTTAGATACTGGGTACTACCACGAGATAGCCAACTGCAGGAGGGAAAACTCCATCTCCCACCTCAAAGTGAGTGACTCCATCCTGGGCCAACCTGTCGTCGTTGAACGGGCAGCAATTGATTTCTTCTCTCAGCCTCTCTTTGCTCCCACAGGGCCAAACCCTCAATGGCAGACCTTTCCTGGCATATGCTCTCCCCCGACCAGTCGACTTGGCTGGAACGTCCTTTCGACGAGGACTAGATTCTTCAAGCCTTGAAAGATGTCAGTCCCAACAAAGCATTTGGCCCTGATGGGTACCTAGTTGCCCTTTTCAAAACCTTTCGGGGCACCATTCGGTTAGATATTCTAGCCTTCTTCTCAGAATTTCATTCTGAGGTGTAATCCACAAAGGATGAATGCAACATTCATCCCCAAAATAGGAGTCGAGGAGCTTAAAGACTACAGACCGATTAGCCTAATCAACAATTCCTATAAGTTGTTGTCGAAGGTTTTGGCCACCAGACTCAAGATCGTCCTTGGTCTAGTCATTTCCCCCACACAAGATTTGGTAATCCTGGATGGAGCACTAATCACGCACGAATGTATTCACACCTGCTACAACTCCAAGATACCAGGTCTGGTCATTAGACTTGACTAGGAGAAAGCCTATGACCACGTAGACTAATAAATCCTTGAAAAAATTCCTTGCCAAAGAGGAAATTGATCTGTGGCTGCATCTCATCCCCAATCTTCTCAGTGCTCATAAACAATGTTTTAAAATGCGGGATGCGAAAGCGGTGGGGGGACCGATGCGGCTAGATGCGGTCCGGATGCTGGTGCATCGCCGCGATGCAGTCAATAAATATAAAAACTCTAAAAAAATCTGAAAAAACAGGTTAATGCATAGAACAAAATATGGTGGTGATATATGTGAATAGTGGGTATTTAGTTTATTCATTAACTCCAAAGGTATTAACTATCGGAGATTCTGAATCCATTTTCGCCTGATAGAAACTAGAAAATTGAAACTAGCTTCATAAACCATTTACCAATCAACAACCATAAGCACAAATCTGCAACCACAAACTTTAAAGTTACAAAATATTACAAACAAAAAGTCCATGAAGATTAAAGGGTTTTAAAGTTACAAACCCTTGATTTGTTGTCACTTGTCACAAGTTTGCCCAAACTTCCTCAAATCAACACCCAAAAGATACAAATCAACAACCAAGCATTAACAAATGCACAGATCGAAGAACTTCAAGAAATAAAATTTCCACCCAATTTTTTTTTTGATTCAACTAATCCGATAAAGTGGCTGAAAAATGTGGGTTGGGAGGTTTAATCCCCCCCCAAACCCTTTCCCCCCATTTGTGAAGGTCAAAATGATCTTATTACCCCTGCCCGATGGGTACAGTTTAGAAAAAAAATGGCGAAAGATTATGCGGCCTGATGCGGGATGTGCATATGCGGGGGCATCTCTCCAAACCGCATATGCGGGGATTTTTTATGCACTGCCCAACGCATAGCGCCTGATGTGGCCGCATTTTAAAACACTGCTCTTAAAAGGGTCCTCTATAGGCTACTTCTCGGCCACTAGAGGGCTCTGCCAAGGAGATCTTCTATGTCCATTCTGATTTGCCATTGTGACAAAGTTTTCAATTCCTCTATCTTGAGGTTGTACCAAGCGGGCCTCCTCAAGAGGTTCCGCTCTAGCAGCCTTAGTCCCATCATCTCACACCTTCAGTACGCGGACAATACGCTCCTCTTCTGCGACCCCTTCCCCCAGCAAGTGGTCATCCTGCTTTTGTTCCTCAAGTGCTTTGAGATGACCACTGGATTCAAGGTCAATCTCGCTAAATCCAAGATGATGGCGGTATGCACTGACACCCAACAGGTCGAACTTTTGGTAGATAGGTGGGGGTGTTATGTAGAGGAACTACCATCCTCCTACGTGGGACTCCCGCTGTGTATTGGAATGCCCCGCCTCCCTCAATGGATTACTTTAGTTTAGTAGGGCTTGCTTGCGACTGTAGGAAGTTGGGCTCCTTTTGAAAGGCTTTCCCTCCCTCAGCAACCAGCTTTTGATACTATATATAACTATAACGTTACACTGCCATTTTTCCTTTTTCATGGAATAGCATTGCCTGGGGCTAAGGTAACTCAAGTGGGAGAGCCGTGTTATGGGTGACCTCATTGCACGGTTCAGAGAGCACTTGTGTATGTGATGCAAGTGAACGTGTGCGAAAATGTTGTCGTAAAGTTTCGTTGTTCGTTCCGTCGTCGACCTTGACAGGAGGTTTACGGGATGGAAAGGTAGATTTCTCTCTCAAGCTGGAAGGCTTATCCTCATCAAGCCTACCTTAGCCAATACCCCAGTGTACCAGATGTCCCTCTTCCACACTATTGCCTCGGTTGTACCAGATGTACCAGATGCGCGACTTCTTTTGGTTGGGTGAAGGAGGCCATAAATGCCATCTTATATCATGGCCAGTCTTGTACTCGCCCGAATCCCAGGGTGGTTTGGGTATCCGAAATCTCAAATCCCATATCACAGCCCTTCTCGGCAAATGGTGGTGGAGATTCACCACCCAACCCAATCATCGTTAGAGGGAAGTAATTCGTCACATACAGTGACGGGGTGGACTCCCAGGCTCCGGTGTGTAGAACTACTAGTAACATATGCGACTTTTGGCGGTCCCTTCTCCACCGCCGGGATCTCTTCCTTCAACAAATTTGGTTTAGGCCAAGAGAGGGAAGTAGGGTTAGCTTCTGGTCTGATGTGTGGCTTGGTCACACACCTCTTATGGAACAGTTTCACAACTTCTTTCGCCTGGCTTGTGACACTAATTCAACTTGTGGCTGACAATTTCAGCCATATGATATCAGCTAGGACCTGGTCTCCTAATTTCAGAAGAAACATTACCAATCAGGAGTTAGGATTCCTGGCTTTGTTCGACACTCTCCATCACGTTTATCTTCCCCGGGCAGGAGAAGACAACATCATATGATCACCTGAAGCCTCAGGAAACTTGTCAGTTTCCTCTTTCTTTTGGGACCTGCCAAATCACATCCCCCTCTCCCTTTCGCTTCCAAGGCGTGGACTTGCCCAATCCCCCGGGAAATCGAAGTTTTCTGTTGAATTGCACTCTACAAAAAAGTGCTCACCATTGATCAAATCCAAAAAAGAGGAGTCCTACTTCCCAACCGATGCGCTGTGCCAGGAGGCTGAAGAAACTAATACACATGTCGCCATCCATTGCAAGATACCTTCTCCTTTATTCAAGTGGTCTTGGATCACCCCTTCATCAGTTCCTCAACTCTTCCAAGTTTCCCTATTTACTCCTTGGCCCAAGGCAGGAAAATTCCTTTGGAGGGCTGCCATAGCTGCCACCCTTTGGATTATTTGGCTAGAGAGGAGCAATAGAATTTTGAGGGGCGAGGAAAATTTGGTGTCCTCTTTAGTTGACAAAATTAGATCCCTGGTTTCTTTCTGGGCCAAAAACCAAAAATGTTCAAAGATTTCTCCTTCTTAGACCCATTCAGTAACTGGCACGCTTTACTGAACTTGAGACCTCCAGGATATCTCGGGCTTGTCTTTGGAGGTCACCGGAATTAGGAACCTCCAAACTGAATTTTGATGGTTGCTCGCTCTGGCAACTAGAGACCTTCTGGCATAGGAGGCATCTTTAGATCCCATGATGGCTCGATTATGCGTTCCTACTCCCTATTGGTATTGCAGATTCTAATCTTGCCGAGGCCCTAGCCTTCTTGGAGGACCTTTGAAAGTTCAACCCCAACTGGAGCTCCGCTTTGCTGGTCGAAGGAGACACTCGAAATGTCATTGCTTGGGCCTCTTGCTCTGCCAAATGCCCATGGAGATTACTCACATTTGCAGGGGGGCCTTCGGGTCTCTTGGTAGCACATTTTTAGGGAAGCTAATGCAGCTGCCGAGTTTTTGGCCATGGAGAAAGCCCCACCCAACTCCACCATGGCATTATTGCCAACCCCTTAGAGCGCATAGGCAATCTGAACTGTACTTAACACGTTTCATTTTTTCATGTTATTTGCTGTATAGCATTTTTGGACCCTACAGGGATTTTGTATAGGGCACCCGTCAGAGTGGTTGCCTCATTTTTTGTATACTCCATTTTACTCAACATAAAGTGAACATCTTAAAAAAAAATGTCGTCCCTAATTAAATAGTCCAGAACTCAAAAAAGGAAAACAAATCCTGATGAACTGGCGAAGACTCAGTCAACAGTTAAAAGAACCATGCTATCTGTTAAACATGCCAGTCCAAGGGCCAAAAAGGCCTAAAAGCCCCAAAAAGCCATACTCACAATTGGAATCTGAACAGTGCCCTTTAAGTAGCATGCTCTTGTAAACTCTTTTTTTTTTATCTCCTTGGCTAAACCTGTTGGTGATTTTAGATCATGAATGATGTCAAGTTCACTGTTACGCATGCTGTTGAGCCAATGGAGAAAGGGATCACCCGGATAAATGAAAAGCTCCATAAGATAAAACAGAACATAAAGAGGCATGAGAAGGGTGGGAGAAGAACCAAGGATGATAGCTGTATCGCCTCCTCTTCTCCCACTAGGAGAGTGATCAGAGGTATCGATGACCCCCTACTCAACGGGAGCATGAGTGATAGTGGTTGCAGAGGAGCTTCAAGGGCCAAGAAGCACCGACGTGTTTCTGGTTATACAAGTGCGGAGAGTGGAGGAGAGAGCAGTGATCAGGCTCAGGGTGGCTATGAGATCCGTGGATGCCGATGGATCACCAAGGACTGATAATGTGTGTTTTTCCCATCAGAATGCGTAAGAGATGAATCTAATACCAGTGCACGTACAGAGAGGTTACAGAATCTTGATTCTGGTGAAGTTGCGGGGTTTGTTTTTGGCATGCTGCAAATGTGCAATAGGAGAGAGAGCGAAGGTATATTTGATTGAGGATCCGGTATATAATTTTATTTGCTGCTCTGGGCATTGTAAATTTTGCCATTGGTGATGGTGGGTTTGCAAGGAAGTGGTGGAGGTGCAGATTATGTTCTTTTCTTTTCTTTGCTTTCCATTTGTAACTTTTTCTGCTGTGGGTTACATCCCATTCAAGGAATGCTTTGCATGGTGAGTGACTTTGTATGAATGTAAATTTCAAGGAATGCTATTCATGCAGAGTGGCTCCTTATGATCCACATTGTTGCCCTACTTGTAATACACATTATGCCTGTTTACCTCTAATGGAGTTTTGAGGTTCAATATTGAAGCTTGTAGAGTTGGGGGGCCTTTTTTGGGTCCTTGAAATTAAAGAATTTCTCCATTTGTAGTGTGTGTTGACCATATCCGGGAGAAATCTTCCCGTCATCCTTATTTTACGCCTCATTTTTTGGGAAAAATATTTTCAAATAAATAAGTAGAAAATTTATTAACCAAAATTTTTTTTTTTACGCCTCATGTGAATCTAAGCTTCGCTCTCACATGTGAATGTAAGTACCTCTGTCCATCTCTAACACACAAGTGAGAGCAGAAACCAAAGTTACAGATAAGATGTAGTGTCAATTTTAGGAATCGACAAGAGTTACCATACAATTCAAGAGAGACTTCGAGCGTTTCGAGGACTGCAGTCAAGACTCAAGCTTCTCTTAAACTTAGCAGAAAAAATAAACGATGTAACATTATCTAAGGGGTGGCATGTGTGTCACCTTCGTAGAAAACCACTTCATTGGCTGCCCCAACCAAGCGATTGGATGGAGCTAACACGGTGGGTAGGAGAATGGATCTCCTATGACTGGGATTGCTGGTTGATTTCGGACTGATTTGGTGAGGTGAATTTGTAAGGGGCTCAAGCCCAGGCTCAGGCCCTCACCATTCTACATCGTAGTTTGCTTGCTAGTTCTTCATACCCTGTTGGATCTGTACCAAACCAGACTCCAAATTCCTAATTGAATGAATCTACCCTGAACAGAGTCCCCAAAGAGTTATGCCACCATCCATCAAGCTCTATCTGATGTGACCGTGTGGCTTTTGTACCATTTGAGAACAAGAGCTGGCTCCAAAGGACTAGAATTTGTGAAATTGCTTCATTTATTCCATTCCCTTCGGAAGGGACCTTTTACCCTCTGAACTACCCAAAACACAAAAACCAACAATAGCCAAAGAATTCCTTCTCAAAGCTATACGTTTATTGGAGAAAGCTATACCTTTATTGGAGAAAGGAAAAAGGACTGTATTTTCATACAGAGAGAATTTGTGCCCAAGGTAAAAAGATTAAGGATTGTCTACAAAAAAGACACCAACAATAGCCAAAGAATTCCTTCTCAAAGCTATACGTTTAGCCAAAGAATTCCTTCTCAAAGCTAAAAGCTATACGTTTATTGGAGAAAGGAAAAGGACTATATTTTCATACAGGGAGAATGGGAGAATTTGTGCCCAAGGTAAAAAGATTTACGATTGCCTACAAACAAGACATTTATATTTTATACATGAGAATCACAATCATTCTCACTTGTCAAATTGGATCGCTTGAAGTGAGTCACGAGGTCTGAAAATTTATTTTTTTGAAACTTTTGCATCTATTTACTAACATTTTTACAGCCACTCATTTTGAAATTCAAAAAACAAAGAACAAAAATGATTGTCACTTCTATATATACAAAACAAATAAATACTCTCTCAATCCCAAACGATAATTGGGCTTCTCAATATGATTCACAGAGAATGCGCCTGAACGTGGCAATACAAAGCGATTGACGAGCTTGCATGCCCAAAAATCATTCTATTGAACTTCATATTTCTCATTAGCCGACTCCTTAGTGGCTCATGCAGAAGATGATTTTTTCTTTTTTGAACAATTTAACTCAATGAAATAGTGAGACTTGAGTTCAAAAACAGATTAGGGAACCGTGGTGAAAAACTCGGCGACCAGCTTGTTCACTGCAAAACAGAGTAAAAACTCATTGAATCAAATGGTTTAACTGTGAAAACTTGGTGACTGCTGACTTGGGACCTGGTAGGAATGGAACTCTCTCATACGCACATGCACACACGTGTGCACACACACACACACATCAAAGTTTAGTTGTTTGCATGTATGAAACCCCAAAGGTCATGTACAAAAGCAACCGTATTCATTAACAAGTGCATTCCTAGATCAAATCCAGAAAGCTCCATGCCAAGAGAGAACAAGAATCCCCATCTTCCATTTAGGAACAACTAATGAAGGGAAACAACTATCATTAACACCTCTTCTTCAATATTCAACAAAAACCTCGAGTAATGTGAACAATTTGCTCCTATTGAGACAAAATTCCACTATAATCACATGTAACGGACTCCTGCCAACCTCAGCTTTACCTCCTTACTGGAGGAACAACACCCCTACCAGGTGGTGCAGTAGCACGACCAGCAGCCTGAGCCTGTGTATGGAAACAAAGAAGAGACCGCAGTTAAGAAAAACAAGATTATGAATTTCACTAACACATTGAGAATATATAAATTAAATTGTCTAAATAAAGCAGAAAATTAGTCCCCACTAAAATAGCACAGGAGAAATAAGGAATTTGCACAGTGCATTATTGATCAAGACTGCACTTTTAAGACATGGGTGCAACATAAACAAAATCAGATAAGCATATGAATGTAGTAGTCTCCATTAAAAACAGTGTTAGTAAAGAATAATGATGGAACCTGCAGAAAATATTTTGAATCATAGCGACATGCTGACAGCTTAACCTATCAAAACCTGGTATCAGTAAAATGCCCAACAACATTATTTCTATAGAATAGGGGTTTAAACTTTAAACCCAATAATAGTCACAAGACTCGACGAAAATTTCCACATCGAGTAGAAATATATATAAAGACCAGAAATAACATATATGCATTAATCTATTTCCATTTTCACTCAAAACACTATTTTTCACTCAAATCACCAGCGTTAGAAAGCTAAAACATGGAGATTTTTTTTTAGGAAAAATAAAATAGGGAAAATCTATTGAATATTGAATAGCGCATTTAATTTTTTTGAAATGTAATGGAGTGTTTCAACTTAACATCTTGCTTGAGGAAATAAGTGTCCCAGGACATTTTTCTGCACTGGAACACGAAACAATTCAGTGAAGGTGTTTGTACATGTGGCAGAAACTCACCCTGGCTCGCATGGCAACTGCTCGACCTCGGCCAACTCCCAGGCTTGCACCTTTGCCCTATAGTTGGGAGGGGGAAAAAAGAAAATCAGTAAATTGGATAATGAATCAAAGGGAGGCACTGAAAGATAAATGCTTAAAATAAAATAGCACATAATTCGTTGCCTTGATTCTTGCATCCAATCGCTTGAACATAGGAGCATTCTTTAGCATATCGGGAATGACCATGAACCTGCTTGCAAGAAGATCACATTAAAGATTCACAATATAGTGCCGAAATTCAAATTTCGGATAGAGAAGAACAGAACCAACCTGACTTTGCTGCCTCGAATAAAGACATGCTCAAGCTGTGAGACCTTCCCATCCTGGAGAATAGAGACAATAAAATAAGCTAAAACAATACACACACATGAAAGGAGAATAAGTCTAAATTCATAAGCTAATACTCATGGCTCTAAAGCCACGAAAACATAAAAAATACCAAATCTAACCAACTAAAATGTAACTTAGAGAAATGGCAAAAATCTCTACTGTTTTTTTTTAAGAAATGTTAACTTTGTATAAATGGTAAAGGAATTACAAAAGGATTAATCTATGGACGGCATCCCACAAGCTGGGTGCTCAGACTTGCGGCAAAAATCTCACTGTTTTTTCTGAGCAGTACAAAAGCCGCCACTTTCCTACAAATTAAATTGGGTCAGCTAAATTTACAAAAGCCAAGCTTCATCATGGGAGTTTGCAATGTATAAGGTAAGATAAGTAGTTGAGGGGGGCAGAGCTTTTCAAAGAAATCCACTCTTTCCATCCCTGTGATATATACATCCCTCTAGAAGATGTTCCCCAAGCTTTAAATAGTGAAATGAAACCCAAAGTCATTGAATGAGACAATTTGACAAATCCACTTTCAAGTCATTATTTCATTTTTTTATAGTTTTCTTTGCATTTTATGGCAACTTGATTATATTAATATTTCCCATGTTTCTGCAAGGTTCTAATGTTTATAACATGGTTCTGTGGTCCGGTTCAAGCTTCACAATTCACAAACCATAAACTCCAGTCCAACAAAAGCGTAAGATCTCTATAACTAATGAATCAGTTTCTTGAAAAAAATAATTGTCAGGGAAATTAGTGGTGGCTGAATTGATTTATGAAACTGTTTGAATTGGTGAGGATCTGCATTTTTCTTAAACCACTTTATCCCACTTCATCTGAAGAGAATAATAACAATGGTATGATTCATAATAAGTCATTTCATCATTATAAGGGGTAATTGCTATCACTCAAATAATGCATTTCACTTTAAAACTTTTAATAGCCTCAATTTCCTCAAAAAAAAACTTTCAATAGCCTCACTCACCCTTGATTGTTCTGGGAAAAGTAATAAAGTACTATATGATAGCGTGTAGGTTTTCTCAAGCATATGGTTTTTTTAAAAAAGAGGTATTGAAAAAGCTAATAAAATTGAGATAGAAAAAAAAGGAAACTGTAGAATTCCTATGTCACATATGAACATAAGTTTCAAATAACAAAGACATGTTATACATCTTTTTTTTTTTAAAAAAATACTAATTAATGAATTATTGATAGAATTATGATTTTTGACAAGTAATGTTGCAATAATATATTTGTAAATTGTATTCAATATCAAAGTCAAATTCTAAGATTGGATAATAATTCCAATTTTGTGCAATATATGAATAAAAAACACAATAAATTAAAACACATTACATCAATAAATGATTTGTTAAAACACTGACTAATGAATTAGACCTGATCACTGACCACGACCCTAGTGATGAAAGAATTTCACATGTACCAATTACATAAGTATAGAAGTATGAAGGCAATGGAGATGACTAATGAATTAGACCTGATCACTGACCACGACCCTAGTGATGAAAGAATTTCACATGTACCAATTACATAAGTATAGAAGTATGAAGGCATTGGAGATGTAACACAAGCATTTGCTCACTAATTGAACATGACCCCCATCAATAAGATTCCTTGTTTTCTCAAAAAATAATAATATTCCTTGTCAACAATAGGATTCATATGTAAGTATAAAAGTACGGAAGATGTTGGAGAAATATTGCAAGTACTTTTCAGCGATTGAAAATGGTCTTCATCAGTAACATTCCTTATCAAATTAACAGAATTTATATATCAGTATAAAACTATGGAGGATGTTGGAAAAATATTGGAAGCATTTTTCAGTAATTGAAATGGCCCTTGTAAATAACAGCCCTTATTTATAACAACAAAGAGTAGGTTACACAGACTTGTACTGTACAAATTTTTTTTTTTTAATAATAATACTATTTTTATAAGCAATATCGACAAGAAACCACCACAGGCAGATGCAGTATAGTGTTATGTAGTAAAATGTTTCCAACACAAGGTTTTCCTTTCTAATGGCTCAAAAACTTCCCTTGGCTCTTCAAATTTTCGTGAACAACAAAGATTGTAAAAATGATGCAACGAAACAAACAAAAATGTTATGAAAGTGAAGAAAATGATACAAATTTATCAATAAATGAAATTATCAATGCCTATACAAAAAGACAACCACAAAAATGTGAGTAAAATGAGAAAACATGATACACTGATCATCAAGGCAATCTCTTGAAGGTCACACTACTCAAACCATAATACGGCTCAAAAAGACCATCATGATCTAAGTTATTCCATTTTGCATACATATTCGCATCATTGTTCCCAATTTCAACTTTTGACAAGATTTCAAATAGTGCATATAAAATACATGCCCAGATGAAATATATTTTTCAACTTAAAAATCATAGTTTTAGTAACGAAACTACAACTGAAAATTAGAATACCCAAAATATATAGTATTATTCAATTACAGTGATTTTTATAATAATATTAAAGTGCAATGTATACTGAACCACGATCCAGATACAATGGATTCAATCACGAGGCAAGTTCATTTTCTACAATTGTTGTTCTAACACAAGATTCTTAAAAAAAAAACATAGAATATAGCATAAGCAACAAATTATAAGGGACTAAAAATGAAAGAAAAGCCATAGTTTTAAAGATTAGTATTATGGAATTCCAAACAATAAGCCCCTAAGATATAAAATCAAGTTCATAGTAGATTCTTTCAAAAGATCAACATCACATATGCCACTTAAAATCCATATATATTCTCTGATTAAATGAAATTCCTGGCAGTTTCGTGAAATGCCATTGAAAAGCGTTCCCTTGAGAGAAAAGAAACCACTCAAGACATAATTTTCAGGCATTTCCAAGGCGAAGAAGTCAGAATATCGAACCCTAAATACCAAACCGTAGAAAAAGTGTGAGGTGAAAACCTTGGCAGTATAAGTAATGGACTCGAGCTGACAGTTCCAGTTATCCTCGCACTCCACCATGCTTCCTCTGTAGAGCTCTCCGCTCTTTAACTCCACCGTAACGATATGGCCCGCTGCTTCATGCAAGAGCTTCACCGGTATACCCAAGCTCCTGCTCATTTCTGCAACTCTCTATCGCTCTCTCTCTCTCTACAAAAAAAATCTCTCTGAAGAACAAAAGTCGAAACCCTAGCTCTTCATCGTCTGATGCTATAAAGCGAGTTCCCGCTCGGCTTTGATTCATTGGACTTTAGAACAACCTTTCTTTCCTCATATGACTAATGCATCCTTTGTCTTTCCTTTTGCTCAAGAGAAGCGTAATACCGTGGATCCAACTTCTACCAAACCTATTCGGATCCAATTTCTACCAAACCAGTTTTGGTCCAATCAAATTGGTTCGATAAAATCTGTTCGAATCAAAATTGAGTACTACTTTCGATCAAATTAAGGATTTGGTGTAGACCAAACCAACAAGGTAATATTAGTTGGCTATCCGAATTGTTGGATTGAATGGTCCAGTCTTGATAACTAAAGTGAAGTATATTGTGGTGCTTATAGAAAAAGAAAGCATAGTTTGATGTATTGTTCGAGGCAATGGGGAAATTGAAGGCAACACCGTCGATAGCTTGATGAACCGTGATGGAGAGACCCTGAAACCCCCTACGATTTCTCTCCATGGTCTTTTCTATCTGAATGATGAATTTTAATGAATCAAAGGCCTATAGTACCGTGGATTGGAGTTAACATGATTTATTTTGAACTGTAGAGAATCATAAGGGGGAGAATATACTTTATACCAATGTTATTATGATTGACTATTAATTAAGGATTTGGTTTAGTCAAAATTAATTCAATTGACGATTTTAAGAAGTTAAAAGAAAATTAAAAATAATAATATTAATATACAAATTATATTAAAATATTTCTCAAATTTATTTAGTCGGTCGAACCAGACAAAGTTGAATATTTAGTAGGTTATAGCTGGTCCAACATTGATTTTTCTCATTTTTTTCTATCAAATTCGATTTTTACTTGGGACTAAGGAGATCGAGGTACCGATTGGTGGTTTGATAGACGAGTTTGGTCTGATCTTGATAATTGTGCTTTATTAACGTGCAGTAACACCTCTTACAATGGACATGCTTATTTATTTATTTTGACAAAATAATGGACACACTTAATCGATGTGAATGAATATGTATGAGTTTCGATCAGTCTCGGGCTTTATGAAAAAAATAGAGTAAAGACTCACCTCTAAACTTCGTCTCAGAAAATACGCTAGGCATTGGAAATCTTTATGAGTTCGTTTTGAGTCTGTTTGATTATTTTATAGATATATGTTAATTGTTTTTAGAATGAAAAAAAACCGCCTATCACATCTTGAAGTGATACAGAAAGAATGTTAAGATAGGCGAAGAATGCATGAACAAGGCAATGCAATACATGTTGATCATCATCATCATCCAAGTTTAATTTTAATTATTTAGGATCTATTACATGAATCATATTCCTACATTCATATGTTCATAATTCATGACAAGATGCGAAAAAGTTTTAATGGCAATGTGATGCATGTCCATGTGCATGAATGTTGGGCACAGGATATAACAAATCGTGTCCAAGGGCCACAAACTTTATAAAGCATGGAGCCATGTAAAATTTAGACTTTCAAGGAGCAGTGACTGTTATCGATTAGTGATTCAAGAGAGTTACAATGTCAAAAAAATAAATTGACATGGGATGTCCACAAAGTACCTCAGATGATTAACAACATTTACAATTAAATGCAAATGAAAATGAAGCATCTACCTTATTTTAACTAATTGATAGTCAATATTTGTATTAATTGAGAATATTGTGAAAGGTTTCATTCATGCCTGATCCATGTCGATTAACTAATTGATAGTCGACATTTACATTCATGCCTAATCCACGCCTAATCCTTATGAGAATTCTTAATTCATGAGATTTTCCCATGGAGCACACGTATCAATAAACATGGATCATACTCTTTCTTATGCTTCCAGTTCTTATTTTGATAGTACTAGGACTCCTCTTATTTTGATAGGACTAGGACTACTGGCAACAAAAATCTGGTGTTTTAGTGCTGAGTATAGTCAACCAACAAAGAATTGCTTATTTGTGAAGACAAAAGGAAGGCCTCCTAATTCCACACCAAAATCCTTCCTGGAAAAAGTGTGTTGTGTATGAAGGGAACGGCGATGACGAGCACAGTTGCTCAACTATAAGGGGCAGATCGAATGAGGTTCTTAAACTAGCCTCTTTCTTTAACCGGTTCGTCGTTTTTTAATTATTTTGAAACTAGTATTTCTTTCTCTTTTTTGTGTTTGATAATATTACAGAGTTTTATTAATCAATGAATAATAAAACTAGTCTTTTGGGTGCAGTAAGATCAAGTGATATACATATGCCCCAGACTTCCGAAGAGTATTAGAGAAGTTCTATTCGATACAACATAATACTTTGGTATATCTTTCTCATGCATGGCCTCTCTGTTTTTTATCTTACTTATGCAATCTACTCTTGGATGAAGGCCAGAAATGAAATTTTACATGGGGTTGTCTTTCTGTCAACTATAGAATGGTGTTTTTTTTTGTCGGGTCCTCGAAAGCCCCTCACCTGTGGAATTAGGAATCCCAAATATTGGGATCCCACCCGAACAATATTTTATTAGTTTTTTTTTTTTTTTTCTAATTTTTCTGATGGAATAAATATGACTTTTTTTTCTAAGCAATGTCTTGCAAAAAGAGCATTGGAAGATCACGGAGTTCCTCCAAACCATATCTTTCTTGGCCAAGCAGGAACTATTGATGAAGATCGTCGACTATTTGACATGAGTAATTTTCTATCTATTCAATTGGGATTTCTATTTTAATTACAATTGATAAAGCAAAATAATTATGTTGCTAGTTCTTTTAAGTGATTCTCCTCGATAAGCCACTGCTCTCAAATATGTATTGTTATTAGGAATAGTGTCGAGTTCGTGGTGGTAATACCACCTGAGCCTCAACTACCGGTCTAGGTTTCTATTCCCACTGGCGCATTCAAAGATCACTAACTGTTTCTAAAAATGGGTAGGGGCCTGTATTATCCATTGATCTACCCAAAAAAAGTTACCTTTTATTGAAAGGTAAAGAATAAAAATTAAAACAACTTCACGAGTTACTGAGATTTATATTTGCTTTTATTTATAAATGGATGACTAATGCATAGGAATTCATTCAATTCTCTGTCATTCCACAAGAAAGGCTCATTGGAGTTGCAAATCATCTACGCCAAATGCACAAAAAATAGGAGCATCATAACCAAATGTATCTACTCCATTGCTTTCAGTGCAAATAAAATCCCAGTTCACTCTCATGCATTACTCCAAAAGATAAATCTGATGAGAAGAACAAGGAAAAGTGCATAATTAAGTACTCAAGCAAAGCACACTTATAGTCTTAAATAATTGAAGTCTCAAATACACAAAAATCATAATTGCTTGCACATTTGAAATAAATAGTTATCAAAGATTTAGAAATAATTATATTTGTAGAAAACTCAAGTTTTCATGAGAAGCCATGAGTTTGTTTCCCAAGCTTGATTGCTCATAAACTTGGATAAGCATAAATCATGGAGGTCAATGTCATTGTTTCATGATGGAGCATCTTCTTGAAGACATGATGAGCTTCATTCTAAGATACCCTAACATTAGAGAAGTCCTCGACACTTTCTCAAGCTTTTATGAAGTTGAAGGTTCTCTAAGTTCTTGCACTTTGAATACATTGCATAGTGATTGTGCCATTTTTGATACTGGTTAAATTTGACACCTTGTTTATGTAGATAGAGAGTATGTCTATTTCCTGAGTTGCAAAGGTCCCCTATTTGCATGAGCATTAAGGGCACTGGTGCAAACTGAATTCTTAGCACCATGCTTGATAAAAGAAGCTCAAGTAACAGTTCAATAGCTTCTTTGTAATGCCTAAAATGAATTTATTTATTGGAAAATTGTTTCATGCAGGCTGGACCGCAATTCTATATATGTGGTCTAGAAGTATAAAGCATCCATCTTAAAGATGGATGCAAATATGTTGTCCATCTAAAAACAATTGAAACTAATGGTCCAAATGTTTTCTTAGAAATATTATTTCTAGTTTTTAAAATGTATTTATTTTTTCATATTCATGACATGTTAGAGATTACATATCCTTAAAAATTAAGTCCAAAAATCTATCTCAAAAATAAAAGTATTAATGGGCCCGCATTTCTACATGTACGGGCTTGACCTGCATGCGAATCGCGTCCTTATTTATTACAAATGAGTCATGGTACTTTGTCATTAAAAAAGGTATTATTGATATTTTTATTAAATTATAAGAGTAATTTATTAAATGAAACTCTAGTTATAAATGTCTTTATCTTTTAGTAAATATTTAAAAAATGCCTTCTCAAAATGATAAACATGCCCTTTCTCTTTAAGTAAAAATATCACCAGTACCCTTCCTAATAATAGAAATGCCTTTATTTATTTTATCATGGAATAAAGAAATTGGTACTTACAGTAATTTTTATGGAGTGTGAACTATAAAAAAAATCATATATATATATATATATATATATATATATATATATATATATATATATATATATATATAGAGGTGCAGTTGGCCTACGAATGCATCCGTAGCTGTAGAGGTAAGGTGCACCTTCAAATTTTATCATGGTATATAATTTTGATGTAAACTTTTTTTAGGATTATCTCAAAATCTATTTTTATATCTAATTATAAAATTTAAAATTTTAAAAATGGTTAAAATCAAGTAGATCTATAAACATATGAAAATCTTGAAAATGGATGGTGTAGATAATATGTTGTAAAATGCACTATTTCTGAGACTTAAAATCTTTTTATTTTTCATAGTCATACATCTCGATGTCGAGATGATCAATCAAAGGTTTTTCAGCATTAAAAATACCTTTTCCAATGGATTTTTACGGGCATCCGTAGTTCTACATTATAAGATTGCATCCTTATAAACTTTTTCATATATATATATATATATATATATATATATATATATATATATATATATATAACTTAGAAGCCCTATAGAACAGCCCCTAGATCCACAATCCCAACCTAATTTCTTGAACATTTAATAACCCATTTATTATTATTATTATTATTATTGGAGGGGGGTGAAGGGGGAATTTTTAAAGTTTTTTGGGCCAATTGGGAGTAGTGTAGGAAAAATCAAACCAAAACAGTTAAGCGGATATGGCGTTGGAAGCAGCTCAACTGCTGGGGAAGTCCTGGGTGGCCAAAAAAGTGTTTAAAAAATAAAAAATCTAATAAAATATAAAAAATATATTTAAAACATGATTAAATAAAGTACAACCAAATAAAGTTGAAAACTAATTAAAAAAATGGATTTTAAATAATCGATTTATGTCCAAAGGTATTTTTAAAATTTTTTTAAAAAAAGATGAAAAATGTAAAAATAAGTATTAATGGCCAATTTCCAATTTTTTTCAAAATGATCATTTTCTACACTAGGTGATAGTTTTTGTCCACATCCTTGAACCTCATCGAGTCGTGGCATTATTGACAATGATTAATCGAGAGGAAATTTAATTGCATATAGGAAACAAAGTTTTTTCAATAAAACTAGTGCTAAATTGATTTAGCAAAAGGCTTGGTAAATGATATAAATATGCAAAATGAAAATCAATTATCTAATTTTAAATCTGGAGTTTATATATCCAATTTTCTTGTAGATTTAGAGGCCAGTTCTTCTATCATGAGTCTACAATTTGAAATTTTATAGATTAAATTTACCAGAAAAGTATTAAGAAAAATCTCATATTCAATTCACCAATGAAAATATCTTTAAACAAAACATTTTGCAGGTTTTCCATAGAAAGTGGGGCTAAGGTCTCCTTGTCTCTTCATCTACTTTATGTTGGAATATCCAAGTATATGCTGCATCTGTGTACGGTCAAGAACGATCCATGAGTCATATCTCTAATCCGGTCCGTCCATTCTGACCAATTAAAGCTTAGCACGAGCTGCACGACAACATAAAAAAGGAAAAGTGGACGTTCCCTTAACCTCCCAAGCGTACGGAGCAGAAAAATCATGCGGAAAGAAATTTACATAAGGATGTTATCTTAATTATAAAAGTAAGATTGTATTAATTTATATTATTTATTTTGTTTGGAAGGCGTAAATTTGACGATACATGTTATTTTTTTATATTATTTTAAAATGCATATCAAATCTATATTGCGACTTGATTTCTACGCGGCCAAGCTTGCCTATGTAAAAATACAGGCTTTTCAATAAATCTTTTTTTTAAATGGATTTTTAAAGGCATGTAATCTCTAATATAGAGAATAAATAAATAAAATATAAAAATTAGAAATAATTATTCTCTTAAAAAAATATTCGGACCGTTAATTTTTTTTTTTTATGGAACACCTACTTGCATCGATCTTTAAGATGGGATGCTTTCCACTTTTTGGATTGCATATGTAGGGGTCATACGGGACAATTTTCGATCTACAGTATCCAATCAAAATAAATAATTTTATTTCTATAATTAAAGTTACATCCTTATACAAACTTCACCCATTTATATATATCATAAATTTTTACCCTAGCAACAATTTGGTATATATTATTTGGTAAATTTTTTTGTAGAGGTCTACTTTTTTTCATATGTTTTATTTCAGTTGTACTGCTAGTGTCCAAATTGCATTTTTTATTTTTATTTTGCTTTTGTAGTTGTTTAGGATGATTTGATGACTCAAATATTGGACTGACTAATTTTTTTGGTAGTCCAATATTAGAGGGGTGCGGTTGGCTCTAAACAATCAAATTAGAGCTACCTTCAAATAGTGTTGAGAAATGTGATTTTAATCCTTGAAATTTTTGTGATAGCCTTCAAATGTATTTTCATTTTTATTTACAAAGTTTAAAACTTAAAAAATAGTATAGATCGACATATCTATAAAAACTTGAAAATATTGAAAATTGATGGTAAAAAAAAATGCATTACAAAATACACTATTTTCAAAACTTGAAATCTATTTTTTTCTCATGTCCATGCATCTCGATGTCGAGATGATCAATTTGAGGATATTTGGGCATCATAACAACCTCTTCTAGTGAAGTTTTTGAGGTAGGATCGTATTTGATTGTTTAGAGCCTCGGTTCTATATAAACATTTCCCATATTAGAAATATCAAACTACACCATATTTTGTATTTTTGATATTGCAAGTATGATATTATAAACATCAACACTACTAAAAATAAAAAAAAAGTTAAGAGCAATCTGATTCTCGACCATCATAGTGGCTCTTTTGATAATGGGGTTAAGGTCGAGGTAGTAATACTACTTGAGCCTCAACTATTGATCTAGGTTTCTATTCTCACTAACACATTCGAAAGTCACGTATTATTTCTAAAAAGATAGGACGTGTATATTCCCACTGATGTCCCAAAAAAACAAAAAAAATAGCGCCCATTTTACCTTTGTTGCTATGGTAAATTGAAGGTGCAGCAAATTTAGTTTGTACGAAATCACTTGACCAGGGTCATTATTGCCGGATCACCCCGTATTTCTTGAATTTATTTTTGGAAAAAGTTTATATAGAGCCAAGGCTCTAAACAATCAAATTAGAGCCTACCTCAAAAATGTCATTAGAAGATATTGTTTTGATGCTCAAATATCTTCAAATTGATTATCTCGACGTCAATAAAAAAATAGATTTCAAGTTTTGGAAATAGTGAATCTTGTAGCACATTTCTAGACAGTCAATTTTGAAGATTTTCAAGTTTTCATAGATATGCTTGATCTACACTATTTTTTAAGCTTTAAATTTTATAATTAAAGATGAAAATATATTTTAAGACTATCACAAAGATTTCCAATATTGAAACCACACTTCTCGATACTATTTTAAAGTGCGCTTTATTTTGATTATTTACAGTCTTGGCTCTAACCTTGTTATAATCAATGTTTCAAATGCATATTCGACGAGCAGATTGTTCATCCACAAATTTATGTCAGATTGTTGTATTGGTGATTTGAATTCGGTTAAGATTGGTTTGAATTTATGATTAAAAAAATATTAAAATAAATAAATTAAATTAAATTAAAATTAAAATTAAATTAAAATTACAGTTTATAGGTAGGAAGGGATTTTAAAAAAAAAAGTTAGATAAGCTTATAATATATATATAACCACTAGGCCGGGACCTGTACCATCTCAAAACCGATTTGGTCCTGACCGATTCCCATTTGAATTGACAATTCGGATTAGAAATTGTCAGATTTTAAAACAATGGTTCTATTATTTTAATGGTACTATGGGCAGTTGGATGTTAAATTTTCTTTTTCCTGATTTTTTATCCAAGTTGATGTCTCCGTTATTGCATCGGTATGGTATAAAAAGGTGCCAAATTTGGAGCTGTCCAATTTTGTTAATATTGGAGAAATGCCTGATATTTAGAGCGTCTTAAAGCATAAATAAAAAATAAAAATAAAAATACAATTTGATGTTTGCAAAATATCATGGGGGACAAAATTAGAACAAAAACTACGAAAAAGACAGACCTCCACGTAAAGTTTTTGGAAATATGAATTAAATTGTAAGTCCAGTAAAGATCTCCGGTCTGTATGTAATTTCTCCTACACTTTTTATCTGAGGTATAAGAAGGGCAGAGAGACAAATGGTGGCAATCATAGTCGTATTTTGAAGTGGATGTTTATTACAAATCTGGATTAAATTACATTTATTTTTAAGACAGCCAACAATATATTTTCAACCCATCCAATTTCACATCTAGCAATTATGTATGATTGTAATTTTTTAGTATATACTTTCCTTAAATACGAGTTTTTCTTAGTATATTCTTTCCTTAAATACGAGTTTTTCTTAGTATATACTTTCTTTAAGGTAAAAAATACTTAAATTATCCATGTTAAGAGCTGAGAGCCTCAATAAGCACTAATTTAACTTACCTAAGAAGCCTAAACCATATGGATTAATTATTGAAATACCTATGTTTGTTCAGAATTCCCATTTTTTAATAATGGGACTTTGAGCATCTTTGAAGATATTTTATGAGAATGTACGTAAATGACATAGAAATTTAAAAGTAAACCCTCATTATGTTGATTGAAATCTTTTGACAACTTAATAATTTCATAAAAAAAACTAGCATTATTTTTCCGCAATATTATATCAATCTTTTACCAATTTCTTTTCAAAAGTTGCAAAAGGTTGACCTAAGCTTCTTCATAAAGGCAAAATGTTGTCTCAGGCTTATTAAACCAAACAAAGAGGTGGAGTAGGAAACCATTCTCAAGGTGCAATGCGTGAAATGCACCTAAAGTAGTTTTAATAAAAAGGGAGGAATAAGGAATGGAGCATGTGCTTCATTCTTTAAGGCAATGATTTTAAAATTCGTCTGTCACTTGGATTGGGAGGTGGGTGTTATTAGAGACCCAAAATATTGCCTGTTTTTTGTATGGATATGGAAAAAATAAATAATTTAAAGTCTTAAAAATAGTACACTTAAAATATATCATATCATTTGAACTGTTCATTTTCAATATATTCAAGTGTTTATAGATTTACTTGATCCACAACATTTTTGGAGATTTAAATTTCACATGTTGAGGCAAAATCATATTTCAAGCTGTCACAAGTGTTTCTAACACTTGAACTACATCTTCTTGCAGGGTTTGGAAGTATGCCTTACTTTGATTATTTAAGGTGGGCACCTTATATAAACTGCATCCTCATTTATGTAACTCCTTTTTTCTACTAATGAAATTTTCAAAAGTATCTTTATATATATTATTTGCTATTTTTTGCAAATATCAACAACGCCATTTAATAATAAAAATGCCCGTACTTATTTTATAATATAAAATATAGAAAAAAGCAACTAAAATAATTTTGACGAATCATACTTTTTCTAAATGCAACTTATAGAATTCTATGAGGTGTTAGTAGTAGAAAAACCCCTAAAAATTTATTCAAAGAAATGATCAACTAATTTATTAATAAAATACTTATTTCAAAAAATTGGAGTGAGGTACATGCCTGTGCTTGTCCTGAACTTTAAATCCATGATATATCTCCTATAGTTGTTTTATGTGAGTTTGAAATCTAGAACAAGCAAAGGTGCTTATATAGTTTGATTCCACTAAATTATGTACCTAGTTATCACCATATCAAAAGTTGTCTCGGACACCACAAGATTAAAACCTTGAAACTAGGAGGGAGGGCTTGGACACTCTTTTTGCTGAAGAGTCCGCAAATTTACTTGAAAAAACTAATACCATCAAAAAGTTAACTTCTAATCTATTTAAAAAAACAAGTAGGGGTTTGTCTTCCCCAATAAATTACCAAAAAAAAAAAAAAAAAACATTGGAGGGTTGGATATTGCTATTTTCTTTAACTTCTGCCGAAAATCAATTTCTTAAAATTATATGGACCAAAATGCTCTATTTAATATGCCTACTTTGTGGGTAGATGGATTGATTTAACCATCTTATTGTTTTTTTTAAGTTAAAAGTGATTAGACCTTTTTGAGGGTTATCTTTTTCTAATGATTTTTTTAAAAAGTTTATATGAAATTGCAATTTTATTTGTCAAAGTATGTTTGCAGTAATTTAAATTATTTATTTTATTTAGATGATGTAGTTTCATATTATTAGAAAACACTGTCATCTTTTGGTACTGTCTTTAAAGAGATTTTAAATCCACACTATCTAAATGAAATGGACGGTCTAAAACAATGTTACTAAGAATGCAACCTATATAAATCGCACCCCTTTCTAAGACCACGAGAAATTTATAGATGGTTTGAAAATATATAACATGGTGGGGCGGATGCTTAATTCAATTTCAATCAATTAAAAAGTTAATATAGAATGGTCATATGATGAGAGAGAAAAGAGAGTTCAACAAATGGGTGCGGTTTGTATAGAACCTAGGCTCTAAACAATCAATTTAGAGCTTACCTTCAAGTAGCATCGAGAAATGTGGTTTTAATATTGGAAATCTTTGTGGTAGTCTTAAAATATATTTTCATATTTATTTATAAAGTTTAAAAACTTCAAGAATAGTGTAGATCAATAGATCTACGAAAACTTGAAAATCTTGAAAATTGACAGTCAAAAAATGCGTTATAAAATACACTATTTTCCAAAACTTGAAATCCATTTTTTTTGCATGTCCATACATCTTGATGTCGAGATGATCAATTTGGAGATATTTGCGCATCAAAACAACCTTTTCTAGTGAACATTTTGATGTAGGCTCAAATTTGATTGTTTAAAACCTTGGCTCTATATAAGCTTTTCCCTAAACAAATTAGAGAGGGAAAATGAGAAGCATAATTAGAAAAGAAAGAGAGAGTGAGTTCACATTTTCCCCATAATTATACCGTTATTAGAAAATGAAAAGGAGATTATATGAGGTTGCAACTTTAGTTTAGATTTTTACTAGTTTTTTTTTTTTTTTTGTTGAGTTTTACTTTTAGAAGTAAAATTGCAATAATTAATAACTTCAATTTTATTCGATAGATTTATTACTAGATTTATTACTATCTTAAAAGATGTTCTACTTTTTGAAACTTTCTTAAAACCTACACCATCCAAAGCAATTAAAATATATGATGTAGAACATTCCTATTTTACTTTTACAATCAACCATTACCTCATATCAATGGTTTAAAAAACGGATCGGTGACCGGGATCGGGCTTCTAAAAAACCGATCCGGATCGGTGAATCGGCCATCCCGATCGGGAATCCGATGAATCGGTCAGAATAAAGCTTAAAAAAAATCCAAAAAAATTATTAAAATTCATTATAAATATTAATTTTTAGGAATTCAATAAGAAATGAGGGTACTCCATTAATAATTTTCATGTTTTTGAATGAATATGCGAATATTGATATGTTCTTTCCCTACATGAACCGCCTTTCAGCATTTAATTTACATCACACAAAAGGATAAACATATAATTATCATGGAATAAGTATATCAACATACATGGACTACAATAAAGCATAAACTTAGTAACATATGATTTAAAAATAAAATGATAGACGAAGTTATTGTTCTTCTTGGTCACGCTGGTGCCATTGATTGAATTCGTTTAACAATTCCTTGATTCGATCTAAAAACGAATCATCGATATTAGCAGGCGTCTGACTATTCCCAAATCCCTGAGTGTTAGTGTTTTGTTGTGTTCCCAATCTAAAATCCCCGAAGATTGTCCATCCTTCATGCTCACCTGCACTGTCGTGCTCATCCTTACACTGTTGCTGTTGGGACTCGATATGTGAATAATATGGCTGGGATAGGGTGGCCTCAGAATCATCATCTCTCTCATTTTCTCTTTGAATAATATGGATTAAAAAAAAAAAAAGCAAAATGTCAAAAAAATCGATCATGGATTAAAAAAAAAAATCACAAATTTTCAAAAAATTCTATCATGGATTACAAAAAAAAATTCGATCATGGATTAAAAAAAAAAATCACAAATTTGCAATCATGGATTACAAAAAAAAATTCGATCATGGATTAAAAAAAAAAAATCACAAATTTTCAAAAAATTCAATCATGGATTACAAAAAATTCGATCATGGATTACATAAAATTCAATCATGGATTACATAAAATTTGATCATGGATTACAAAAAAAAAAAACAAAAAATTCGATCGTGGATTACAAAAAAAGAAAAAAACAATTTGATCATGGATTACAAAAAATTCAAACATGGATTACAAAAAACTCTATCATGGGTTACAAAAAAAGCAAAAAACAAAAAATTCGATTATGGATTACAAAAAAAAAACAAACATTTCGATCATGGATTACAAAAAAAAAACAAACATTTCGACAATGTATTACAAAACATTCGATCAGAGATTACAAAAAATTCTATCATGAGTTACAAAAAAACAAAAAAAACAAAAAATTCGATCATGGATTACAAGAAAAAAAAAAAAACATTTCGATCATGGATTACAAAAAATTCGATCATGGATTACAAAAAAAAAAAACAATTCGATCATGGATTACAAAAAAATCGATCAAGTATTACAAAAAAATCTATCATGGATAACAAATACAAAAAAAAAAAAAAAAAAAAAAAAATCCGTACGGGACTCGCCGATTCACTGTACTGACTCGCCGATTCCGTACAGTGAATCGGCGAGTCGCTGTACAGAATCGTCCAGTTCTCTCTAGAACCGGACGATTCCCGTTTTTTTCGACAATTCGATCTGTCCATGACGATTCCCGAGTCGAACCGGGCGAGTTCGGTTCGACTCGGCGTTTTTTTAAACACTGCCTCATATAAACCACATCCTTAACAAAAATTCTCAAATTTTTAATTTTTTTACGATTGTATACTTTTTTTTCTTTTTAATTTTTGTCAATAATACTCAAACTTCGTACTTTGAAGGACTAAAGTAATTTATGGAAGTAAAGTATAAAACTCAAAACGTACTTCGGACTTTCAAAGTCCAAAGTTCACTCACTTTAAAAATTCAAGGTATGAGGTTGAGCTTCCAGCCGTCAAGATCTGAAGTGAAAAGACTTTGGTCCAAAGTGAAATTAAAAAAAAAAAAGTGTAAAAAAGAAAGATTAAAAAAAATAATTGAAATGGGAGTAGGCACAAGGCTAGGTGATCACAGGGTGCCCCTTTCCACTGAACCCTCTGAAAAATGTTTTTCACTTTTCCCTAATACCGATTTTGTAAATTTCTCTAAAACTGACTACGAAGAAAGAAAAGATAACGATAATGTGAAGGGAAGAGTGAATAAAGTAACGAGAATGAAAGTTAACGTTCAAAGAAGCCAGAAAATAACGAGACCACTTAGAGAGAAAAAAATAACGAGAACGTGAGTGAAAGAGTTAAGAAAATAACGAGAGTTAACCTTCAAAAAGAAACAAACAAAAACCAGAAAATAAGGAGAAAGGTTGAGGGCGCCTCATCTGCGTAGGGTCAGGCCACTCATGGCGGAGAGGCGATTTTTAGAGAGAGAAAGTGCAGATGCCTAGAGAGAGAAAGAGAATAATAAAAAAAAGGAAAGAGAGAGAGAGTATAAAAGAGTGATTGGTCCATGTGTGTGGCCTCACGCTCACATTCAGTAGTGGGGTGCAGCCACCTCCGTTTCTCAGGTTCGAATCCCCAGCTTACTCCATCAACAAGAAACGCCATGAAAACCTTCGTTTCTCTCGCCTCTCATTCTGCAATTCCTCCCCCACCATCCTCAATCACAAGTTTCTCAAAGGTCATCTCACATTTCCAACTTTCTATTAAATTTATTTGGTGCTTTTTATTTGATTTTTTTTATTTTTTATTTTTGTTGATTTTCTCTTAGTGGTTTCAAAGTTTTGATTATTACTCAAGTTCTCTCTTTATCTGGAAAATGGGTGTCACTTAATTTGGTTTCCTTACTATGATTGGTATCTGAATTTGTTGGGTCTCTTGCATTCTGCTTAAATTTGTGTTGCCTCGATTGTATGTGATGTATATGGCCTTTGATTCTACAAGCTTGAAATTTTATATGTTTTTTTTCACCATTATCAGTCGCAATAATCGAGGACTGGATTTCTCTCTCTCTCTCTCTCGCCTAGTTCACCATTAATATGTCGAATCCTGATATGAAAATCCAGCACAAATTTAACTCATACGAGAAGATTAATGAGAGAACCATGGTTCTTGTAAGATTTGTGGCTGGATCAATTCATCAATGCTATGCTGCCTCTGCGGAAGTGACCCATTATCAGAAAATGAACAACAAATTTTTGATCTTGTTGGGTCCAATATAAAGTAAGCATCTCAGGGAGTAAATTAAGGTACCGTGTAGCAGGACACAGCCGAGTCCATCAGACTCTGCTGAGTAATCCGGTGCAAGTTCCACCTCAACTCGCAGAACATAAAAAAAAAAAAGTTTAAAATACAAAAAATGGACACCAATATATTAGTTAGAAAGCATAACTTGTAATTTGTTATCTGCAGAATGGTTTTGATATATGCTTTATGAAATGATTTGTGTGTGCAAGCTGGTTAGCATCTTGCTTGAATTTGGAACAAGTTCATTTTCATAAAAATAATCTCACGAAAACTAATAACAACAGAGAGAATAAAAAAATCTTAAGGAACATGGAGGTATGCAATCAGCAAAGTTAATATGTTTATTTAATAGTTTGAAACTATTTTTTGTTGTTTGTTATGCAGTAATCATGGTTTTCTTTTTTTTTTATTACTGATTGATTTCCTATTTTGAATGTCTGGACTCGATGATTATTTCATTGATAGTCTTAGGGAGAATATTATTTTCTTATAAACAGAATTCCAGTGGACAAATCTCCATTTCATACCTGCAACCGATATGGGCAGCAGATAGGTATAGAAAAAATTTCCCTCTCAGTTCTATCAAGTTCCAACAGAGGCTTCCAGGATTTGCACATGAGGTAAGATTTACACTTGAATGTTTTTAAATCAAGTTCTGAGTTCTCAACTAGTTTTCACAGTTACCATTATTGATCATAAATTTGAATTTTTATGGCTGATTACTTGCTTGACTAGAAGATTGGGCATCATTCTGCTATTTCAACTGCTATCAAAGACACTAGTATTACAACTCATGAAGAAATGGAGAATATGGATATCTTTCATGTGGACCCTTACTTAGAAAAGTGTAAGGATCATCTATTTTATCGATGGAGGAGATATACAGAGCAGAAAGAAGCGATTGAGAAGTATGAAGGAAGCCTTGAGGACTTTGCACGAGGTAGACTTTGTCTTTAGGAACCTTTCACATTTAGATTTACTAATTTTGAGGGAGGAAAGGGTGTGTTTTATTTTATTTGTTTTGGAGGGGGGGGGTTGTGCGAGGGCGGGGGGGATGGTTGGTAAAATAAGCCCTTGTGAAACAAAGCATGTGATTGGAAATATGATTCTTCTCTAAGTAGGTTATTTGAAGTTTGGCTTCATCAGAGAAGATGACGGCATTGTGTATCGAGAGTGGGCACCAGCAGCGCAGTGAGTTTTCATCTAATTCTTTTTAGATTTTTCCTTTTTATGGGCTACAGCTATTTTCCTCGGTATTCTGTAAATGCAAATCATGGAGAAGGAAATAACCTGCAAGTTAATCTTTTTTGCTCAGTTTTTTACCAACAACTATTGTTGGATGATAATATTGAATTTCTCATGTCTTTGATCCTGCAAACTACAATAATTTCTGAGTCAATGCTATTTTCTTTTTCCTCTTTTATCAACCCAGTGTCATCCTTTGGAAGTAATTAATATCCAAAGCGCATCTAGTCACTGCTGGATGGTGTTGAGATCTCTGGACTTCTCCCAACATTTCAGTCCTTTTTGTTTTAAGTGCTCCTGGAAACTGCTATATGTGGGCCCCAGAGGCACAAAAGGTCTGGGTTCCACATTTGGTCATCGAGGACATTCTATTTCTTGGATATAGGAGGTGCCAGGAACTGATTTTGTTGGTTACAAATATGAAAGTTTACAAAGAGCTACCATGTCTTTGGAGTTCAAATCAAATAAGGATATTTTAAAAACAAGATCAATCAAGATGAAAAGCAGAATATGGTTTTCTAAAGATCTTCTAAAAATGTTGTCTATACTTGCATTTAGTGTTTTCTAGACCCTCGTCATCATCTTGTGATTATCATCATCATCATCTGTTACTATTTTATACATAATCATAAATTCATTGGAAAGTGTATACATCAAGTTGCACCCTGTAATGTGCCATTTCTCAAATGTATACAATAACCAGCATTCATCGTATCAGTTCATGAGACCATAGATACTCTTTGATTCACACTTCTATGGGTTCATGTCCCATCACTCTTGAAAGCAGCCATCAATCAAATTATGCGGAATAGTGGTCACATTTGTGAACTATAGCAGTGAGGCAAATGGTCCACTATCACATGGTAATGACTGGTGTCTTTTGTCTGGATCCCACTTCAATGAAGCCAGACATTTTGATTTCTAATTTTTAATTTGTTTGATTTTCTATGAAATTGTGTGCTTATGCTTATTGTTTTGGTCACTATTGCTTAGATAATAATAATGTCTAGATTATTCCATAGGAGGTACCATTTCCAATGTCAAAAAGGTGAAGCTTTTCATTATAATTCAGGAGGAGAAAGTTATATCTAATGCTTGAATTGAAAAGCTAGTTTATGGCTAACGTGTTGCAGCTATACGATAAGCTACCAAATTAATCATAAGTTTCCAATTATTTCTGGCAATGATCCGCTGATGACATTTTTTTAGTCTTTCTGAATAATAGATCATCTTTATGTTGAAATGCACAATCAAGTGTTTTTTTTAAAAAAATAAATTTTCCCTTACTTGAAGATAACTTCTTATATTTTTGTATTTTAATGTAGGGAAGCACAACTTATTGGGGATTTCAATGGATGGCATGGATCCAACCACAGCATGGTAAAAAACCAATTTGGAGTCTGGACAATCAAGATCCCGGATTCCAATGGAAAATCCCCCATTCCACATGGATCAAAAGTCAAATTTCATTTCAAACATGATAATGGAGTATGGGTTGATCGAATTCCAGCTTGGATTACATATGCAACTGTGGACCCCACAATATTTGCGGCTCCTTATGATGGTGTATACTGGGATCCACCGCCTTCAGAAAGGTTCGAAAGCATTGCTTCTCTTTCTTACCTATCCTTCTCTTTGGACGACGGATTCATGTCAATTACATGAATTGGTTTCAGAGTTATTGTTTTTCTTTTTCTGATGATTAACTATTACACAGATTGACTGGTGCTTACTGAAAAAGAAACAATAATTTGGGGTAGATTGATCATGCAGGTACCAGTTTCAGTATCCTCGCCCTCCAAAGCCTGAGGCTCCACGCATATATGAAGCCCATGTTGGAATGAGCAGTGAAGAGCCCCGTGTGAGCTCCTACAGAGAGTTTGCAGACAACGTTTTGCCTCGAATAAAGAAAAATAACTATAATACAGTTCAATTGATGGCTATAATGGAGCATTCATATTATGGATCATTTGGGTACCATGTCACAAATTTCTTTGCTGTCAGTAGTAGGTCAGGAACTCCTGAGGATCTCAAGTATTTGATTGATAAAGCTCACAGCTTGGGTTTGCAGGTTTTGATGGATGTTGTTCATAGTCATGCGAGTAACAATGTCACAGATGGTCTTAATGGATTTGATGTAGGCCAAAGCACGCAGCTTTCCTACTTCCACACTGAAGAGAGAGGATACCATAAACTATGGGATAGCCGGTTATTCAACTACAACAATTGGGAGGTCCTTCGGTTTCTTCTCTCTAACTTGAGATGGTGGTTGGATGAATATAACTTTGATGGGTTTCGTTTTGATGGGGTAACATCAATGTTATATCATCACCATGGCATCAACAAGTCCTTTACAGGAGACTATAGTGAATATTTTGGCTTTGACACTGATGTGGATGCTGTTGTTTACCTGATGCTGGCCAACACTGTTATTCATAGTATCTTGCCTGATGCCACAGTTATTGCTGAAGATGTTTCTGGTATGCCAACATTAGGTCGGCCCGTTTCTGAAGGTGGAGTTGGTTTTGATTATCGCTTGGCTATGGGCATCCCTGATAGGTGGATTGATTACTTGAAGAACAAGAGTGATGATCAATGGTCTATGCAAGAGATCACCTCTTGCTTAATAAACAGGAGATACAGTGAAAAATGCATTGCTTATGCTGAAAGTCATGATCAGGTACTTGTATAACATTACTTGCCTGTGGAAATGCCCTTGGCTGAGTTTTTATGCAGTTTCTTTGGGCAAGATTAGAGGATCTTAGTGGGAATTTTGGTCAGGCAGACAAGAATAGTCTGATTTTGCAAGTTCCACCATTCCTATTTTTCATCAGACCACTTTTTTTTGGAAGGAGAGTATAGTACCATTCAATAACTGCAGCAAAACCAATAGTTTGTGGGTCATCATCGTTGACCGAAATGATGCACGGTCATGGAGAGTGAATGGAGCCAACTATTGTGGTTGTCTTGTTCTGGTGGGTCGTATTCTATCTTGATCACCATCCATCAATTAAGTGGACGATGCTGGCTTAATTTATAATGGAGTTTCCTATATTGCATTGAATAGTCCCTTAGGCTTTGATCCTGTAGGCATTTGGTTTGCGTGAGGTGGTCAAGGTTTGATCCCTTGTCCCTAAAGAACGACACTAGTGTCCCTTTTTTTGTTTCATTTTCCATAAGAGTTTATTGTACTTTCCCTCTTCCAAAATTGGAAGTACAAGCGGAAAAAGGATATCTAATTGCCCATGCAGCTATATGTACTATGGTCTTGTCCTAGCTTTCACCTCTTTTAGCTTTAGTTGAAGAGATTCTTGTTCAGTTTTTTGTTGATTGCAAGTCTTCAGTTATTTGCTCATTTCTTGGGCTTAATTAGTCACAAAGAGCAAAATCCTTCATAATCAAACTATCACCAAATACTGCAGTGAGCTTGATTCCAATGGACTAATATTTAATACAGCTGATGCCTTTTGGGTATTGTGACCTTTTCTTCTTTATTTTCAGGCAATTGTTGGTGATAAGACCATGGCTTTCCTTCTAATGGACAAAGATATGTACATTGGCATGTCTGCTCTAGAACCGGCTTCACCCATTGTTGATCGTGGGATTGCTCTTCACAAGGTATGCAACTATATAATCCTATTTGTATCAAAATTTGATCACTGAAATATGAGGAAATTATTGTGTTTGTGATAAACAAATGCATGTCATTATAGTTTGAAAAGTTTCATCATGAGCTATTTCATGAGAGCTTGATGAAGTTGGCTTCTCTGTTTTATCGTTATTCTTTCTTTTGTTTTTGCAGATGATTCACTTCATAACAATGGCATTAGGGGGTGATGGCTACCTCAACTTTATGGGAAATGAGGTTCCTAGTTTGCCCTTCGAATTCCATTTCACCTTTCTCTACCATTAAGATGCTGCAATTTTAAAGTATTCAGTTTGTTGTATGTTGTTTTTTTAAAACTATTCTAATATTTGCAGGGCAATGGTTTGAAGAGTACCATAAGTAAATTTTCTCATAACATCATATTTTCCCATGGTATTGTGATAATTATCTTAGATATAACATGATGTATACCTGATAACCAAGGTTCTTCATGATATCAATTAAAAAACCTACTACATCAGGAGAGATTGGAAGATCGGTTCTCTGGTGTGCTTTTCAACAACAAAATCACTTCCCTATGATTGAATTAAATGAGGTCAGTTGTGGTGTAAATAACTCCTAATGCGATACACTAGAAGTGTTATTGTACATACAATGATACAACTAATAAGTGGTGAGCCGTGTTGATACCATTGATTCCAGTCCTTAAAACTCTTGTTTGGGAAGAAATAATTATTTAATCAGTACTTGTTTATGCTAGGAAATGATTTTACTTTTGTGAATACCAAGGACTATGCCGTGTGAAAATGTTACTCTCTAGTTAATCTTCAACTACCCTATTGGGGCTGAGACATGGTTTCTTGCAGTTTGGGCATCCTGAATGGATTGACTTTCCTAGGGAAGGGAATGGCTGGAGCTATGATAAATGCAGGAGGCAGTGGAATCTTGTTGATACAGATCATCTGAGATATAAGGTTTTGTGACTTTCTTATACGACCGTTTTTAAGGCATGGAAAATTTGTCTTGAATAGCATTGCATTCAAAAAATTATTTGGACGTATATTTTAGTCGGTTCATGCTAATTCTATAACCTAATGTGACGGTGGAAAGTGTCTTGAGGAGATTTTCTTTCTTTCCTTTTTTTGACTACTAATATTGATATATGGGCCTGGATTTTTAATGGCTTCTCTTTGTTTGTTCAAAATGCATACAGTTTATGAATGCTTTTGACAGAGCAATGAATGCGCTTGAGGATTCATTTCAATTCCTGTCATCCACAAAACAAATAGTGAGTTACACAAGTGATGAAGAAAAGGTAAATCTCCTGTTGGTTTTAATTTGGATGTTTAATTCATAGAAATATATTAATTTTATGGAAGGCCAAATCATTGACTTATGGAAGTCTTAATGATGTATGCATTTACATTCTAGTTCCCTTGTACATCTTTCAGGTTATAGTGTTCTAATGTGGGATTTGGTATTTGTTTTCAATTTCACCCTGAGAATACTTTCTTAATGGTGTATGCGTTTACATTCCAGTTTCCTTGTGCATCTTTCAGGTTATAGTGTTCGAACGTGGGGATTTGGTATTTGTTTTCAATTTTCACACTGAGAATACATATGATGGGTACAGTGTGGTTCTCTTTTAACAGCATTATCTTTGTATAAATTTATTGGATAAGTCGTGCTCAAGTCCATAGTTTGACTAAATGCATGGATGGTGGAGAACTGGGAGATGGTCATTCATCCCTCTAACTCCATTAATCTGCGTCAAGTTGCAGGGACAAATCATCTCGTTCACCCATCGACTCAGATGGTAAGGATGAGCATATAGCATACCCTCCCCTTTATCTAAATTTTTTTTTTATGAAAATCTCCAGGTTCAAGGTTGGATGCGACTTGCCAGGAAAATATAGAGTTGCCTTAGATAGTGATGCTTTGGAATTTGGAGGACACGGAAGGGTGAGTGCCTTATTTTTAGCTTATCTGTTTTATTTGCATGCCAAAATTGTTTCTCAATAGCAAGTGGCAACTAAACCTATCCTGTGTTGATTGTTAGCATGTTAATTTGTGAAGTAAATGGAATTCACTAATGGTGTATTCCTGTCCCAACAGATGATCAAAAGCTGAAATATGGAAAATTTAAATGAAAATAGAACATGGAAACAACCTTGCTGGGAACCCATGGTGTGGCTTTGGATTGGAATATTTCTAGCTTTAATATTTCCTCAATAATATGCAATAGATGCACCAGGTAGTGTGCCATACACCATACTTCATGGTACACAATTATACCAATGCACATACCAAAGTACCCCATGTGCCATATGTGAATGACATGGAGGGGAACAATGACTAAATATAGAATGGTCTTTGATATGTATTTTGGATTCTCATTTAGTCCGACTAGTTGCCCTATACTCTTTTGAACTTAATTAACAGACTGGTAAGGTTTTGCATGCCCACAAGTTGAAAATAACAAAATGGCTGTTCGGCATCTGCAGGTGGGTCATGATGTGGACCATTTCACATCCCCGGAAGGGGAACCGGGGAAGCCAGAAACAAATTTCAACAACCGGCCCAACTCATTTAAAGTGCTATCACCTCCTCAAACTTGTGTGGTATGCCTCTCTTCTAGTATATTTTCAAATTTGAAAGTGGTTATAAATGTATTTTCAAAACTAATGGTTAATTACTTATCAAATAAGAAAAATAGGCTAACGGGATTTGTTGAAAAAACAGGCATACTACAAGGTGGATGAAAGCTTGAATGGGATTGAACATGAAGCAGCAGAAGTTAGTCCCTATTGATTTTTTATTCAGTTTTGTAAGTTGGTATATGTTTTGGGAAAGCTTTCTATGTTCCCCATACAACATAGAAGTTCTATCCTCCCCCTACCATCCAGCGGTCCATTTTTTATCAAGAGAGCCACTCACCGTTTGATTTTAGATCTGACGTCCCAAAGTATTTTCTTTTTAGTTTTTTTAATACAAATTTTCTGAATATGAAATTTGGCACGCTCCATCTTCTCATTGGGGCGCACCTATAAAAAACATTAACAATAATTTTTTGATAAAAAATGATGACCAAAATACCCCTTGAAACTTTCAGGGGTATTTTGGTTATTTTATTTTATTGAAAATATTTTTTTTTATATTTTTCGTTAGTGCGATTTTAATAGAGGAATGGACGTCCAAAATTTGGTGTCAAAATAGTTTATAGAAAAAAAATTAAAAATAAAATAGTGTAGGGACGTGACATTGTAATTGGGGCAATCTTAGCCCTTCATTCAAAAATGGAAGGTTGGATAAGGGGGAGGATAGAACTTCTATGTTGTAGGGGGGACATAGAAAGCTTTCCCATATGTTTTTAGCCATTCAAAAGAATTGCGTCATTATCAGCCAATCAAAAGAGAAATGGTGACCGGAGAGAGGAGGACTCACCATGTAGTTCATGTCCTGTTTCGGTGGGTCTCACATTGCCCACTGTCTATCATTTGATTGGATGTTGATGATCCCAACAGACTGGTAAAACACAGTCAATTGGATTGAAGTATACTTTCCATTGCTTGTATAAATGACTGATGAAGTGTAATGGAACATTAGGTTTATAAGGCAGAAGAAGGCTTGGATCATGGCGCTCAAGAAGTATCACAGGTTGGTTTTCTCTATTTTCTTTGTTTCATTCCTAAAATATGGATGATGATGCAACTAATGTTTCAAAAGCCATATTGGTGGGATGGATCGATCACCCACATATCTATGTCAAATGTTCGATTGGTGATCCAGATCATGTTTAGATTAGTCTAAATCAGTGGTATAGAAAATATTAAAAATAAATAAAATAACTTAAAATTAAAATAGAGGTTCATAGGGTGGAGATTTGGAGAAGATCTAAGACAAACATTAAATAAGCCAAAAAAAAAAGAGAAGCATATAAGGGGGGATTTAGGGAGGGAACCAAACGAGGACCCATACCATCCTGGGGCAGTTTGGTCCCGACCGATTCCCATATGGATCAATGATTTGGATCGAAAATCGCTGGGTTTTAAAACCTTGGATGCAATAGCTAGAGTGACTGATAAGAGACTTTCTCCAACCAGTTGTCCAATATGCTGGAAGGTGTAGAGGACAGTGATCTTGAATCGGCTGAAGTTAGTGAGGAAGATGAGGAAGCTGAGCCAATAACTGCAGATCTAGTGACACGGTGAGTTTCATTTGGTTGATGATTTGTTATTGTAGTTACATTAAGCTGGTTGTTGTTGTCTTCAGCATAAGAGTTTTTTTTGTGCTATTTGGTAGCTATCCAAACCCAATTCGTGGAAGGTAGAATCTCATGTAAAATAAAAATAAAAAGAGAAATGAAGTGGGAGCCTGGGTTCAGGAGGCCGTCATTTGGGAATACCTTGATTTCTCCGTACTGAGTCGTTCTCTCTCTCTCTCAGCCAAAGTGAAAGAATCTCACTCTCTCCACCAAAATGAAAGAATTAAGCTCTCTCTCTCTCTCTCTCTCTCTCTCTCTCCTGTGGGTGGTATCAGTGATTAGTGTTACTTCTACAATTTCTTACACGGAAGTTTGCTTGACCCATAAAAAATGCAATCCAGACTAACTACAACCCAGACTAGGTCAAGCTTGACCCATAAAAACTGCAATCCAAACTAATTGCAACCCAGACTAGGTCAAGATCTCATGCGCTAATTTGGAAGGAAAAGTATGCAATGAGACCAATCACTTTGCTACAAGGTGGTTACAATTAATCTTGACCATTAGATTTGAAATTGGATGGTTTCATTTATTCTCTCAAAGTTCGAAACAAATTTTTTCAAATTTTGTGATGTGACACACCTAAGCTATCATATTTACATTAGATGGTTATAACTAATTGTGATCTCTTTGTACTAAAGGTAAATAGTCTCATTGTATACAATCTCAATTTATAAAGTATCACTAAGCGAGAATGCTCTTAGCCCAATTCCCAAGTCGTTCTATGACACTAATGAGACTATCCGTTATAATATTCTCTCTCTATGGAGCTAGTTGGCTCTCTGCAAGGTTGATGATTGATAGTGTAACTGCTAAAACATACTAACTTGATGAACATAACCATTATTTCTCATATGTTGATACTAACTTGATGAACATAACCATTATTTCTCATATGTTGGGTCGTGGTGCGAACACCTCGTACCTAGTTATCATGTTGTGGTTTTCAATCCTGCTGACACCACTCACTGACACCTTCAAACAATCTAACTCCCCAATATATATATGAAAAACCTAGGGCCTGTCTTCCCTAAAATACCCAAGAAAAAAAAAGAAAAACATTAGTTATCATGAGAAAAATTCAAATCCCCAAGTGCCCAAACATCCTCATGCATTTTCAGTGTGCTCTAGGAAGACATGTAGACCTGGTTTTAGTCTACGAGAGTGAAGCTAATTAAGTAGAAAAGCGATATAGGTGCTTGGATAACTCTGGCCGTCACCCAAATAAATTTTATTAGAAGGTTTTCCGAAATTCAAATATTCGGCCAAGTGCAATGCCCCATTGAGCAAGTGCCCAAGCCCTAATAAATTAGTAAAAATAATTTAATATAGCCTAACATTCAGAAAAAGAAAAGAAAAAGAGGAGTACTTTGATGTAGCCAGCTGCAAATTTACCATCTGTAAATCAACTACCATAAGGATTTGGTCTCCCATTTAAAGAAAGGCCCTTTTTTATCTGATTATGTGACGAGTCTCAGTTCTCCAGTAGCCAAAGCAAACTTCCGGTGCTGTGATAATGTTGAATGTGTTGTAACTCCATTTATAATTGAGGGAATATCTTTGGAGCCGTTTGTCTCTTGCATAGCTGTATGGATGACTGTTTGTAGGATCTGTAATGGGTCGCCGTGGCTAACCACAAGAACCACACATCTGCAAGAATATTGCTGTAAATTTCAAGAAAAAAGCGTGAAACTGAATACAAAGAATATATGGATTTAGCTATGTGGTTTTTCATTATGGATTCAAAGTTCAAGGAAGCGAACTGTTTGAAATGGGTAAATGCCTCGTTTATATTCTTGTAATGTTTTAAAAGCTTTAAAGAATATCAGTGGAGAATTCATTGGGTTGCGTATAGTGCTATTAAATCAAGGGTGGTGACTTACACAACCTGCAGAATAGAAGCACAAGAACATGTACATATGGCAGTGGAATATCATTTTTAAGATTGTAACAATGAATTTGAAGCAATCCTAAATAATAAACATTTATTGATGGAATTGGGAAATTACTGCAGAAAAATGGAGTTCATGTTTATTCAGAGAAAAGGGTGAAAATCGATACCCGTCAAATTCTGCCTCTATAGTTGCCAATGCATTTGCAAGTCTAGAAGCGACATTAGCCACACTTTCCCCGCCTTCAGGGGGTAGAAAAGGATCCTTTTCATCCAGATCCCATATCTCTGGATACTGTCGGAAAAGCATTTAACAATTTAGAAATGCAATAACATAGAATACAAGTGAAATCAAGCTTCACATTACTGAGCATTTGATAACTGATGAACTTGAGAATAGTAAAGTTTTGGTCATGCTTTTTAACTATCAACTATCTATTTACTCTAAAGAGCGTTAAGTTTCAAAGTCAAGAGCCTACTTACTATACTTTCTTGAGAAATATGCTCACATACAAGATTTTGGAGTTGGAAATAAATCAAAGCATAAGCTCCAGTTTCAGAAATAAATCTCGTATAAGTCAATTTGAAATAGCATTCTCTAGCATGAAGGGCATAAGATGAATAACTTGCCACTAGATTTTCAAATTGACAGATCAATGTATAGTATCAGCGCATGAAGAATATCATCGACAGCAAGCGGATCAATGCAATACATGTGGTGAACACAATATGTGCAGACACACACACATATGATCAAAGTACTCTCGAAGATGCTAATGAATATGACTTACATACAAATGAAATACAAATAAGAAAACTATATTTACTTGTCAGCATGTACAACTAATTAAATGTAGTTATTAAGAATTTTATGGAACAATAAATAATGAAATCATGCACAAAATAACGTTCTAAGTTGGTTAATAACAAATATACAAATGTATCATCATATTACACCCTAATATCATCTTATAACTACATATTTCTAAGTTGCTTAATAACACGACTCTTAATCAGAAACAGTCAGAACTTACTTTATCATGTGATTGGAGTTCAAAAGTCGGCCCAAATTTACGTTCTCGAAGGTCCTCAATCACCTATCAGTGTTCTAGGCCATCATTAGAAAGAAAAAGGAAAAAAAAACCCACCAGACTTCATATCCAAATGTCACAAAAACAGAATCTAAATCTATAGTAGTAGATGAGTTATTTAAAAAAAAAATAAAAAAAAATTACATATTGGACATCAAACAATGCCAGTCATGAAGGACAAACAAGAAATAAATAACTCATACCAAACTAAAATTTTCTAAGCAGAATTGCTTATTGGGTTCAGTTCAAGAAATCATTAAAAAAGTGTTTCATAGATTCTATTCTTATCATAAGTAAATGTGTATTAGAGGATATAACTCTATCAAGTTTCACTTTTCAAGGCAGAAGCTACATCATTTGTATTAAAAGAAGAAAAGACATAAGCTATATCAGTTAATTGGTTTAAGTTTTGTTTTCAATCACAAAAAGTGCAGAATAACATTTCATAATTTCTCATGCACATGATGTACAAACAATGATAGAAGACACCCTTTCACAGGTGAAAATGTGTTGAAAACAAAGGAAAACTAATGGTTGCAAGCCATTGGTAAGAAATAAAAAAAGTCATGTAATAAAAACTAAAGAAAAGTAAAGTAAGGCGTACTTACAAGCCATTAATACAATAATTTACCTTAAATTGAGGGCCATCAAATGGTAGGTTCATTACTCTTGCAACAACTTGGGCAGTATGAATCGTTCTTGAGAATGGAGAGTAGCAAATTCGGACATTCTCAAGCGGTATATTTTTAGCTTTCAGTTCCTGCAAGCAGTTAATAGAAATAAAGAGCAATGGGGATAACTGAATAAATACATTTATCTTCCATGCCAAGAATAAAAGGAAGCTAGCATTATATCATCATTCACTAATATTTATAAGCATTGTGGGAATGCTTGTGATTGTCCTATTTAAACAAACATGCTTCCGCTTCTAATTTTGTGTTTCTATGCATATGCAGATATAATTTACTACACCAGAAAATGATCATGACTTTAAGTTCTATTTCCTAAGGTTTTAGGAAGTGAATGTGAAGAGCTTCTTGGATATTGGAAATTTGACGGAGATTCCTCTCACAAGGCTCTGATGTTTCACAAGATTGCTCCAAACTTGATATCGGAATTTACAGAACAAAATGTTATCAGGGTGGCAATGGAAGAATGCTGTTAAGTACACAAGAATTCCAGATTTTGATGAATGACAATGAGAGTTTAAGCCCTTATGGACAAGCACGTTTACAAATTGACTAATATAAAGAATGACACATACAACTCTCAATAACTCCCAATGTCAGATTCAAGCATGGATAGTCGTGTATCACAAATTAAAGATTCGGGAAACAAGTTTGCAAGTTGTAAGGCTGAAGTAATGTATGAAGACTGATAGTGCCATCAATTAATCTATTACTAACAGGGCTATGTACTTCAAGATATTTGGTAATATCACATTAATTACAGTATTGTTGTCTTTTCTGATGGTACATGGAGTAGAGAACTTTTTTCCATAATCGAGTCAAGGCTATTAATGCGGGATGCAGCTAGAGGTGCTAGGCGATGCCCAGACGTGCTACTCGGGGCAGGAACGTCAGTTCCCATGCATGCAATAAACATAAAAAGTCAAAAAGCATTTAAAATTTATAAGAATACAGAGAATTACACAAATATGTGACATATATGATAGTACGAATTTTAATTTGATAGTCATCTCTAATATATATGCAGTCTCAGTTGCTGATAGAGAATAGAGACATTTTCTGTCTCTAACATAAATAACAGGTAAATAAATTTCGATTTCTTGGTTCAATTGCCTTCAAGCTCTCGATGAGTTGATAACTCAATACTGTACGCCTAAGTCCTTCGAAAGTGAGCTCAAAGTCAACTCAGAAAGTTGCTGGAAAAACCATATATGTTTTGCTCGAAAAATTAAAATCTAAACGAAAATTGATCTTGACAAGTTGGATTTAATCATCTTAGAACCAAAAAAATAGAAAAAAAGAATAGTTTTAAAAAACCTTGCTTGTGGACTATATACCCATGAGCAGAGATGCAAGATGCAGCTGCATGGGCGTTTGCTGCGCATGCGGCCAACTATGTAACCAATATGCTGCCTAAGCGGGCCTAAAATTACAGCCATGGGCCACTTCACCTCAATGTGACTGCATAATGCTGTGTGCGGCTGCATTTGATAACCCCTCGTCCTCATCATCCGAGCCTCATCCCAACTATTTGTGATCGGCTATACCAAATCATATTCCCGTCATTCCGCTCTATCAAGGGCTATTCCTTTAGTAGCATTTGATAACCCCTGATCAAGTAAGTTCAAATAACATAATTTTCAAATCTAAGGTTGAAACCACAAGATCTCATCAAAGGGTGTGGAAACAGCACCATACTTTGCTATGCTCATGAAAAAGTGACCTCCCTGAAGGCATCTAAGTAGCAGATCTCTTGATATTCACAGACCCAACAATTCGCACAGGCAACTTCCTGGAGATCTAAATGCCAGTGATAAAAAAAAAGGCAACCTGGGAAGTCAGATAGATGTACCTCAAACTTCCATTAGATGAGAGGTATATAGTATGTAAACCAACCTGGAGATCTAAATGCCAGTGATAAAAAAAAGGCAACCTGGGAAGTCTGATAGATGTACATTGAACTGCCATTAGATTAGAGGTATGTAGTATGTGAACCAACTGATTAACCACCTGATTCACATTTGTGATTTGATCCCGTGAAGGTAAAGAAAACTCCCCCTGGACATCTATATTGCATCAGATGCGTAAGAGGCTTTCAACTACTGACAGAATTTTTTACAATGGGAACTATAGGCGTGTTGACAGTAATAAGACAAGCCTAAGAACTAATATGATGAATTGAATGTGGTTCTACAAATGTGAACCCCCATATTGATTTAGTAACCTCAAGCTTGGGTAAGTATGACAAGTCTCCCATATGTTGCATTTTTTTAAACATTGTATTTAAGAAGAGATGTAATACATAGGTCCAAAGGGAGCACCCACAAGCCGGGACTCTCAGCAAAAAAATGAGGTATCCTCAAAGAAGAGGTCCTGTACAAAAAATGAGGGTTTTATAGCAACGCCCTTTACAACGATGTACAAAAGAAGGTAATAACAGGGGTTGTAGAGAGATGTAAAACCAAAAGAGGGTGAACAGTTAAAAACAACCCGAAAGACAAGAAGAGACAAAAAGAGAGTCGCAGCCTTGTAAGCTAGGATCCCAATAAGTGTTAAGTGGCCACGACTTGTGCGATATCTCTCACCTTTGCAGGGCTACAGTCGTCTCATGGACGCATCTTTACTGTGTGATATTGTCAAAGCGACAACATGTATCATCCAAACAAGTTAGAAAGGACATCATTAATTCCAACCGCACCCTCTCCCCCCCCCCCCCCCCCCCCCCCCCCCCCCCCAAAAAAAAAAACAAAAAAAAGGAAAAAAGAAAAAAGAAAAAAAAAACATCTATTTGATCACTGGCTGCATCACATTAAGAAATATGGGTTGGTGAAAGACACTCCAAGCCCACAATGAAACAAATTATACAAAAGAAGCCTGGGAAGCTTGATTGAGACCATATTTAGTGTTTCTTAAGTTGATAGACTAAAGTTTGCTCAACACATGGGGTTGCATGTAGTGTGTCCCATGCAAATCAACACTACTTCCACATTGTTGACTTATGGACATGACATTTGTGAATGAGTGCGTCTGAAAATATGACATGCCCTGCAATGGCCAGAACAAAGTTCTCATAATGTACTCACTCCTGTGTGTATAACTTTGCCACAAATATGATATTAGAATGACAACAATTAACATTCTCCAGAGTCTCCACTTTATAGACCCATCTAAAGCCACTCAAATTTCTACCAACTTGAAGAATACTTGATGCTAGGATCCAATGGTTTGAACAGTTTTAGTATCTTGAAGATTTCTTTATAGGAAATCACAGTATCACATCTCAAGAAGATGCACAATATTGATGGCCACATTTGCTTTGATACCTAAGGGCTCGTCTATAGCTGCCATTAATATATTAAGGATGTAAGAAAATGCAAGTCAGTTCCTGGATCCAATTAGAGCTTGAATAAACATAAATTTCACTCATCTAAACAAGCTCAACTGGTTTGATTTCGATGCATTTCTTCTATTTTTCTGTTGAATTTGACAAATTTAATAGTCACTTGGTAGATTTCTCTGGAAAGCCTATTAAACATTTCCCTGAGATATATCTTCATTTTCAGGAACACATCATGAGAAGGGTGTGCCACTAAAATGTTGGCATCAATAGAAAGTAGTCGACATCATTTTTTTAATTGTAAAAAATTACTGGCAAACAGTTTGCCAGAATCTAACAACTGAACCAACTAGTTTACAAACAGGACTAGCTAAACAAACATACCCTTAGGAATGATTCACCAGCAGACGCTGCTTGCTGAACACCTTTAGAAGACAATCCATATTGTGGAAGTATGCCATAGACCTATCAAAACATTAACAAGTTAGAATGGTTAGACAAAAGTCTACTGGACAACGATAAATGTTTACCAGTCTTTTCTATTGTTTTTGAAACTGTTAACATTTGTATTGAGTAAGGACTTTCGTAGAAGTTACAGAGATTCCTACCAGTCTTTAACAAACTTTTATAATTTTCAGTACAAGACGGTATCTAAGAGCATGAGCAAACAACGGTTTAGTTGCAACCAACATTGTCTGCATCAATTGCTACTTTTCCTTATTTATGAATTTAGCTAAGAACGTTACTAAGATGATACCAGAACTACACCAGAAACCTCAAGGTGTGAGTGAGACATGCATACTGTGCAGACAATCTATCCAACCAAAATTTTTTGTCCCAGTGACTAGAATAGGAAAGTGACCTTTTGTGATGTTACTATGAGCAGATGAGGGATTAGCTCTCTCTTGTTTGTGAAGTTTGTCAGAGCGACAATAGAAAGTAGAACCAACTCTTACAAATACAAACTAGATGGAAAATCTCGGGCTGTACTGGAGAGCCCTCCAAGCAATTTGAATTTTAATTAAAAAAGGTGCATGGAAGTATATTACTAGAATAATTTTTAACCTCACATGAAAATCCAAATGGACACAATTATACATAAGAAAGTCGCATACGCTCCAGCAGAACATATAATTTATAATAACAACTTGAACATTTTTCACCACCAAACAAAATTCCTATTTTAACAGGCAACCGATAAGGGTGGAGATATGCCAAGTTGCATAAAACATGAAGCCAAAGGCAGATATATCCAGTAAAAGGAAAAATATAAGTAAAAGAACATTAAGAAACCAACAGCCATCACCAGTGAATTCTTTTCTGCAATAGAAAATATGACATTGGTATCACAGAACAAATTTAACAGCCTTTTCCACCCTATTAGACAACTTGCACATAGTCAAGCACAAGAGACAAAAAAGAACCCATTGGGGAAGTTGAGACATATTTCAGGACGAAATCTTGAAATCCCCATATTTGAATGCATAAGCTGAAGGATTCACAGGGATGAACCGAAAAACAGGAATGCTAAACATGTCCTCCCTATTGAATACCGATAACAGAAGGGCGGAAACACTTTGAAAAGGGCTCTATATGGGTTAAAAGTGCTCTATATGGGTTAAGAATGCATAGAACTGCTCAAACAAAAGACCATCATGCTCTCGAAAAAGAAGGCGTTTAGGAATTTTATTACAAAAAAAACAAACATTTCAGGGAAATTGACTTCTTCTAATTCTTTTGCAGTTGTGTGCATGTTAAATTCGATGCCTAACCCCGATGTCAAACTCACGAATGTTCAGTAAATTGGGGTGGGGATCTTCATTTACTAATTCCCACTCCTCTTAAACGACAGAAACCCAAATAAATCCAGGAAAACAAAAAAGAATCGATTTACAAATGATCCAGAAAGGGCAAAAAGAAGAAGTTAAACTCCATACTGATGAATTTAGGTCCAATTCTTGATATTGTTCAATAATTTGCAGGTGCAGATGAAACAAGTCCTCATATGTACTTACATACTTTAGAAGAACAATGAGGCAAAAATTCCTAGAGCAAAAACAGTGATTTTCAATAAAAAAAGGGAGAAAAAAAAAGCCCAGAGAATATTGACTCTAATCCAATAGGAGCATAGGCCAATACAAAGAAACCTGAAAATTAGAGAGACACTTAACCCTATTGGAGATAATGATGCCCCTTTCATTGGGGATGCTGCGGCCATGTCTAAGAACCCAATACTGATTTTTCAGGAAGGATGTTGCAGAAGAACCAGCCATGAATGAATCTTCCACCTGCTTCTTTAGCAACAACAATGCAGATTTTTACACGAGAATTGACGCCTCGATTTTCTTGCTATATATACTGCATGATACACTAATCTTAAACGTGATAAATGCATAATCTTAAACGTGATAAATGCACGTTATTCATGCAGGCTCATAAGTTTGTTTAAATAGAATTCGTACTTTATTCACCGAATCTGATGATAAATTGTAGGAGCGTTGTTTTTGCAACAATCCTATGCAGGATAGGAAGTTTTAGGACTTATTCAATGAGCGCGGTAGTTTGCTCACAGCAGCTTTGCATCATCTCATACGTTAATGTCAATAGCCAACGGCTCAGATGATGCCAAGGCCTTTAGGAAAATTTCTGTTTTTATTATATAAATGCCTGTGAAACCAGGATGTATACAATGAAAACTTTTATCTTTGGTATATAGAGATCACAATTACTATGATAGTTTGGGTGTGTCTTAAAGTTTGAGAAATTTTTTTTTGAATTTTGAGCTTGGTCAATAAAATAAATGTAGTCACCCGATTTTACATCTAACGGTCAAGATTAATTGTTAACACCTTGTATCAAAGGTAAATAGTCATTTTATATGATTTTATTATGAAACCATAGCTATCAAGACCAAACTGGATCAATTGATCTAATTTGTCGGATTGCCAATCAATGTCTTGGCTGATTTAGTCTAAAATAAAAATATAGTTTAATATATAACTTATCACAATTAATATTTGATTAAGTTTGGCTAGTTGGATTGGCCGGTTTTGACTAGTCCGGTGAAACAAAGTTGGGCACTTTTTGTGATAGGTTTATGTTTTTAAATTAGGGAAGGCTTGCCATGGGACCCCACCCACACATATATTATATGTTATATGTGACCTCGGGTTTCAACTATCATATCTGAATAGATAGCTGAGATGGCTTGAGTCACAATGTCACAAGCTAACACTTAACTATCATAGCGTTTAGTTTTTTATTTTTATTCTACAAATAATTTTGAAACAAAATTTGGGGCATGCATAAATCTAACAAAAGCGCACATGATAAAAATATTTCCGAGGATAAAAAATTACCAGAACACCCCTGAAAATTATAGGGTCATTTTGGTTATTTATTTTTACATAAAATATTAGTTTTGTATTTTTTTAGATTCGCCCTAATTTTTTTATGTGACCCCCAAATTTTTATAAAAAAATGTTGTGGAAAAAAAAATGAAAAATAAAATAGTGTTTGACGTGATATTGTGGTATGAACAATCGTAGCTATTTGATTTAGAACAAATGGTTAAGAAGTGGGGTCGCATATAACTTATATATATTGTTGGGTTCACATAGAATCATTTTCCTTTAAATTGTTATTCTTTTTTTTAAAAAAATTATTATATGGATATATAGTGAAATGGATTCAACCAACCACCGAAAAGATTTTATTGGACCACAAGCCTCACTGGTTTGATGGTCAGTCAGATCTATGATTGATACAAACGTTTTCACCAACTCCAATCGAGTTTTTGGTAATCTTCATGAGTGGCACAATTTTCACACAAAAATTCATCAAAATCTATTGATATATTCTCTGGGGTGACATGAATTAATGGGTAAGTTTTGGTTTCACTGGGGCAGTTTATATAAAGAGGAAACTTTATATCATCAAAGGCGTACTTTCAAACCTTACCAGAAGTTATAGTTTTGGTGCCGAAAACTCCTACAATGGCTTCAAAATAAATTTGTGTGAAATTTATAGTTACAGAATAATATAGATTGAGCAGATCTATGGATGAAATCTTTTTTTTTTCATATAAATACATCTTGAGATCAAGGTAAGGAACTAAAGGATTTTCTAGAACCTTTCGTAGTGGTTCTTAAGTTGCATTTTATTTTTATAATGCAAGGTTAACACCTTATATAAACTTTTTCCATTATTATTTAGCTTGCTTTCTAATTTTTAATTATTAGAAGTAATTATTACTATGTATAGTAGATGCATGGGAGGATGAATTGAAAGCGGGATGCACACTCATAGGCTCCTTGTTCATAATAGGAAAATACTTATTTAATGGAGATTATATGCTATATGATCAATATATATTTAGTGCAAGAAGGTCGCCAGCATGTTTATTTGTTGTGTGAAAAATGAAACCTTGGGGTGTGTTATAATATTTAAATATTTTTTAAAAACTTTAAATCTGATCAATGGTATATTCCCAACTAAATGTGATACTAAAAGTAAATAGTTTTATTTTTTTGCTTTTCTTCCCCAATAACCCATCCTCTTCATTCAAGATAAACTTGTTCTTCATTATCCATTACAATTTGTGTTCCTTGCGACGAATCTCTCTCTCTCACACCCTATTTTTGCAGGATGGAGCAGAGTTTGTATCTCAATACCTAGAAAAGCATACGCACTATCCCTTTTGAATCAAACACTCTCTCTTTATTGTTTGAAGCAATGGTTTAAAAACCGGATCGGTGACCCTGATCGGGCTTTTCAAAAACCGATCCGGATCGGCGAATAGGCTATCCGGATCTGAGAATCGGCGATCCGGATCGGAATCGGGTGAATCGGTCAGAATAAAGCTTCAAAAAAATCCGAAAAAATTATTAAAATTCATTATAAATATTTTTTTTTAGGAATTCAATAAAAAATGAAGGTACTCCATTAAGAATTTTCATGTTTTTGAATGAATATGCGAATATTGATATGTTCTTCCCCTGCATGAACCGCCATTTAACATTTAATTTACATCACACAAAAGGATAAACATAGAATTATCATGGAATAAGTATATCAACATACATGGACTACAATAAAGCATAAAATTAGTAACATACGATCTAAATTAAGATGTAAAAAGTTTAAATTAACCTGACAGTTCAAAAAGAAAAATAATCACCATATGTAATGATAATATGTTGCGGTAGTTCATGTAGTCATATTCGTTGTTATTTGTTATTGCAAAAGGACAATAATATTTTTGTACATATCAATTACAAACATTTAGAATAATACAAAATGTAAGCTCCAAACATGGCTACAACTCAATTATCAAGAACATACATTTTTTACATTAAAAAATTAATAATAAAAACAATTCTTCAAAGAGCCGGCTAACATCAATCATTCCAACTAAAAAATCCATGAACAACAGATAAAAAAAATACAGTTTTGTATTGAAAATATAATAACATGCATTTTTTTGCATAAATAATCCATCAACATACAATTTTTTCAACAAAAACTTTAACAATAAAAATTTAAAATATGGTTTAATACCTCATGATAATTAAAACCTTGTCACGATTTTCACATCTTTTCGGAAAATCATCATTTTTCAAAAAATTCGATCATGGGAAAAAAAAAAAAAAATTTACAGCAAACTCAAACAATAAAAATTTAAAATTGGGTTTAAATGTTTAATACATCATGATAATCAAAACTTTATCACGATTTTCACATATTTTCGAAAAATCATCATTTCTCAAAAAATTCGATCATGGATAAAAAGAAATAAAAAAAAAAAGTACAGCAAATTTTCAAAAAATTCGATCATAGATTAAAAAAAAAAATTAACAAATTTTCAAAAAGTTCGATCATGGATTAAAAAAAAAAAATCATAAATTTTCTAAAAATTCGATCATGGATTACAAAAAATTCGATCATGGATTACAAAAAATTCGCTCATGGATTACATAAAATTCGATGGTGGATTACATAAAATTCGATCATGGATTACAAAAAAAAAAAAAAACATAAAAAAACAAAAAATTCGATCGTGGATTACAAGAACAGAAAAAAACAATTCGATCATGGATTACAAAAAATTCAATCATGGGTTACAAAAAAAAAAAAAACACAAAAAATTCGATCATGGATTACAAGTAAAAAAAACAAACATTTCGATCATGGATTACAAAAAAGTCGATCATGGATTACAGAAAATTCTATCATGGATTACAAAAAATTCGATCATGGATTACATAAAATTCGATCATGGATTACAAAAAAGTCGATCATGGATTACAGAAAATTCTATCATGGATTACAAAAAATTCGTTCATGGATTACATAAAATTCGATCATGCATTACAAAAAAAAAAAACAAAAAATTCGATCGTGGATTACAAAAAAAGAAAAAAACAATTACATCATGGATAACAAAAAATTCAATCATTGATTACAAAAAACTCTATCATGGGTTACATAAAAAACAAAAAACAAAAAATTTGATCATGGATTACAAAAAAAAACAAACATTTCGATCATGGATTACAAAACATTCGTTCATGGATTACAAAAAATTCTATCATGGGTTACAAAAATAAAAAATAAAAAATAAAATTCGATCATGGATTACAAGAAAAAAAAACAAACATTTTGATCATGGATTACAAAAAATTCGATCATAGATTACAAAAAATTCTATCATGGGCTACACAAAAAAAAAAAAAAAAAAAAAAAAAAAAAAATTGTTCTTCACAGAGTCGTTTTACGTAAGCGATTTCAACTAAAAAATTCACCTCCAAGTGAATAAATTACATCCAATTGACTATATTTTCTGATAAACAACAATATAAGGAATCAAAAACCTAAATTTTTAACACATTATTTCAAATATATCATGAAAACAAAATCAAAAGGCGGAAAAAAAAAAAAAAAAACAGCGGAATTTGGTTCCGTAGGCATCTCACTGTTCATATCAAATTTCTTGTTGTAATTGATCAGATTATGTAAAATTGAAAATTTTAAATCATACTAGACACAATAAAGATTAAAAACCCTAATTATTAAACTCATTTTGTTCAAAATATGCCGTGAAATAAATCAAATGGCGGAAAAAAAAAAAACCCAAAGTTCTTACCTGTTTTTGTGAACCGAAGCCTTCAATCTCCAAAAAACTCTGTTTTTCTCAACGATTATCACAAATTAGTAACAAAAGCTTTTGATTCACAGCTTTAAGATCAATATGCCTACAAATTTTGAAAGATTCATGCCCTATTTGGCATGAAATTTCAGAAATGGCGGAAACCCTAAACCCCGAATTTTTCTTGATCCAAACACAACCAATTTTTCTACCATTTAATCCTTGAAAAATCTGAATAAAGCTGTTTACAGCCTGCAAAACAGATCACATGCCGAAAAAAACAAAAAAAATGATCAAAAAATGACAAATTTGAAAAAATCCGTGAAGAACACTGTGCAACCCGTGTTCTTCACGGACTCGCCGATTCCGCACAGTGAATCGGCGAGTCACGTGCGGAATCGTCCGGTTCTCTCTAGAACCGGACGATTCCCGGTTTTTGAACCGATCCGGTACCTTTTTCGTGAATTTCGAGTCGAACCGGGCGAGTCCGGTTCGACTCGGCGATTTTTTAAACGCTGGTTTGAAGTGATATTTTAAAACTCAGCTATTTCCGGTCTGGACAGGAGTTGGTTAGGACCAAATTAGTTCAAGAAAGGTATAGTCCCAGCCTGATTTTTTTTTAAGCTTATGTAATATATATTTTTATCTACTCTAGATCTCCATCCAATAAATCCCTCTTTTAATTTCCATTTTATTTGATTTATGTTTTAATATTTTTGGATCATGAACCGATTCAGAATTGATCCAAATCAACAATCACTTTCAGCTCAATAATCCAGTGATCTGACACGAATATGTGGATGAACGATCAATCAAGCGATCCGGCTTTTGAAATATTTGAAAGGATAAATCATATGCTCTCTCTATATATATTGTTGTATACCAGGTGTTGGGGAATATTGCTGCACAATATCGTCATCAAATACCAAATTCTTAGGGGCATCTTTTTAAATCTTTAAACCTTTTTTTGGGTATTGTTTGATAAAGCTCAGCAGCCATACACAACAGTTATAGATGGGGAGGCAAGGCTCGGTCTGGAGAGAAGAGCTGTTACCTGAGAGTAGCTTTCATGCTCCAAGAACCATGTTTGCTCTTGGGCCTTATGAAACAAGAAGTAAAGTCGTATTTCAAAATTATGTCAATAAATGTAGTTTTAAGGGATGGTCTATAAATTTATCTTCTTCCATGATTATGAAATTCAAAGTTTCATAAACGATGTAGATGCAAGGTCATGAACCACTTTGATGGTCTTTAAATTTATCTTCTTCCATGATTATGAAATTCAAAGGTTCATAAACGATGTAAATGCAGTTCAAAATGAACGGAAGTTAAATAGTGAGTCACAAAATATAATATTTTTAGATTGTGAAATCTTTTTTTTTTTTTTTTTAAAGCAAGATTCATACTTGTTGAGGTCAAAAAGATCAATTGATTATTGTCTAATGCTAGATCACCAAACTTCGGTATGCCGAAACAGGTCCTTAGTTTCCCCAAAATGGAACCATCAAAATGAAGACGCTAACTACTGGGAAACTTCCCTTATGTTCTTAGGAATATTGTGTTAGTGTGTTTACCTACAGGTGAAAAATGGCACCACTCCACAAATTTCTACACCAGTCTCTCACATCTCTATAACCACTCTCCCAAGGAAAAACAGCTGTTAAGGAGATCCAAACATGACTTAAAACCTAACTCACGACGAAATCCAGCTAGTTCGATTTGAATGGACAGTGACTGGGAAGCTTTCTTGGAGCTCCAACACAAATCTCATATCGAGAAACCAATACGCACTACATCTTCAAAAAAAAGAAAAAAAAAAGTCTTCAGATTGCCTTTATATATTGCCACCCCAAAATAAATCTAAGGGATTTACAGTCTTTTTGGAGCTCCAAAATCATGTCCTATTTGGAAGATGTTTGGAACTTCTCGAGTCTCTCAGCCACCTTAACAGTAGTACAGGTGGGGAATGTTTTTGGGGACACAAAAATTCACCCCATGCAGTACATTTCTAGGGATAAATAGAAAGTTACAGATAACATCTTCATCATTAAAGTTTTTTCCTAACTAATAAAGCTATTAGACAGTGCATGTAAAACAAGGTGCAATACCTGCAAGAAAAAGGACCAACATGCAATGGTTAAAAACTCGAATCAAGAACCAAATGATTTAGAATCAGATATTTTTCGTGGATTGATCATTACCAAGGATCAATAAAGCTCAAAGCCTCAAACTAACATTTGAGAGCGAGAGTCACCCAGCCAGAAAATACATTTCACATTCTAATTTTCTTGGGTTATAAAATCAGTCATTTTCATAGCTTTATACTGTGATGGCTAGTATATTCTCTAAACATGTACATGAGAGGACGTGGCCCCAATCAACAATATTGCTAAAAACTTCTCGAGAACATATAAGTTGGTTTGGCCAAAAATTTGGGCTTGTTCGAAACCACATTGAATCCGACCATGGTTACGCATCTGATCTGAAGGCGCGGGTGAATTTGGGCTTGTTCAAACCATGCACAATAACTCCGTGGTTATGCATCTGATCTGAGGGCAAGGGTTGCAATCTTTTATGGACAAGGATTTTTTTTTTATGAGGTTATGGATAGGAACTCTTCAAAAAGAAAGGAAATTACAAGAAGGCCAAGAATAAAGTACTTCTGAAGTTTGAAACAAAATTTCTACCAGTTATTGTCCACAATAAAATTGTTATCATTGTTTTCTGCAGTGGAGTTTATACTCTTGCAGTAATATTCAGGTAATTTGTTCCTTCTGCAACAACCTGGTCGAAGTGTCAAACAAGCCACATAATGAATTAGGTGGTAGCAAAAGCATAGCACGTAACCACATAAATTGCTTTGACCACTCTGCTCAATTAGTTCTGAAAAAGAACAACACACCATGTTTCTTTTTTAATTTGGGGATTTATCAAATTACCACTGAGAGAAACAATTTAACACCTTACCCGTATCTTTTAATTTAATTTCAAAATACCAATAGAAAAAACTCGTGATCTTGAGTTGGAATAGTTGCAATGGGTAAAATGTTGAATAATTCATTTGTCAATGGTATTTTGATAAGGGAAAGCTTATCATGTTCTCCCTCCAACATAGAAGTTCTATCCTTCTCCTACCATCTAGCCGTCCATTTTTATCAAGAGAGCCACTCACCGTTTGATCTTAGATCCGACGTCTCAAAGTATTTTATTTTTAATTTTTTTAATACAAATTTTTTTAATATGAAATTTGGTATGTGCCATCTTCTCATTAAGACGCACCTATAAAAAATATTAACAATAGATTTTCAATAAAAAATAATGACCAAAATGCCCCTTGAAACTTTCAAGGGTATTTTAGTCATTTTATTTTATTGAAATATTTTTTTAATATTTTTCGTTAGTGGAAGTTTAATAGAGGAATGGATGTCCAAAATTTAGTGTCAAAATAGTTTATAGAAAAAAAATTAAAAATAAAATAATGTAGAGACATGACATTGTGATTGGGGCAATCTTAACCCTCCATTAAAAAATGGAAGAGGATAGAAAGAGAACATAGAAAGCTTTCCCTTTTGATAAATTTCTTTTTTTTCTTTTGGAATGTGAGTATCTAGTAATACAATAACACAGTCTAATAGGCAGGGAGCCACAAATCCATAGAATTGCAGTAATCCCTTCTAATAATCCAGCACGACCAGAAAGCATTGAATATAATACATTCACGGACAGCTGTAAATGCATCCATAAGCGCTTGGGATAAAAAATTTTATTGCATGGAGAATCATGGGAATCATGGGTGTTAGCACAAAGAAAAAGATATAAATGCAATGTATAGACAGACCATTAAAACCGATCAGCCAACAATAAGCATGAGTACCAAAAGGTTTTCTTATCAGACAAACAAACAAATAAAAAAAAAGAGCGAAAAAAAAAGAAAGCCAACACCTTACTGAATACTCACCTGCAAAATTCCTGAATGAACGACAAATGCATTAGCTGTTGTATCTCTATGTTTTTTAGTAGTGCTGCTCACATGATACAAAATTTACCGTATGTATCTCCGATCTTCAACTAGACTTCCAAGAAAATGTTGCAGAATCAAGACTGAGGCAAATACACAACAAAATAAGCAAACACAAAATGAAGTCCATGTTATACCCATATCAATGAATCAGAACTCAAGTCAGGCTGTTCCCTATCTGAAGAAAACACTAAGGTCGCAAATCTCCTAAGATAACCAAAACACAAGATCCTGTGTGATTCCTTCACTAATAAAATTCAATGATATGTAAACAATAAGATCCAACAGCCTTTCTCAGTAAGACAACAAAAACGATCAACCTCCCTATTGAGAAGAAACAGTATTCCCCAAACCCATCTTTTGCCCCAAAACTGTAAGCTGCTCAACAAACTCGTCCCCAGTAAGAACCTCTGTTGTTCCATAGATAAGATGCTTAGTCGGCTGCTGCCTTTGGACCAATTCTTGCAAGCTACTATACTCCACATAGTTCCCACCACCAATCATGAAAACTATCGCTTCCTTAAAAGGCCCTTTCAAATGGTTTCCTGCTCCCCCAGCACTAGACTTAGGAGCACGAGGATCAAAAAGAAGGTAAGAATCAATATCCGGATTTGGTTTACCCTCCATTAAAGCCTCTACAGTTCTTGTCAAAACCAATTGCCTACCCTCTGAAAGAAGGTTTTTCATGCCGGCTGTCACTGCACTAATAGATTGGCCATAAAGCTTCTCAGCCCAATCTACAATATTGCTCTTGCTGGCCGAGTTTGGCAATGCCAAGGAAATATTCAAAGACTTTATCTTCTTCACATATTGAAAAGCACAAGGATCAACTTCTGACTCCCTCAGTGCTGCCTCTACCACTTCGACTTCAGATTGAGGAGTAGTCTCTGAAGCAAGCAGATAAGTAATGGCTAGCCTCAATTTATCCATCTTGGTACCTTTACCTTTCAAAGCAGTTAGCAAGGCATTCCTATCGATGCTCCCCTTCGTCAACATATCATTCTCCAAATTATAGTACGAATCCAAGGCTCGTACCTTAATTTCCCCTAACAAAACAGTGGCTATGTTGGTGTGCTTGTCGATAATCTTCTTCCTTTCAGTCAGTTCAGGAAGGGAATTCACAGCATTCATGAGATGCTTTGTATTCCCTATCAACTCCTGCCCATCAAAATCAACCCCATCTTTGGCTCCAGTCCTCTTATTCACCTCATCAACATCCTGCTTATATTTGCTCAATTGGGTTTCAATTTCTTCTGCAACTTTTGGAAATGGGGCCGAGCTATTAGCAACCCAAAAACTATCAGAATCATCAAGCTCATACGATTTCAACCCACTCTTGCCTTTAGCACCTGATGGATCCCCTTGAACGCTTACCCTATTCAACTTCATACCTAGAACATCATGTACCAATGGCTTATAGCTCCAATCATGCTGAACTCCAACTGAAAGATCGAAATTTCGATCAAAGATACATAATATTGGCCTTTGAAATGAAGCCCCTAAACTCCCACTCTCTGAGAATAAATTATTCTTCGAGATAAGATGGTCCCTCAAGCGCGAGTCCAAGGCGGAAGCCACCATCTCTGCAGGCCCACCACGAGGGCACCGAATTACAGGAACAACCCCCAATGTCACCAAAACACAAAACAAGCCAGATACAATTCCATCGATGATTACCTGTATGTCCCTGTCCCCAGCCTTTGGGTCATTTAATTGAACGTAGGTGCTTCTTTGTGCTAGTGAGAACATGTCATTTTCTAGGGTTACAAACTCCAAATATTGGTCATAGACCTTTGCAACCCGTTGAATTGAATCAGAATTTAGGGTTTCAGTGGCCAAATTCTCGAGAAGGGGGCGAGGCAAAGAGGAAGAGAAGTTGAGGTGAAAGGTTTCATAGATTGCTCGAGAGGCATCACTGACTATTCGATTGATATTTTGAACAGTGGGTTGCACAAAATAGATTGCTGGTACATCAGGAATGGTTTGGCGTTCTTTGTCAATAGTGAAATACAATGTTATGCCGTGCTTTCGGAGGTCTTTTACATGGATTAATGGAGATAGAATGTCTCTGCAAAATTTGTCTAAAACGAGGACTTTGTACACCTCTTCGTTGGCTGTGTCACCCGTGGTCAAGGGCTGGTTCAGGTTGAGCATACGAGCCACACAGTCTGTAAAAAAATTAAATATGAGAAAACTAGGAATAGTAAATGTGGTTAAAATGGGAAGTGAATTAGGAGAATGTGAAGTGTTCGCATTGGGAAATGATGATTCGTTTCATGAATGAAATGATCACAAATGATGAATGAAATGACCTTAAAAGTATAGAAAAATGAAAAATGAGAACTAGTGAAGATCTTACTGCATATAAAAAAGGAAAATTGGATAAAATGAGGATTTTTAAATAACTTAGAAGCAGAAATTAAGCTAATAGAAATACCAAAAAAAAAGAGAAATGGGGAGCGCTTGAATCGACAGAATATCATTTGCGGTTAGGATGAAGAGATCAAAAAAGGAAGAGAGAAAGAGATGGCCAGTTTCCAAATAATTAGCGCAAAAAAATCCAATCCAGGAACAGAAACTATAACAAAACATGGAACTAAATGCTGAATGAATGAAGGGAAGAAAAAGAAGAAAAAGAAGAAAAAGAGAATACAGCAATTTCACATGGGGAGAGATGAATCGGTGTACCAATGTAAACAGAAAAATGCAAAAAAAAAAAAAAAAGAAAAAGAAAAGGAAAAAGAGAGAGAGAGGAGAAACAGGGAGTTTGGATTGAAGTAAATGAATTGGGTTTATGAATAAAATGATCACAAGAAGAATAGGCAGAAAAAAATATTAGTAATTCACAACTAAGATGCAAAAATAGGGTTATCCAATAACGGGAGGAGAAAAGGGGACTTGGGAATTTTACGAAAATTGAGATAAGTTGGATTAGAAAAAAAATAAAAGAGATCAGAAAGAAATAAACTTGAGCGATTTGCAGAGAACGAGAGGAATTCTCAATGGAAATTTAAGAAAAAGAAAGAAAGCAAATACGAAGAAATTGGAGAAGGAGACTTACTTGTTTGCTTCTGTCGAAGACTCAGAGCCATTGTTGTGCACTAGGGTTTCGAGATTTGATCTCTGTTTCTTCTTCCTCTCTCTCGATCCCTGTTTCTTCTTCCTCTCTCTCGATCCCTGTTTCTTTTTCCCCTCTCTCTTTTGGCAACTGAATTGTGATCCTTGTTTCTTCTTCCTCTCTCTCGATCCCCGTTTCTTTTTCCCCTTTCTCTCTTGGCAACTGAGATGCCGCTCTCTCGATCCCTGTTTCTTTCTCCCTCTCTGTTTCTTCTTCCTCTCTCTCTTTTGGCAACTTAGACGTGGAATAAAGAGCGAGCGGTAAAATTACAGAAATACCCTTGTTAATGTCGCATCCTTCTTAATGTCGCAATAAAAGTAAGAAAATAGTTTGATAGGGCTCCGGATTTTTGGAATGCAAGCATTTAAAAATCTTTAAATCTTTAATCTTGATGGTAAAAAAAAGAAAAAAAAAATACTAATACCCAAAATGAGCTTTTTTAGGTTTTTTTACTTCATCTTAACATTTTTATAGTCTTCTTTTTAAAAAAGATCGATTTTTTTTATTAAAACCCTTAACCCAAAAAAAAAAAAAAAAAAAGTTAAAGACAATTTTAGCCTGTTTTGACCTTTACCCGTTACGTCTGCCCGTTAACCCATTTACTCTGTATTTTTCACGAAACTCGGGTTTTTACCTGGTCCTCTATCTTCTTCATAGTGACGCTTTTTTCTAAGGACTCATAGCCTCTTCTTCTTGTTCACAGTTTTCTTCTTTACCACAACGGCTTTTTCCTCACGGTGGGTTTTTATTTATTGGCTTCTTTTTCACTTTTTTTTCCCACCGGGTTTCTCTCTCCATTAGCTTTCCGACCGTTTTTCTCTATTGGCTGATTTCCCTTTCCATTAGCTTTCTCACGGTTTTTTTCTCTTTTCATTGGCTTCTTCACACTAAAATCTTTCCATTGGCTTCCTCACACTAAAATCTCTCTGTAGACAAAATAAATAAGAGTTTAACTATCCAACAATTGTCAAAAAGCATGTTTATGTTCTTCTCTCTCTTTTTTCTCCTATTTGGAATTCTTATATCTTCTTGTCATCTCCTTTAATTTTTTTTCTCCTATTTTGAATTCTCCCATTTTGAATTCTTATATCTCCTTTTCATCGCCCTTTTTATGCAAGGCTAAAAGGCCAAAGAGAATGAAAACAGTATCTTTATTACAAAGATATACTTTTCACTCTCTCCATCCCTGTCATTTGGAAATTTAATCTCTCCTCTTCATCTTTTCTCATTTTTTTCGTCTCCCTGTAATTTTATTAAAAACAAAATTTATCATTGCCTAACAAAAAAGATTACTAAAAGCTCAATAAAAAACAATGCAAAATCAATGATATCAATATAATTTTATTTTATTATTTTTATTTTGTAAAATCTTTAATTTAAATTTTCTGTAAATTTTAATTTATTCTATAAATCTTTATTATTTATGTTTTATCTTATAAACCTTGAGCCAAGAATCTATTAAAGGCGTCTATAATGCACATATTTATGCCTCAATCTTTTATAATGGAGCGGTGGGCCATCTATAGTGATTATAATGGGGTTGTGGGTCATCTATAGTGAAAATTAAGCATAGACTATGAAAAACATCAAATTCTGACTCAGATTTGATGCATAACTGAACATAATAAGTTTATAAATGGCTCAACATAATAATGTTGAATGAAGGTTGAAACGAAACTGATAGGTTCACCACTCTTGGTTGAAACCCCAAAAAGATTACTGAATATAAGAAGAAATGGCGCGTGATGTTTGTTGAAGCATATCATATATCATCGACTTTAGTTTGTCATTTTAAGCTTGCTCCCTATTTTGTTTCTTTAGGATATTTGTTTTGTTTGATTCTTCATTTTAAGCTTGCTCACTATTTTGTTTTCTTTATAATATCCTTTTTATTGTTTTGTTTCACACTTTTTTTTATTGAAATTTCTTTTAAATTTATTTTTTTATCAACACCATAATTTTATTTAAGATATTGCTATATTTATTTTTATTTTTTTCCATAGAAATTATCATCGTTACTAATTTTTATAGTTTTTTTTAAAAAAATAATTACCTTTATTCAATAAGGTGACACTCAAAAAATTTAAAATTTTATAGTTTTTTTTTTGAAAAAAATAATTACCTTTATTCAATAAGGTGCCACTCAAAAAATTTAAAATTTTATAGTTTTTTTTTTAAATAATTACCTTTATTCAATAAGTTGCCACTCAAAAATTTTAAAATTCTAAATTATCCCTATTCACGTTGGGAACCATTAGGGGAATTTGGTAATTACATTTTGCCAAATTTAAATTATCAAAATATCTTAAGGTTTATTTTTTGCTTTTCTTTATTTTTTATTGTGGTCCACAAGTTCATTGTTGGTTGGACGTTAGGTAGAGAGATGCTCCAAATGCATTTATAACAAAAAAAAAAAAAAAGGCTTGTCACAATATTATCACAACTAAAGCATATTATTCCGAAGTCTATCATGTGATTCCAAGTCATAGTATGTTGAAGGCATGTGATTTCAAGTCAAGAGTAGAGACAGGTAAAAGATGTATATTTAGGGATAGGTATATATATTATAGAAAAATTATGAAATGCAATAAAGTTTAGAAAATGTGCATATATTATGAAACAACCAATGCCTAAATATTCCATATATCAAATAAAAATATAATAATTTCTTTAAAAATAAAAATATCATCAATCTACATTAGAACAAAAAGGTCACAAACAAAAAATTACATATTCATATGTCATAATTATCCCTAAAATAAAATAATTAACTATATCAAAAAATTGCAATAATGAATGAAATCAAAGGATTTTGTACACATCACAATAAAAATAACAAATGTGAATAAACCAAAATAAAAATGGTTACAATATTCAATAAATATTTAAGAAAAATCTATAGAAACTCTTTCTAGGACCATCATAGAAGATATTAGCCCTATAAGGCATGTTAGTCCCCATTTGATCCACATTATAAATGAAAAGGAAAAATGCTTGAACATATTAACAAATGGGATTGTATACAACGAGATCATTTACCTTTGGAATAGGCAGGTCACAATTACTTACAACCATCTAATGTGAAATCTGATAGCTTGGGTATGTCACAAAGTTCGAAAAAGTTTATTTCGAACTTTGTGCTTGGTCGATGAATAGCCCCATATATTGCAAAAGTAATGAAACCATGAACAATGGAACCAAATGACTATCGAATAATTTACAACAATATGTATAGACCTAAAAGTTTACCTCATCATCAAGGACTTCAATTTCAACCTAAAAGTGGAAGAAACATATAGTATATCAAACATCGAACTATCTAAAAAAAAGAGTTAATCCAAATATAAAAAAAAGAATTCATTAGAAATTTTTAAAATGATAGAAAAGAAAACTAAAGGTGAAAGCCTACGGGAAAGTTTCATCTGGCACTAGAAAAACTTTGTAATAGATGATCCTGACCTCTACAATCATGGATCTAAAAAAACGGATTATTGAGCCCTAAACGAATTATATCTTGCAAAATATAATTTTGATCATTCATTTTCAAGTGTTCTTAGAACTGCTAATTATGGGTTTCTGGCAATGTTACCAGGATCGAAAAATAATCGAGACGGTGAGGGGTTTGTTTCGGTAAAAGCCAGGTTGGCTACTGATTGAATCGATTGGATCAGATTTTAGATAAAAGAAAAAAAAAATAGATAGACAGGTTTAAAAATATAAGATGTACTTAAAAAAAGTGCCCAACTTCACTTAATTAGTCAAACTACTTAAAATTGGCCGGCCTGACCATCCAAAATTGACCAAACATTGATTTTGAGTAGTTTTTGACCAAGTCTAAACCAGACCAGCTAATGAGCCAAAATATTAAGCCTTGATAGATAAGAAGCTGGTTTGATGTTTCAGGCATTGAATTGTTGCCTGCTCTACACGATGACATACAATTACATGTTGTGGCTTTACAAAAGGTAGTTTGATGTTTAAAGTATCGAACCGATGTTTAAAGTATCGGATTGGTAACAGTTATGTGTCATGGCTTTACAGAAGGCCATAACATCAGACTGACTTATGCACACAAGGTTATGCACCGTGGCTTTACAGAAGACAGTCTGACCAACTTCTCTACAAGAATAGCGCTAGCAAAGAGCAGTTCAATGTCTAAAACATCATATCGATGAAAATTACATGTCTTGGCTTTACAGAAGGTAGTCTAATTTGCTAAAAATGGGGTTGACTTCTCTACAAGAAACAACGTTAACAAAGAGCAATCTGATGTTTAAAACATCGGATGATGCTTTGTAGTTGCATAGATAGCGGTACTGACTAAACATTGAACTAGGTTCAGTACAGGAATTAGTGTTAACAGAGAAAGCTCTCCAATGTTTGAAATAGCAGACTGGCCATTCGGTATTATTTGAAGGCGCTCCTTACTCTGATTGCTTAGGGCCTCGGACCCATATTAAAAGTCTTTGTGGTGGCCTGAAAATCTATTTATATGGCTAATTATAACATTTAAATCTTCAAAAATAGTATAAAAATTGAACATGCCTATAAACAAACAATATTGAAGATTGATAGCCCAATTGGCGGTGATTGGATACTCAAAGAGCCTATCAAACTTGTTCACATCAGATATGAGGAGCCAATGGCTTTGCCACTTTCTCGACGGTGGCTTCGGCTTACCCTCAATAAAGGGGTATGGAGGATGTTCTGAAGAAGTGGGAAGCATACATGAAATCATATGCCGGAAAATATTTTTGCCGGTCGGGTATCGGAGTCCTCCGTATATGATATAATGACCAGCTATGTAAGGACATGGGCTACAATCCTAAAAGAAAGAAGGGATGGTATGATGAACTCTTTAGCCCTTATGGCGCCATGGACTATTGCAAGCTCTAAAGTAGAGTGTGCAAGCATGCATGCATGCATTTTGTGTGTGGTTTTATGTGTTTGAGTTTTCTATGGATCATCAGAGTGTATTACAAAAGCTGTAGGAGTATGCCATGGAAGGGTTATGAATAAGTGCTGATTAGAATCATTATGTTACCAAAGATTGAGTACATAGTAATTTACCTGTTAATTTATTGAGTACATAAAGCTATTCCTTTTGATGAAGGATTATGTGGTCATATGGTGTTTTGGTAAAAGGTGAGACCCTTTCAACAAGGAATGAATCAAGTATGTTTTCTTTCCCAAGGTGTGTTTTTTTTTTTTTTTAATTTGTATTCTCTTTTGTATCATGTGTTGACATTTAGTAGTTTTAAATAAGCTATAAAGGGGCAACAATGGTGGACATGAAATTAATTTATGCAAAAATATATCATGGATCCTCATGAGCAAATTGTCTATTAGCTCCCTTGGGCAAAACTCTCGAATCTAAAATTTTGGAATTTAATCTCTCGAATCTAGTGACCATGTATTTTTAGATCCAAAATTTTGGAATTTAATCTCCCAAGTCTAGTGACCATGTATTTTTAGATCTAAAATTTTGGAATTTAAACTCTCGAATCTAGTGACCATGTATACTTCCCACTTCTTCAGATCAACATCCAAAAAAAAAAAAACTCTTTATGTGCCTAAAGAAAATGGACCCAAGATTGAACAAGAACCTTCTAAATTTTAGAGGGAAATATCTAAATCTAGAATACCTAGATCTAGATGTTCACAAACTCAAAAACCATTTTTTTTTTCTTAAAAACAATCTGAGACTTAAATGGATCCCAAATTTTGAATAAGAAAAATCTCTGAACTTGCTATCATGCTCAAGCGTGCTCTTCATTTGTCCCCCATTTTCAAGAGCGTATAGTGGCAGGTGTGGGTTGTGCTTTTCTAGGATTTGTCTAGATAAACGTTATAAGACTTAATGGGTGGTTTGGATACTTGGAAATATAGTGTATCTGAAATATATTACTCGCATAATACGTTATTTCGTAATACATTACATGCAAATGGATTATTGCTGTTTGGGTAGTATTTAGATGAAACCTAAAAAATACATTAGTCTTATTTCACACGCTTTAATGTGGAATTCTCTACATTGCACCTTAAATTTTCTCTTACATTGCTTTTACTGGACATAGCGATTTTAATATGGAATTGTCTACAAAGCTTTTACTGGGCGTAGCGATTTTAACATGGAATTGTCTACAAATAGATCATTTATCTTTTATACACACAATCATTCTTGTCCTTTAAATTTCAAAATGGGTGGTTATTGGAGTGTCATTGAATAAATACAAAATTTCAAAAAAAAAAAAATTTGACATTAATAATTGAGAATGATTGTGACCTCCATTCACAAAAGATAAATGGTGTCTTTGTAGACATTCCTATTTAATATTGAAATGCATATGTATAGTTATCATGATTATACTGTGTGAATCATGATTATACTGTGTGATTATAATAACTTAACGGTGTGAATTAATATTGGTCATAAATATTGAGTGAATTATTTTAGTCACAGCCTTTAAATATGGTTAATTTGTAGTTTAAATAGTAAATGGTGATGTATTTTGAAAAAATATTATTGTGAAATGGTAAAGTATTTTAAAAATTAGATTGACATATTGGAGGAGCCTGTGAAAAAAAATACACGTAATATGTTGTAAGTAATTTATCACAAGTAATTTATCACTTCTTTTTCTGTATCTAAAATCTAATCCTAAAAAATCATTTTTTTTCAAAAGAGTAATTGTTATAATTTAAATAAAATATAATTTATCATTTTTTTTTCTTGATCTAAACCGTAATCCCAAAAAAAAAATTTTTTTTTCAAAATATATAGTAATCATTATAATTTATCAAGAAATCATTAATAAAATATAATGGTAAAATATAATTTATCGAAAAATCTTTTTTTTTTATTTAAATCATTATAAAATATTATTGTAAAATATAGTTTATAAAAAAATCCTTTTTAAAAAAAAAAAAAAAGATTTAACTTAAAATGAGGGAGACAATTCAAATTGCTGATAGAGGGATGTAGAAATGGATGTGGATGTTCAAACACTTAGTTTAGAGAGAGAAAGTAGAAATGGAATGGCGGTAGAATGATGTGTATAGGAGAGATGGAAAATGTTTTTTTTTTAAGAGACAGACATAGTTAGATTACCTGTTAAGCGCGTATTTCACAACATTTGTGTAATAGATTTCACGTATTTTGAAAAAATCTTGTATAATTTATTTCTATTTTCTTATTGTTGAAGTGCACCCAAAAATAGTAAATCTCCTATGTCCTTGTAATATGTTTCCCTCTGATATATTCTCACTACCAAAGGGCCCTAAATGTCGTTGTTTTACTTGTAGGGTTCTCTTACCAATAAAACATGTGTATAACGATATGAAAGATTTTTCTTGCGCAAATATAAAAAATACGGATTGTGTACAAAGTTTATCTTTATTGTAAGGAGGTCACAACTATTCTCACTCATTAGATATCAAATTGAGTCATGAAGTCCAAGAATTTTTTTTTTGGGAATTTTATGTCTATTCAATGATACTCTCACAACAACCCATTTTGAAATTAAAGGACAATAATAATTGTGATCTCTTTGTACACAATCCCAAAACAACATTGCCAAATGTTCACCTACATTATTAATGCTTAATACTTAATTGGAGGCTTTTATTTTTTTTTGGTATCTGAACAAGTTTTTGTAATGAGTTTTTGAGGTGCACTATATTTCTATATCATAAGGTTGATATCTTATATAAACTTTTCCCATACTTAATACACTTCAAAAAAAAAATGTCATCCTATGAAATTGACAAAGTCCTACTTCTTTTTTCTTTTCCTCCAATGATAAATTTTATTATTTACTCATAAATAATATAAAGAATTTTATATTGTACCATAATTATTTTTTTATACAAAGAGGTTACATTTACTCTCAGCCAGAGGATGTGTTTGACAAATTGAAATATGTTAGGACATTCAAGAAAAATTATTTTAGATTTTGTGCCTACTAAACATTAATATCCGCAAAAACGGAATTTGACATCTAAGGTCAATAATAATTGTGTCATTCTTATATCAAATGGTCTTATTTATGCATTTCCATAATATATAGTTCAAACTGTCAACTTTCAATAAGCGACTTAGTTGCAAACAACATATAAGTATGGATGTGGTTAGCATGCGACCAGCTTGCATATTCTAGAAATGTGGGCTCGACAATAAATATGTTTTTAAACAGGTTAGCATTTGGTTAGCATCCTAGGCTTGTTGGCCCTTAGGTGGAAGTGTACTATGCTCTTGTAGAGGCATAGTATATTACTATCATTGGCGATTGGCAGGGCTCTACCTAACCGCATTGGCTTGGCCCTAGAAACCTAGAGTTTTAAGCAACAAATGTTCCCCAAGGGTCTGTTGTAAAATCAAGATAACCCAATCACTTTTTTTTATCAAATTGGGATATCTCAAATCCCACTACATGTGGTGAGCACGCCACCACTATTATTTCAACACTCAAATAACATGTCTAAAATGCAATAACTAGTGCAATATAATTGGGAAAAAGATAAGAACAATAAAACAAGCAATATGAAAAATCATCAAACCACAACACTAATGAAAGTAGAGAGGGACACACACATATACGTGGTTCACCCAAAATGGACTACGTCCATGGGCAAGACGACAAATGTGTATTCACTATCAAGAGGAAAATTTACAAGATTGGGTTATGTAGAGATACTTCATGCAATCTCGAGGAATGTTCAAACAAAAAAATGCATACCACATAACCACCTACAATCGACTTCTTTCTTCGATTCACCACAACCGCGAATAAATGCCGACAAGAATGGCTAAAAAATGCGTCCAAATGGTGGCGCTAGGGTTCTGTTGTTAAAACCCCAAACTTTCTCCCCAAAACCTCTCTCTACGATTTTCCCCCTTTTTTCTCACTCCCGCACCCTTCTATCTCACTGTGTCATCCGCGAGTCTCTCTCTATATAACCCCCTTTTAAAGGGCATTCATCCAAAATAACGAAAATGCTCAAAAGAAGAGGGAGAATACCACATGGGGTGGTGATTTGGCATTATGCCCTAACAATCTCCACCTTGATGCAAACTCACACCCTTGCCTTATCAATCCATCACTTCATTTTTTTTTTGAAACCTAAAGAAGTTTGACTTTATTCTAACTTTTCTACTTTGGATGGGCTTCATAAACATATACGTAATGTTGTTTTCGATCTTGATCTTGACCAATGAAACTCTTCCATCTTCAACAACTTGTTGGATATAGTGATATTGATTCAATATGTGCCTTGACCTCTTGTGGTGAACCGGGTTATTGATCAAATGGATAACACTCATATTGTCACAAAATAGTTCAATGGACTTACATACAATGTCCATCTCACTCATCAATCTTTGAAGCTATATGACTTTTTTTTATGCATCTGTTGCTGCCATGTATTCAGCTTCGGTAGTTGGCAATGCTACCGTGTCTTGGAGCCTTGACATCCAACTTACCGTCCATTTGCAAATCGAAAAACAAATGCAGTAGTCGACCTACCTCTATCAAGATCACCGGCAAAATTTACATCCACAAAAACCTTGCATTTGGGTTGAGCCCTTGCCAAATATGATTGCATAACTAGTTTTGCCTATTAAGTACCGAAGCACCCATTTTGTTGCTTCCCAATGAATATTTCTGTGGTTTGCCATAAACCGACTTAAAACACCAACCGCATGCGCGATATCCAGTCTTGTACATATCATGGCAAACATTAAACTTTCAATCGCATTTGCATAAAGAACATTAGCCATACTTCTTCTTTCTTCTTCCGTCTTTGGGCTTTGCATTGAAGACAATTTGAGGTGAGGTGATAGGCGTGTCTTCACAGGCTTTGCATCTTTTATGCCAAAATTTTCAAGCACCTTTTCTATGTAATCTTTTTGAGATAATGACAAAATTCCATTTTGTCTATTCCTTTCAATTTCAATCCCAAGGATTTGCCTTGCTGGCCCGAGATCATTTATCTCAAATCTTTTGCTCAAAGAAGTCTTGAGCTCATTAATTTTTGCCTTATATTTGCACACCAAAAGCATGTCATCTACATATAAGACTAAAATCAAGTGTGTATCATCATCAAAGAATTTTAAATAGATGCAATGGTCATACTTACTTCTTGTGTACCCAAGTCTCATCATGAACATATCAAATGTTCTATACCAATGTCTTGATGCTTGCTTGAGCCCAAACAAAGACTTCTTCAATTTGCACACAAGTCATTCTTTGCTATTATCTATGAAGCCTTCCAATTGTTGCATGTACACTTCATCTTCAAGTTTTCCATGCAGTAAAGCCGTTTTCACATCTATTTGCTCAACCTCTAAATCACGCATAGCAACTAACCCAAACACCAAGCAAATTGAGACCAACTTGACAACCGGTCTAAATATATCATCCAAGTAAATCCCTTCCTTTTGCAAAAAATATTTTGCCACCAATCTTTCAAGCTTGCCATCAAGTCATTTCTTTATCTTGAGCACCCATTTACAACCAACGGCCTTTTAATCTTTTGGTAGCTCCACTAAATCCCAAGTCTTGCTTCTTTAAAGGGTCAATATTTCTTCTTCCATAGCTCTTTTTCAATGCTTGGTACCATTGATATCAATGGCTTCACAGAATGATGTTGACTCTTCATTTTTGGCTATCAAAGTGTTTGGATCCACATAATCTTTTTGCCACCTGGGTGCACGAGTTTCTCTAGCAGAGCACCTATGTGCCAAAGGCACAATTTCATTATGATGGGCATGTGGTTCTCATAACGCATAATTGTACTTGGTGGAAGTATTTCGGGGTTGCCTTGAAATTCTGAGCTCTCTTGTTGCACTTCTTGACCATTGTCATTTATCATCATCCCCTTTGTCAATACCTTGGATTCATCAAAATGCACATCACTGCTAGTGATTATTTTTTGGGTGCTTGGATCCCATAACCAGTACCTCTTCATATCCTTGTTATAACCCACAAAGATGCACTTCTTTGACCTTAGATTCAATTTGTTCCTTTGGCAACTTGGAATAAGTGCATAGGCATCACAATCAAAAAATTTTAAATCGGAGTATTCACTCAGAGTTCCATACCATACCTCATTAGGAGTTTTGCTTCCTAATATTATCGAAAGTGATCGGTTGATAAGATAACAAGCCATTGATATATCCTCCGCCCATAATTCTTGTTCCACGCTGGCATTGCTTAACATGCCTCTCGTATGCTCCATCAAAGTGCGCTTCATCCTTTCGGTGACACCATTTTGTTGAGGATTGTATGCATTTGTGTAATACCTAGTAATTCCCTCGGCCATGCAAAAATTTTCAAACTCCTTTAATACAAACTCTCCACCATTATAAGTCCGAAGAACTTTGATGTGATGCCCTATAGATTTTTCAACTTTGGCTTTAAACTCTTGAATGCACAAAATACATCACTTTTGGATTGGAGAGTTTTGATCCATACTTTTCTTGAGAAGTCATCAACAAATGAAACAAAATACAATGCACTGCCATAAGATGACCCATACATCCGAGTGAATGTAATCAAGTTTGCACTTGCTTATATGCTTTCTGGCCTTGAAAGGTTGTCTATATTGTTCCCATAGACACAATGCTCACAAAATTCGGATCCATCAATTTTAAATGTATGAATAAAATTCATCTTCATCAAGACATCCATACCCTTATCACTCATATGCCCCAATTTTCTATACCATAGGCGAAATGAAACTTCCTCACATTCAACCACAGAATTCACTTCATCATTCATTATAATGCTTCTCAATAACTTGTACAAGTTCCCAACTAAGATTCATTTCATCACAATTAGAGTCCCTTTTAATATTTTGATTACTCCACCTTGACTGGTGAACTCATAATCTTTTGGATCTAGAGAAGAGAGTGAAATCAAGCTTTTTTTTAGTTCTGGCATATGTCCAACATCCTTAATTGCTCGAATAATCTCATCAAACATCCTTAGGCTAATCGAACTCATTCCAACCACCACGCTAGTGGAATTACTTCTCATGGATACCGATCCTCCTTCACATGACTCATATGAATCAAACCATGATCTATGTGGGCACATGTGATGGGTGACTCCACTATCAAGTATCCAATTTTGATAGAATATTGAATTATATGCCACCATCAGTACTTCATCTTCAATGAACCCGAATGAAGACTCTTCAACTTGATTTGCTTCATTATTGGATTCACTTGATTTTTCACTTCCCGTATTAGGAGATTTGGAAGAATTCACTCTATTTCTTTTAAAACAATTCTTCTTTATATGACCAGGCTTCCCACAATGCCAACACACATTCTTGTTATTGGGCCCTCTAGATTTTGATCGAATTATTGGGTTACTTCTTGAATGATTTCTCAATGAATCACCCCGTTCATTCGATCGACATTTTGCCACAATAGCTTCCATCTTCGATTCAACCGAACTTCCCAAATATGCTTTCTTTCGAAGTTCATCGGCAAGTATGGCACTACACACCAAGCCCAAATCAAGAGAATCTTCTTTACTACAACTCAATGTAGTAACAAAGTTATCATAGGATTCTGGCAATGAACAAAGTAAACTGACCGCCTTATTTTCATCGTCCATTCTCACAACAATACTCTCAAGTTGACAAATGTTATTAAACTCATTCAAGTGTTGCGACACATTTGCACCTTCTTTCATTCTTAATGAATACAAATTTTTTTTTAAGAAAATTATGTTTATGAGAGATTTTATTTGATACAAACTTTCTAATTTTTCCCACAAATCTTTTATCGTCTTTTCACCAACAATATTAAACAAAACTTCATTCGCTAAACACAAGCGAATAGTGACCCGTGCCTTCGAGTTCATCCCAATCATCATCAGTTATATTTACCGATTTCTTATCTTTTCCAAGTAATGTTTTGTGTTGCCATTGATGTACCAATAAATTCTACATTTTTAATTTCCAAACTTCAAAATTATCTTTCCCATTAAACTTCTCCACCTCAAACTTGTGAGATGTCATTTTCCCAAACAATACTACATTAACTCATTGAGCTCCGATACTTGTTGTAAAATCGGGATAACCCAATCACTTCTTTTGAGGAAATTGGGATATCTCAAATCCCACTAGATGTGATGAGCACTCCACCACTATGATTTCAATACTCAAATAACATGCCCAAGTTGCAATAACAAGGGCAATATAGTTGAGAAAAATATAAGAACAATAAAACAAGTAATATGAGAAATCATCGAACTACAACTGAAAGTAGAGAGGGATACGTACGTATACGTGGTTCATCCAAAATGGGCTGAGTCTACATGGTCATCCAAAATGGGTTGCGTCTATATGGTTCATCCAAAATGGGCTGCGTCTACCGGCAAGACGGCAAATGTGTATTTACAAGATTGGGGTTATGTAGAATTACCTCATACAATTTCGATGAATGCTCAAATAAAAAACTTCCTACCACAAAACCGCCTATAGTCGATTCATTTCTTCGATTCACGGCAACCATGAAAAAATGCCGATTAGAAGGGCCAAAAAAATGAGCACAAATGGTGATGCTAGGGTTATGTCGTTAAAACTATAAACTCTCTCTCCTAAACCTCTCTCTACAATTTTCCCCCCTTTTTCACACGCTCACGCGCTTCTATCTCACTGCCTCATCCACGGTCTTGCGCTCTCATATAACCTCTAGGATTGGGCCTACACTTGCGCCGTTCGAGCCATTGGCTTGGGCTAGAGTAGGCCGTTCGAGCCATTGGCTTGGGCTAGAGTAGGCCTGATCTAGTACCTTCCACTTGCCATGCTTAAGTATATGCGGTTTTGAGTTTTTTATTTTGTTCGCCTAAAAAGAAAAGGAAAAATGTTTCATGAGGGTTGGACCACATTTCGATAATATGCGGTCCATCTAAAAACAAATATAACTAACAATCCAAATATTTTTTTAATATAATTATTATTTCTAATTTTCATTTTTTTTTTTTTTTTATATTCATGATCTCCATGTTAAAGATTATATATTATCTAAAAATTAAGATAAAATTATATTTTAAAAATGTATTTATTTCCTAGCATACATTTCTACAATATGCAGGCTCGCCGCCTAGAAACCGGTTCCAAAAGAAAAAGTTCTAATTTATTTTTGAGAGAAAGAGAGGCGGCCGTCCATGGCATCAGTAAGCAGTAACTTAAAAAACACGAACTTTTTTTTCTTTATATTGATTTCTTAAAAAAAACACGAACTTTTTTTCTTTATATAGCTTTTTATTTTTCTCGGTAAAAACTAAACCTACTCTATTTATATAAGGGTACAGTTGGCAGTAGCTGTAGAGGTAAGGTGCACCTTCAAATTTTATCATGATATATAATTTTGATGTAAAATGTTCTTGGGATTATTTCAAAAGCTATTTTTATATCTAATTATAAAACAGTAAATTTAAAAAATGATTAAAATCAAGTAGATCTATAAACATATGAAAATCTTTAAAATGGACGTTGTAGATAATATGTTGTAAAATGCACTATTTCTGAGACTTAAAATCTTTTTATTTTTCATAATTATAGATGATCAATCAAGGGGTTTTTCAACATTAAAATTACCTTTTCCGATGGATTTTTGAAGTGCATCTGTAGTTCTACAATATAAGGTTGCATCCTTATATAAACTTTTTCTTTTATATAATAAATAAATATAGTCTCTTACTTTATTTATATATTAAATAAACATACTCTTTAACTATCCAACATGTTTAACAGAATAAGAATAAATACAAAGAAAAATTAAAGAGCCACAATTGATAAATAGAAAGAAAAATTAGACACTGAGGATAAATCCAAAAAAAAATGGAAGGTAATAGAAAGAAAAAATTTTCAAACACTATCTTTCTTGCACGATCTATTCTTCCCTCTCTTTTTCTAAGACCACTGTTTTTTTTTTTTTCATTTTAGATTTATTATCTCCCTCAATTTTCGCTTCCTTTCTTTCTTCGTCCACATTATTTATGGAAATTTCTGTAATGGTGTTGCTATGGATAAATATATGCAATGGCCTCCTAGTTATTCAAGCTCATCTAGTATTGATAAATATACAGGAGAATTAGAATTATTATCTCCCCATTTTTCGCTTCCCTTCTTCCTTTCCTCTACATTACATTCTCCACATTACTTAGGGAAATTTATGTAATTACGTTGTTATAGATAAATATATGTAATAGCGTCCACATTACTTAGGGAAATTTATGTAATTGCGCTGCTATGAATAAATATATCTAATATCGTCCTCGTTATTCAAGCTCATCTAGTATTCATAAATACAAAGAAGAATTAGGAACACTATTTTTCTTATAAGATAGCTATCAACCTGTAAATAGATTGACATTTTCATTAAAAACAAAGTATGACCTATAAATTTTATTTTATCCCATAAAATCATTATTATTTACCTGGTTGACATTTTCATTAAAAACAAAATATGACCTATAAATTTTATTTTATCCCATAAAATCATTATTATTTATCTTTTATCCGGTAAATCTTGAGGCAAGGGCCCATTAAGGTCATCGCATATATTTATACGTCAATTTTTTTTAATGAGGTGTAGTGAAAATTATCAAATTCTGAGAAGTTAAAATTAAGGGTAGACGATGACACAAACATCAAATTCAAATTCTGACTCAGGTTAAGGATAAACTATCACATAAACATTAAAATTAAGGGTAGACTATGACACAAACATCAAATTCTGAATCAGGTTTTATACATGGCTAAACATAATAAAGGTTGAAACTCAATACATATTTTATACATGGATGAACATAATGAAGTTGAAATTCATAGAATGGCGGTAATAAGGTTGAAACTCAATACATTGGTAAATTAGTAGGTTCACCTTTTTGTTGAAGCCCAAAAAATCAATAAATATCAGAAGACATGCCACGTGAAAAATAGAACATCAAAATGAATGGAGAGGATACAAAAATTATATCTTTTTGTACATTTATGGATAGTAGTATTATTCGATCATATATTTTTATTGGAGTTTAGTTTATCCCATTTTAAATTTGCTTGCTATTTTTATTCTTTAGAGCATTCTTTTTCATTGTTTTGTTTGATAGTTCATTTTGAGCTTGCTCACTATTTTGTTTTCTTTAGAATATCCTTTTTTATTGTTTTGTTTGATAGTTTTTCTTGATGCTTGTTTTAGATGTATTTTTTTATCAATACCATCCTTTAATTTCAGATATTGCTCTATTTATTTTTATTTTCTTTTCTATAGAAATTACTATAGTTCTTAATTTTCTATAGTTCTTTTTATGAAATAATTACCTTTATTCAATAAGGTGCCTACTCAAAAAAAAACTAAATACTAAATTGCCCCATTTCACAATGGGGAACCACTAGTAAAAATTTGGTAATTACATTCGGCCGAATTTAAATTATCAAAATGCCTGGTTTTCAATGCGAATGAAAAGCAATTTAAGCATTTTAAAAAATAATGTGAAAAATATAAAAATACCTTTTAGTCAATTCCAATGCCCCCAACATATTTTCATCTTCATTGTGCCACATATTCTCACCGAAAATTCTAGCTTACTAACTAAAATTTATTTTGGTCTCACAAGTTCATTGTTTGCTTTCTTTATTCTTTATTTTGGTCTGACAAGTTCATTGTTGGTTGGAGATTAGGTAGAGAGATGCTTCAAATGCTTTTATAACAAAAAGAAAATAGGCTTATCGCAATATTATCACAACTAAAGCATATTATTCCAAAGTCTATCATGGTGAAATAATGTGATTCCAAGTCATGGTCTGTTGAAAGCATGTGATTCCAAGTCAAGAGTAAACGATGTGGCTACTTAGGGATAGGTCTATACTATAGAAAAATTATGAAATGCAATAAAGTTTTGAAAAAATTATGAAATGCAATAAAGTTTTGAAAAAGTGCATGTATTATAATCACTTGCCTAAAGATTCAATTTATCAAATACCAATATAAATAACTTTTTACAAAACAAAAATATCATCAATCTACGTTAGAACAAAAAGGTCACAACCAAAAAAGTACATATTCATCCATCATAATTACCCCTAAAATAAAATAATGAAATATCTCATAAAATTGCAATAGATAATGAAATTAAAGGATTTTGTACAACTCGCAATAAAAATAAAAATGTGAATAAATCAAAATATAAATGGATACAATATTTATAAAATATTTGGGAAAAATCTATAGAAACTCTTTCTAGGACCATCATAGAAGATATTAGCCCTATAACGCAAGTTAGTCCCCCTTTTGATCCACATTATAAATGAAAAGAAAAAAATGCTTGAACATATTAACAAAATGAAAATCATATAATGAGATCATTTATCTTTAGTACAAGGTGGTCACAATTGTTTTTAACCATTGGATGTGAAATTAGATGGCTGCATTTATTCTATTGACCAAGCTCAAATTTTGAAAGAAATTGTCTCGAACTTTGTGGCCCTTCCAAGCTATCAAATTTCATATTGAACGGTTGTAAGTAATTGTGTCCTTGTATCAATGATAAATGATCTCATTGTATACAATCCCTTAATAAATACCAAAACATATAAACAAATAGCCCCATCCATTGAAAAGTAATAAAGCCATAAACAATGGAACCAAATGAATATTGGATAATTTACAACAATATATACATAAAATTTTTATAGACCTAAAAGCTTATCTCATCACATACTTCGACACCAACCTACAAGTGGAAGAAACATATACTAAAACGTTAATCCAAATATCATAGAAAGAATTCATTAGAAAATTTTAAAATGATAGAAAAGACAACTAAAGATGAAAAGCCCACCAAAACTGCACCTTAAATCTTGACCGGAAAGGTTCATCTTGGCATTAGAAAAACCTTGTAATTGATGATCCAGTCCTCGACCATCATGGATAAAAAAAAAGATTATTGAAGCATAAAAGTATCGTATCTTACAACATATTATTTGGATAGTTCATTTTCAAGTACTAATAAGACCGGTAATTATGGGTTTCAAGCAATGTTATCAGGATCAACCAATAATCGAGACGGTGAAGGATTTGGTCCAGTAAAAATCAGGTTAGCTACTAGTTGAATCAATTGGACTAGATTTTAGATAATAAAAAAAAAAATTAAAGAGAAAAAAAGAAAAATATGGACTTGTTTAAAAATATAAGATGTATTTTTTTAAAAAAGGTATATACGTGTGAAGGTCTAAACAATCAAATTAGAGTGTGCTTCAAAAATTTCACTAGCAGAGACTGTTTTGATCCCCAAATGTCCTAAATTTATCTTCTTGACATCACGATCCATAGACAGGAGGAAAAAATGGATTTCAAGTTTTAGAAATAGTGCATCTTGTGATGCATTTTTAGACTATCAATTATCAAGATTTTCAAGTTTTCATAGATCTGTTCGATTTGCACAATTTTTTAAGCTTGAAATTTTATAATTAGAGATGAAAATATAGTTTAAGACTATCACAAAGATTTTCAATATTGAAACTACATTTCTCGATACTATTTAAAGGTGTGCTTTACTTTGATTGTTTAGAGTCTCGGTTCTATACAAACCGCACCCTTAAACAAAATTGTCCAACTTCATTTAATTAGTCGAATTACTTAAAATTGGTCAGCCTAACTATCCAAAATTGGTCAAACATTGGTTTTGAGTAGTTTTCGATTAAATCCAGTTTTTGCCTTGAATCAGACCCGCTAAGGCATTAGAATATTGTGCCTTGATAGATAACAAGGTGGTTTGACGTTTCAAGTATCGGAATATTATCAGCTCTGCACAATATCAGACAGTTACATGTCATGGCTTTACAAAAAGCGATCTGATGTTTAAAGTATCGAATTGATCTTTAAAATATCAGACTCACCACATTTACTTATTGTGGCTTTACAGGAGGCCAGAACATCAAACCGGCTTCTCCACACAAGGTCATGCGTCGTGGCTTTATAGAAGACGATCTGACCAATTTCTCTACAAGAAGAGTTAAAGGGTGCGGTTTCTATAAGGTTGCAACTTTAAACAAATCCAATTAAGGCGCATCTCCAAATTTTATCATAACGTGTAATTTTGCTGTAAAAAATTCTTAGGATTATGTTAAAATCTATTTTCATATCTAATTAGAAAATTTTAAACTCCCAAACTAGTTAAAATCAACTAGATCTATAAACATATGAAACTCTAGAAAATGGATGGTCTAGATAATGTGTTGCAAGATGCACTATTTCTAGGACTCAAAAATATTTTTTTTTTAATATTCATATATCTCGATGTCGAGATGATCAATTAGAGGGCTTTCCAACACTAAAACAACTTTTTCGATAGATTTTTGAGGTGCGTCCGTAATTCTACATTTTAAGGTTGCAACCTTATATAAACTTTTCCCGTATCTAAAACATCACACCCATGAAAGTTAAGTGTCGTGGCTTTACACTAATTTGCTAAAAATAGGGCGGCTTCTCTACAAAAAAAACAATGTTAACATAGAGCAATCTGGTATTTAAAATATTGGACGACCCATAGTAGTTGCATAGATAGCAGTACTGACTGAACATCGAACTAGGTTCAGTAGAAAAATTAGTGTTAAGTGAGAACGCTTCAATGTGTGAAACTTTATACTGGCCTTTTGGTATTATATAAAGGTGCTCCTTATTATGATTATTTAGAGCTTGGACCCTTACTAAAGGTTTTTGTGATGGTTTGGAAATTTATTTATATGGTTAATTATAATAATATTTAAAATTTTAAAAATAGTATAGATCGAATAGCCTTATAAATACTTAGAAATATTGAAAATTAACAACCTGGATAATACATTACAATATCATTATTTATTATATTTGAAATCCATTTATTTCGCATCAATAAATCTGAAGGTGGAGATGATCAATTTGTGGGTTTTTTGACTGCCTTTTCTAGTGAATTTTTTAGATGCACTTAATTTAATCCTTTAAAGCCTCGACTTTATACAAAAATTTGCTTGAAAAGGTACCAGAAAGGACACACAAAATAACACTCGTACTATCATGTGAGGTACCAGGTGCTAATTGTACAGGATACATATGATCCCAGTTACTAATCACTGATCAATCACTGATTAGTAGATGTGTCTGGTGAGAGAGCAAATCGTAGAGAGAGAAAATCAGAGACAGAGAGAGTGCAACAATGGCGATGGCGAGTGAGGGCAAGACGAAGGGACTGAACGTTTTGTTTTTGAAGACACAGCAAGAACGTTCCTCTCCCTGTCTCTACGTGGCTAGGAGATAAACCCTAGTTTGAATTCGTATAACTGAGACAGTGATGTTTATTTCCCTACTTCTCCAATGACTGGTCTCCCACGTCAAATCCTAGCCCTAATTTCTCATCTCTTCTCCCCTTCTTTCTCTCTCCTCAGAACCTAAGGGCTGAAGCCATGGCAAAGCGAGCACTGGAGCAAGCAGATAAAGAAGAGAAAGGAGAGGAAGGTGAAGAGGAGGAGAGAGAAAGTGAGGTGAGAGAGGGTGAAGGGAGAGAAATTGAGGAGAGAGAGGGCGAAGAGAGCGAACGCGAGGAGAGAGAGAGAAGGGGTTACAGTGGGGTTAGAAGAAAAAGATACAGAAAAGGGGCGGATGCTCAGGCGCTGTTTTGTAGGGCTGACAAGTGTGGGGTTGATTTGAGCATGGCGAGGAGGTATCACAGGCGTTATAGGGTTTGTGAGGAGCACGCTAAGGCCTCTGTGGTCCTGATTGGAGGCGCTGCCCAGCGGTTCTGCCAACAATGCAGCAGGTACTCTCTCTCACTACTTTCTCTCTCTCTCTCCCAATTTCTCTCTCTAAAGGTTGCGTTTTCCATTGATTGCTGATTCCGCAATTGCTTCTCCCTCCTCTACAAATTACCTTTGCAACCCCGTGTTTGTGTTATTTGATTGTCGATGCCGCGAATCTCTCTCTCTTTCACCAATTGATTGATTCCTTTCTGTAATCTTTGTTGATTGTGGCTTTTTTCTTTAATAATCAAAGGGGCAGAATTAGCTTTAAATTTATGTAGTTTCAGATGATATCTTGCCACCTAAAAAATATTAAGAGTGCTAATAGTTCATATCAACAAAATTTTGCTCTTGTTTCCTGCTGTCTCGGTTGTTTCATAGGAATATGGATTACTGTCTTTGAATTTCTCTCCCTTTCCATCTTTAAGGAAGATCATTTCTGATTAATGGTTACGTAACTTCTGTTGATCAATTTCATGGCCTTCCTTTTCTCGAACATTTAATGATTAAGTCAAAAAAACCCTCTTTTTTATATATATATATATATATTTTTTTTTGGGTTAGTCAGTGGGGAGAGGACCCCTTCCTTGCGGATTGAGCCTACCATTGCAAATCGTCGAAGCGCTGATCAATTAAGCCGGGGCTCTTTTCCAAGCTCCTTAGGAAACACATTTGTTGGGGTCAATTGGATTTGTAAGTTAAAATATTAGAGACTACAAGCATGACGGCCCCAATCACAATGTCAAGTCTCTACACTATTGTATTTTTTATTTTATTTTTATAAACTATTTTGCCACCAAATTTGATACGTCCAATCTTCTATTAAACTATCACTACCAAAAAATATATATATATATAAAAAAATTACAATAAAATAAAGTGACCAAAATACTTTTAAAAGTTTTAAGGGGTATTTTGGTCATTATATTTTATCGAAAAATTATTTTTAAATATTTTTTATAGGTGCGCCCTAATGAGAAGATGACACGTAACAAATTTCATATTCATACAAATTGTATAAAACAACTCACAAATAAAGTACTTTGAGACGTCGGATCTAAGATCAAACGGTGAGTAGCTCTCTTGATTAAAATTGGACAGCTGGATGGTAGGGGCAGCATAGAACTTCTATGCTGTAGAGGAAGTATAGAAACATTTCCCTAGAGTCTATACATGAGAATATCTTGTAATCCATGTCAAAAAGTGTGCTCCATTTGTTAATACCCATTAGTGTTTGAAGATTGCCCCAGCCTTTTGCCGAGGTGAGTTACTCAGTGAGTCCAAAGGTACTCAGCCTAGTCTTGTACAGGGCCAAAAAGCCCAATAATTTTTTTTTTTAAAAAAAGAGTAAAAAATATGAAATAAAATAAAGGTATTATTTAAAGTAAAAGAAATGTTTATATAAGGTTTCAACCTTATATTATTGAAGTTAACAGCATACAAGAAAAGCGAAAAAAAAAGAAGTAAGGTGAACCTCAAAAATTCTCTAGAGAAGAATGTTTCCGACATTGGAAAACCAATCATCTATATCTCAATGTATGGATATGAAAAAAAAAAAAAGAATTTCAAGTCCTAAACATAGTACATCTTGTAACGAGTTATCTAAACAGTTTATTTTTAAAGTAAAATAAAACCAAAAGCAACCTTTAAATATCTAAATATGCTTAAAAAATAGGAAAAATGAATTTTAAAAAAAATTATTAATAGCTGGGGACATTTAAAAAAAATCCAAAAAAAAGAAAATATAAAAATAGGGATTATGGAAAAAGAACACATACCAATAATCTATGCCAAAAAAATCCAAATCATATACAAAAATTTAGACAACATATCCATATATTTTACAATTTTTTTGGGGAAAAAATTTATGTACCCTGAGTTGTACTCTCAACTCGGGGTAACTCAGCCTCGCCCCGAGCTTGAATGGACTTGGGTGAGTCCTGTAACATAGATACCGATGTTAATGTCTTGCGTCTTATACTCTCTATAATTGTCACTGAAAGATAGAATTTTTCAGCACGAAGTCATGAATTGTGTTTCTTCATAGGGAGTTTCAAGAAACGGTAATCAATTCAGTCCTTATGATTTGGTTTTAAGAAGGGACCAGCAACATGTTGCATATGTGATTGCTTAAACATGCAGTATATGCTTGGTTTGACTTTACCTAATTGAGGTAGTGGAATTAGCTGCATTTATGATCTCCGTTGTGGTTATTCCCTTGTCATAAAGATGTCGAGGACGGGATTGCCCTTTAGATGCCCTCACACCATGGGATCAAAGCGGTCGCTTGTATGTTGAATGAACATTATGAAATCAAGTGGTGGACAGTACTCAATTGCCTCATGGGATAAAAGTTGCCAGACTGCAACAAGGAATGGTATTCACTAGGCTTCTAAATATTCCAAGATTCCAATCTAGAAGAATCATCTATTCTCTTTTTCATAAGGTGAACATTTCTATATTTTCTTGTGGTCACCTCCTTATTTGGTGGATGCTTTCTAATCCTACTTTATTTGATAATAATACATTCAGGCCTTGCATATGCTCTGTGTTGTTAGTTGGTTGTGAATTATTCTAGATCTATAGCTGCATGGGGCATAATTGTTATCTTATCGGCATTTTCCTACCTTATCATGAGGGTTCAAAAGTGGATACGTGCCGATCCTAGGTTTTTTCTGGTGGTCGGAATACATATTTTTTTATAACTGATTTATGTTTCATTCATTTTTAGTAACTATGGATATGTGTCTAGTCCATTCATTTTTAGTAACTTTGTGTATGTTTTGGATGCATAGGATATGGATATGGTAGCCATGCTCCCAAGTATCTTTGTGTCACCGGTTCTACCAACAGACGCGCATGTATGTAATCTGTTCTATATTATAAATCGTGGTGAGTACATGTGTTCTACCGCACACACTCAACGTCCTCAAACAAATACCTCGTAGTCCTAATAACTATGGATCATAGCATCCTAATAAACTAGGTCTTAATTGGAGTCCTAACAGATAAAAAATACAGAGTCCTAATAGATAACATCCTCGCAAACTAGGGCTACTATTTAGATCGATTTTCCTTCTAATAGACTGCAAAAATAAGACTCGTTCTTCACACAAATCTACAATTGAAGTTTTAAAATTAGAAACTTATGTATTTTAATCTCTCATCATGCTTGCCGATGCATCTTACATGCTGCAATCTAGCATCATATTATATACATTTTTGCATATATGAATAATTACTATAATCTCTTTAGCTCTTTTCTTTGTAGTGCCCTCTTGGGTTGGGATTGCTCCATTGCTTGAGATAATGAGAGCGACTGGTTTAAGAATCCAGATCATTTTTCTTTTCCTTTTGCTTTTCCTTCTAATTGCCAAACTCTGTTGATAAGAATGGCCTGATCCATGTATCTAGAGCTGCTGTTTGAATGTTCTCTTGGTCTTCCTTGGTGAGGATTGGGGAGCTTGAGTCTGATTCTGTAAGACCATGAACATTAGAGAAATAAACATGGACATTTAGAAAAGATTTTAAGTTACTTGTCATATATATATATATATATATATATATATATATATATAGAAGTTTGTAAAATCATCTGGTTGGTCTATTTAATCAAGCAATGGGCCCACAATTCTAAGTCCTGCGGCTACACAGAGTTGGGCCTCTCTCCTGATCAGATTGGGGTCGAAACCGGCTAGTTGTTCTCGTTTCATGGCAATAGATCATATAGATAAAGTCATGATTTTGATTCTTTTCTTTTCCTTCTTTTATTTCCTTTAAGAATGTGGTGTTGGTTGCGATAATTGTCTGATCATTTTCAAGCCCATTATTTATTTTGTATGTATTGAGGTTCTTAAAGTATTGGACTTTGATATGGTACAAAAAAGTCTCCCATGCCTTCATGTATGTTCGTGTCGCTGTGCCAAGACTGATAATCCCATTTGGCTGGATAGTTCTTCCTCTCTTAAGGAAGTTTTGCAGGGCATTGAATGTGAGTTCACTTATTACTCTTGAAACTCCGTGCTTGAAATGGTGTGCAAAGATTTTTTTCTTGAAAAAGATATTCATCCAGCTGGAAGATTCATTCACGTGGTCGATTATGAATTGGCTCGTTTCTGAAGGAAATGCCAAGATTTTGGGTGTCAACTCTGTTGTCTGGCTGAGCTCATTAAATCAAAGAAGAAACGTTGATAGTAAAACTTGTTAGAACTTAGAAGCAACTTAAAGTTACAAATGTAGAAGTAAAATTCCTGATACTATAAGAAGGAATTTTTATCATATGTCAATAGATCTAGAGGGGACAGAATAAATGGTGGAAAATTTGAATTTAATACGAGTTTCTATATATGCCATAATATAAAAAGTATAAGCTGTTTTATTGAAGGAAAATACTGAATTTGTATCTCTTACCTTACATAAGAAAGCTCACAATCACCTCAAGCTTTTGGATGAGAAATTGCACAGCTGGGGTGATTACCATTGACTGCACTCGAAAGTCCGAAATGTTTTCTTTGGATTTTGTGTAGAGCAGTGATGTGCCCCAACACTCCAATACTACATCTGATGGCCTAGGGTGTTTATGACCTTTGTGTACGAAAGGTAACGGTCTCATTGTATACAATCCTTTTATCATATTTATACATGTGCATATTGTGCTTGTGTACATCCACAGAGAGAGAGAGGGAGAGAGATTTGATTTATAGACATTATATATTTTTTTTAATAGTTTGATTCTGTAAGTGTAGATTCCACGAGGTCTCTCAATTTGACGAGGCAAAGAGGAGCTGCCGCAACCGTTTGGCCTGTCACAACAAGCGTAGGAGGAAGCCAACCCCTGAAGCCCAGCCAATGAGCACCCGCCCCCAGAAGGAGATCAAGTGCAGTGGAGCATGCAAGCTACACTGCAAGAAAGCGGTAGTTTCAAGCATTTCGAGGAAGAAGGTAAAGTAACAGATGTAAATCCTAGATTCAAGAGCGTCAAACCCCTCATCTCGACCCCTAACATATCACAGAAACTACTGAAATGTACACATGTTATCAGATGGGTAGCTTCGACCCCAGAGATATGTACCACTCATCCTGAAGCTTTAAGCTATCGCACAAATCCACCAACTACTAAATGAATGCGTTTAGAAGATGGAAAAAAAAAGAAAAAACTGGTGTAAAGCTTAGGCTGAGGAGCTGTGTATAAAACTTGCTCTGCTGTTGTATAATATACTGCAATGGATCCATTTTAGGAGTTGGGGGCCCCAAAATTTTCAAAAGTTTCCGTATTTTCTTGGCTCGAGTATTGATGGAGCTCTCCAATTAATAATCTCAGTCAAGGTTTTAAAATATGGATTGGTCAACCGGATTGGCCACTTTAAAAACTGTGTTAGATTAGTGGATCGGAGAATCGGCCGGTTTTAGCTTAAAAAATCTCTTAAAGTAGTGTTTTTTAAGTTTTGAAAAAAGTTTGCAGTTTTTATTTTATATACTTTAGTTATTTTGCTAAAATATGTAAATATTGAGATGTTTCCCTATCTATACGTCTGTGTAATAATTAATTGCAATTTACATTGTAATATTATGATATTGTATTAAACATGATTCAAAAAAATGCTAAAAAATACTTTGACATTATAATATTAAAAAAATAATACCTTTTATAAAGTGAAATTAATATCATGTAAGCATTTGTTAATTTTCTCAACTCATCCAAAATTATCACAATCTAACCAACTATAATACTATTTACTAAAAGTCTTACGTACGCCTATATAAAAGAAATAATACATTATGTAATTTAAATGTAAATAAATTAATAAATAAAATATAGGATTTGCTTATTAATGTATGCTATAATATAATGTAATATTATAATAATACATCTAATGTATGATATAATATAATGCAATATTATAATAATACATCAAACATGTAACAAAAACTATTAAAAGCACTACCAAATTATAAAATAGAAAAATAAAACCCCTTATAAATTTTGATGCTATGACATTTTAAAAAAAAATATCTTCAAAAATAAGGTTTTTCCCTAAAGTGAAAAATAATGACAAAAAATTAGAGAAAAAAAAAATTTTGAATCACAAACTAAATGAATCAATAACCTAAATGCATCAAAATCCCTAATCTTTGAGAAATTTAACAATTTTTCACTAATTTTTTTAAAAAACAAGTTCTCAATATCCGGTGAAAACCCTAATCTGTCACTTTCATTCAAAAAAAACTTTTAGAAAAAAAAAGTACGAAATGAAATGAAAACTACTTTGATCTATATCAAAGCTAAAGCTCTGTAGATCAAAATCAACCGAAATACCCATTGATTTCTTTGATTTTAAGTTGACTGTTGAAAGTTAAGGAATTTTTCAATTTCTTGGATTTGGAAGCAAAACTGATGGGGAATAGAACATTATGTGGGTTTTAATTATCACCGAATAAAACCATATTTGAAGACATTTGATGACAAATCAAAGTTGAAATCGATAGAATGTCGGATTTCTACAAAAGCTTAAAATAAAACGCTGATTTTGATCACCAAATCTAATGTTTTTCAAAATCGATAAAATAATAGTTTTATGAGCAATTTCCAATAATTTTAGAGCAACAATTCTCTGAAAAAAAGGTCCTAAAGTTGGATAAAAAAGCTCCAAATGTGGATCGAAAGTCTTGAAAACTTGTAACTTGGTATCTCAAGCAATGGAATCGGCGAATCATTATAGCGAATCGTTGCTCAAAACTGGGTTTCATAAAAAAGACCATCTGGATCCCAATATATTGAAGGATTTGGAACGGTGATGGCAATTTTTTATCCAGATCAGATGATTTTGATATGAATTGTCGAATTTTTCAACTTTGTATTGTGGGATCCAGAATTGAAATGTTGATTCTCGATTCAAAACGAGTGATTCGGATCCAAATCACCTCATTTTTAAACCTTAGATTTCGAATGTGAGGGCAATAACCGGAGGGTCTTTCATTCACGAAATGGTGGCCGTAGCCATCGCCCAGCTAAGAGAGAGAAAATGTTATTATTATGGGATAGAGAGAGAAAGAAGCATGATAATTGATAAACTCGTAAAATTCTTCTAAAATCGCTTGTATTTTTTATAGTTACGGTCTCTCACTACTCTCTGCGGTTCAGTGCAAATCCAAACCACTTATAGCTTACAATTAACTAACTTTCTGAGTGATGTGCTCCTTTTCAGCTGTCCCTCCTTTTTACACTGAAAAATAAGATTGTACTATGTTGAACAAAAAGTTGGGTGTCAAAAGCCAACTTTAAGTCTTTTTGTTTTTTTTACAAGCCCTGAGTCGTTTTTCTTTGCCTCAGTTACCTGTTTAGGTTTCCATTCCCACTTATGCATTCGAAAACCGCTAATTATTTTTTAAAAAAGGATAAGGGCATGTATTCCCCACTAATCTACGAAAAAAAACGTTAATGGTCTTATTGTATACATTTCATTTAAAAATTGTACAATTTGTAATACATTATCTAGACCGTCCATTTTTAAAATTTTTTAATACCGTCAAAAAAAAAAGAAGACATGAAATCTCTTTTTTTCTCCGTATCTATACATCTTGATGTCGATACAATCAATTAGATGTTTTTTGAACATCAAAGCAATCTTCTTCGAAGGATTTTAAATGTGCACCTTAATTCTAGGTTTTAAGGTGTCCACCTTATATAAACTTTTTCTTTATTCGTATCTAAATTCAGGTTTTTTGTATAAATTTATTCTACAGAAGAATTAGAAATGAGATGCTTAATAAAAATAGAAAATTTAAAATATTAAAATATAAATTAAAATAGATAGACAAACAATATAGTCGTACTTGTTAGAAACAAAATATTATACTTGAGATGGATTGAGAGTTTTTAGACAAAGAAGAATTAAAACAGATGTTTTAACAGTGATGAACAGCAGATGAATTAAGAGTTTAGAGAGAGAGAAAAATTAAAAGAGATGATTTAAGAGTGATGAAAAGAAGAGATGAATTGAGAGTTTTGAGAGAAAGAGAGAGAAATTAAAAGAGATGATTTAAGAGCTTTGAGAGTGATGAAGGGAAGAGGTGAATGAAGAGTTTTTGAGAGAGAGAAGAGAATTAAGAGTTTTATAAGAGGGGAAAAGTTAAAACAATCAAATTAGAGCCGACCTCAAAAGCTTCACCAGAAGAGGTTGTTTTGATGTCCAAATATATTCAAATTGATCATCTTGACATCAAGATGCATAAACATGAAAAAAAATTAGATTTTAAATTTTGAAAATAGTTTATTTTAAAACGTATTTTTTGACATCAATTTTCAAAATTTTTAAAACTTTAAATTTTATAAATATAAAATAAAAATATATGTTAAGGCTATCACAAACATTTTCAGCATTGAAACTACGTTTCTCGGACTCCATTTGCAGTTAGTCTCTAACTTCATTGTTTAGAGCCTAGGCTCTATACAAACCGCACCCGAGAGAGAGATAGAGAGAGAGTTTACAATTCTTAGGGAGGTTGAAATTCGTACTCCAGCTGCCTCTCTTATTATTACTTATATTAAAGTTCTAAACTGAGTTAGACAAAAGTAAGTCACAAATTAATAGAGCGAGAAAGTAGAGAGAGAGTGTTGAGGAGAGAGAGTGAGGGTCGAGGAGAGAGAAAAAATTCAAAATCTGGTCAACTCCAGCGCCTATCGCAGAGTTTAAAGTGGACAAGTCTCCCAAAATACATGCCATTCACCCTCTCTCTCTCTCTCTCTCTCTCTTCAACACACCTGCTACTCTCTCTCTCTTCAAGACTCTCTCTTCAAAACACTGCTACTCTCTCTCTCTTCAAGACTCTCTCTCTTCAACACGCTGGCTATTGACTCTCTCTTCAAGGCACCTGCTATTCACTCTCTCTCTTCAACACGCCTGCTATTCACTCTCTCTCTCTCTTCAATACACCTGCTATTCACTTTCACTCTCTGTTCTACTTCTTATTGTTGGCATGTTTCTTCTCTCTATCTCGTGCTCCTTGTGCTCTAAAAAGTAAAACCCTTACTGAGAATCACATATCTTCATTATGAGTGGGAGAGCGAGAAGGGACCAGAAAAACGAGCAGATCGTTCGAGCTCTCTCTAAGCTCCCCCATAACAAGAAATGCATCAACTGCAACTCCCCTGTAACAACACTCCAACTCTCTCTCGCTCTCTCAAAATTTTCGAGTGCTTTTTGGAGTTTTTATCTCTCTCGGCTCTCTGTCTCTCCTCAACACTTCAAAGTTCAAACCCTTTGAAAGTTTTCCTGTTTTATCATTAATCTCTCTCTACAGAGCTTCAGTGCTGAAATGCTTTTCTGCGTTTTTCCCCATATTACAGGTCCCCCAATATGTATGTTGCGATTTCAGTACATTTGTGTGCATGACTTGCAGTGGCATTCAGTAAGTGTGATCCAAACAATCCCCTTACTGCGGCTTTCTCTCTCATCATCTCCCCCTTTCCTTTTCTTTTTTCTTTACAAAATTCATATCTATGCTATAGTTCTTGGTTCTTTTTTCCTGACCCAGATTTTTATTTGAATTAATGGAATTTTTTTCCATTTTTGTTGCGTCGCAAAGCCGAGAGTTTACACACAGGGTGAAGTCCATCTCCATGTCCAAGTTCAGCCCTGCTGAGGTAGCTGCTCTTCATTCAGGTGGAAACCAGGTTAGCTCAAATGGGTTCTTTTTGTTTTATTCTTTCTAAACAAAATCTCCCTTTTTTGTCACAGGCAATCCTCATAAGTGCTACTTATTTTATTTCATTTTCAGTTTTTTAGACTTTATTGTTTTCTAATCCAGGTTGCGCGCGAAATTTACATTAAAAAATGGGATTTCCAGAAAAATAAACTCCCCGAAAACAGGTATTCGCCGACAATTTTACCTGTGTAGTTTCTTCTTCTTTTTTATAAATCATCCCTTACTCTGAAATAGGATATCTTCAGCAGTAAGTGTTGGTTCCCAAAAGAAAAGAGAAACCAATTCGTTCCCTTTTATTGTTCAAGCTATATGGGTTTTGGCCTTTTTATTCTATTTTATTTTTTGCTGTATGCATTTGAATTGTCATTTCTCTTAGGTGTTTATTTATTTTTGTTTTGGATTTCTCATGGTGTTTCATCAGTGATTTGGAGAATTTGCGTAAGTTCATCAAACAAGTTTATGTAGAGAAGGCTTATGCGGCGGAGGAAGCTTTTGCGAGGGGAAGGACAGTGAGTTCTCATATTGATATTAATCATTTTTATAAGAACTAATAAACACCGTGAGAAAGACTCTTTTGTGTTTTGTTCTTTTGGCTCTAAATATGTGAATTAAAATAAGATTTGCTTAAATGCATGCCCTTACATTATAAGTGTTATTTCATCACTTGAAATATTCTTATTTTGAACCCGTCATCTATTTTTTAAGTATTATGAACTCTGTTTCAGATATTTAGTTCATATTCAAAGGAAAAAAGAAACCTAATTATACTTAGATATGGGTAATTATATTTGATCTCTTACTTTTTAATAGGCAGATAATATGGGTCTTTTATGTTATTTTACAGGACGAATGTGGTCGTTTTTCAGTTGATCGAATATATGTGGATTATAATTTTGATGCAAGCCGTCGATCCTTCTCATCCTACAGAGACAGTTCTTTGAATCTCAACAAATTCAAGAGATTTCCAAGCTATGTTAGCAATAAAATTGATGGAACAAGTACCCATGGCTGGTATGACATGGATAGAGATGGGCCAAGGCGGTTTTCAAATTATTCAGAAGATGACTGCTTTGAAAGGATTAAGAGTTTATCTTCCTATGCCGAGAAAACACGCATGGATCCAGCAGGTGAAAATCCTACTGGCTTTCTAAATTGGGATGGGAGGGATGATATGGGGAAGCCATCCAATAATTCTTGTGGCTCTATAGGAGAAATTCCCCATGTCCAAAACTTCCAGGGGAATGAATATGGTAATGGATTAAGTCAAGGCATAAATTATATTGGGTTTGGAGAAGCTGGCTTGTTCAATAGCTATTGTAATTTGAACAGCCAAAATGGAGCTTCAGTTGGTGGTTTTACTTTGCATGGACAACATGGAGAAAAGCAATCCCTTTCGGTTAGTTTCCTTTTCATTGACACTAAATTGTTACCTTTCAATTTTCTCCTGTTATTTTGGAAGCAGCTCTGTTGAAAGAGTGTTTAATGCTACCAAAACATCTTGTTTATTAACTTATCAGGCACCTTTATATCTTCCAGTTTCCATTGTTTATTCTATTCACTTAAAATTTGTAACCATGTGTTCCCCTTTTTATTTTGGTTGACCCACTTTGTGGTCAAAATGAAAGTTCCTCACATTAAACATTAGGGTGTAATTTAAATTTTAGCCTTTCAAGTTATCCCACATGCTGCTTGATAACAATTCTTTTATAATAATAAGTGATTTTAAGTTTGGCTTCTGTGAGAAACACAATCTCTCTGTATTTTATGCCTAATGCCTTAGCATGGCTATCTTGATGCAGTATTTGCCTAGATTTTATCTTGATATGTCATTTTTGTTTCATTTTGATTGGTGGCTGAGGTCTGAATCTTAGACTAAAATGCTATAGCTCTTGCACCCATGCTATCAAGCTGAAAGGACAGCCCCTGCTTTTTATATTTTGAGTTTTTTCGTAGAAGGTAGTTGTTCCAGAAGATAATCATTCCAACTTAACGTATTAGTTAGGACCTTTGGTTTAACCCAGCATATCCAACTGGAAAAGAAAAAATGCGCCATTATGGTGGTCAAATTACTTTTTATATATGGATCATTTGAACTTGACATATTCCAAAAAAAAAAAAAAAACTTGACATTTTAATATTGCAGACCTATGTTCTGACTTCCGACCACTAAGCCAAGAGGGTGAACCCAAATTACAGAGGTCAAAATAGATAATGCGCTTTTCTTTGTTCGTGTGTGTGTATGTGCTTGTGTGCATGCATGCACATGAATCTTATTATTATTATTATTGTTTTTTGTGACTTCAAATGCATGGCAGCATAGAGGGACTAAACACGATTTGATTGTGCTCTTTGATTGAGGGCTTTAGGATGGAAAGGGTGACAAATTACACATATCGAAGTCTGCGTCCTTTGCCTATTCAGAAAGCCTCACAGGATTTCCTTCTCACCAATGTGTTTCAGTCAGCGAAACAAGACACTATGTGCAAGGAATTGGTGTTGAAAGCGCTCTTAATAATGGATGGGCAACATTTGATCTTCCTCCTTCATCTAGGAATAACAGCTCCCTTAGCAATGGTCCTGCCCATATATATGGAACTAAGGAGCCCATCGATGGCAAAACTGAAAGTATCTCAAAACCCACATTTTGTGCAAGGGAAGGTTCTGTGAACGTTGAAAGTGATAATCAGTGTTCAAATTCATCTTTCTCTCAGACCCCAGTGCAGGTAATACAGTTGAGTGGATGGAAACACCTTTCTAAGATATGCTATAATCTTGTGTACTATGGAACTCACCATCAATTGAAATGATGGAGGTCGATGGTGACAGAGTGGAACCCACAGTTGGTTCCCACGTTCTGTCCATCACTGTCCATAATTTCATTAGTCGGTTATGACCCCAATAACATTTGGTTCGATGTTCTGTGGATTGCTATGTACTATATTTTGAAATATTCTGCTTCTTTTGTTGTTTCGTTCAGCATCAGCGGTTTCCCCGGTCAACTATTCAGTTTGTAGGCTTAAATGGGTGTGTTATTCCTTCGTCTAAAACTTGGGAAATTGCTCAGCACCTCTTTGTTTTTTTGGAGAAACAGACATGTTCAAAACAATGAGGAAATTGTACAAAAAATAGGAAATAATTTGGTAGATTTTTATCTAGCGCTTGATTCAGTTCCAGTTCACCAAAGTCTATAATATTTGACTTCTGAATGTGCTGATCTGGCTGAACCTCAGGCTAGGATGATCTGTGTTATTATATGACCAATTTGTACTGTTTCATATGATTTGATTGAAACAAAATGGATTCGATATCAACGATTTCACTTCAAAATGGAATGTATTTGAAATTTTCGTGTTTTTTTCTACATGTAGCAGTGTTGGAATGCATTCGCTTCATGCTCTTCTTATGGAGGGCAAGAAATTCAATCAGAAACTTCAAACAGTATCCTTTATTCCGATGATAGTCCTAGTATTGTCAGCACATCAGTCCCTCAGCCCTTTCAACAGGTACTGTTTTTCGAAGATCATCAAGCCACTAGGTATAAAATAGAATGATAAATTTATTCAAAAAATATTTTTGGACTGAAATTAGATTATTCTACGTTCACTTTATTTGTTGTTTCTTAATGAAGAACTCTTGGGGCTGCTTCCTTCTCTATGTATAGCAGCTATGGAACCCATTTCCTGCTACTGCTTTTGGAGAATTAGAAGCTCATATGTATACTTCTGAGTGGGAAGCTGATTTTTCATCTATGCCAGAATACAGAAACCAAGATGAGGTATGTTTGATATTTTCATGATGATGACTTGGTTTAGTTTATTATTATTCTTTATAAAAAGGAAAATGTTTATATAAAGATGCAACCTTATAATGTAGAACTACGGATGCACCTCAAAAATCCATCGGAAAAGGTAGTTTTAATGTTGAAAAACCCTTTGATTGATCATCTCGACATCGAGATGTATGACCATGAAAATAAAAAGATTTTAATTCTTAGAAATAGTGCATTTTACAACATATTATCTACACCGTCCATTTTCAAGATTTTCATATGTCTATAGATCTACTTGATTTTAACCATTTTTTAAATTTAAAATTTTATAATTAGATATAAAAATAGATTTTGAGATAATCCTAAGACATTTTACATCAAAATTATATACCATGATAAAATTTGAAGATGCACCTTACCTCTACAGCTACGGATGCATCCGTATGCCAACTGCACCCTTATTAAAATAGAAAATTATCCTATCCACATGATGTCGACGGGTGGAAGGGTGCACAAGCACCCATTCAATGGTTGAGATTTCACAAAGCCGTATCAAATGGCCAATAATTGATTTCATATTTTATGTTTATTTTTTATTTAAAATGAAATATTTATCTGCATTTTAGAGTGGAGGTTTATTTTTATAAATAGAACAAAATAAAAATGATTAAAAAATATGTTAAATAAAAAATGACCAAAATATTCCTGAATTTATTTTGATCAATATTTTTTATTCAAAATATTTACTATTATATTATTATTATTATTATTATTTAATTCTACTTATAAAAATGAGGCTAAAATCCAAATTCCAGATCAATATCATTTAAAAAAAAAAAAAAAAAATAGAAAACTAAATTTATTTTTAGCTCTTGGATGAGGAGGGTTCAATCTGTTCGTGCACCTTTTGAGCATCCACAGCATGTGGACTCAATACCAACCCTACTAAAATTTAGGTGATCCTCTATTGTCTTCATTTTTCTGTTTTTACTGTCACTCTTATTTGTCATAACCTGTATCTCTTAATCTCTTTGCTTTTGATTATATCAAACCATAATGGGTCTTGAATTTATTGCTTGCCTTTTAATGCTACTAATAAAGGGTTGGTAGTTCTTTGAATTTGCTTCTTGCACTCGGAAGATTTGATAATATAATGTACTCTAGCTTGGGTAGCTCATGAATTTTAAAAAAAGAGCTACATTATGTTCATTTTAAACTGATACATAGAAGTGAATATTGATTGGGACGAGGAGTTAGGCCCCAATCATATGGAGCTGCTTGTCAGGATATGCCGAGTTTTGATAACAAACTTTTTTTAAATGATATATTATATTAAAAAAGATATGCCATCGGGATGATAATATAGTGGCCCAGGTACCATCTATGTAATAACAACAACATGTGTCACATGCGTTTAGAAGAATCCGACATGGCAATGAACTAGGCAGGCATGTTGATGTGCAAGACACAATACAGACATGAGAAATCTGTGTCAACATGCATGTATGAAATTTTTTGCTTTTTGAATTTATAGACATTGTGTGTCTGCTATGTGGAAACGTGTGTCTACCGATTGGACAAACAACACCTGCCTACCTGTTTTTTAGGGCACGCATTGCTGCATTGTAAGACACGCATGTCTATTTTTCAAGTCACTCATGCCTACACGTCTTATTATTTGAACAAGTGCGTCTTTAATTTTGATCCACATATTTTGTTTTCAAGGTTAATTTTAATTAAAAATTAAAATCACACACACACACACACACACACACACACACACGCATGCACACACACACACACACACACACACACACACATAGGAAGATACTACAAATGCCTATAGGCAAAAATGAATAGTGATTTCGCCTACCCTCATCACCATCCAAATTTCATCGCACGATCACAGTTGTCTGGTCGTGTTTCAATTTTCATTTGTTTTTACTAGTCGGAATGGTCTGAAATTTGGAGCATGTGTACATCTTAGTGAGGCGCACCTAATAAAAATATGAAAAAAATAATTCGCAAAATATAAATTGACCAAAATACCTCCAAAACTTTACAGAGGTATTTTGGTAAATTTATGTTTACGAATTATTTTTTTCATATTTTTATTAGGTGCGCCTCACAAAGATGTACACACGCTCCAAATTTCAAGTAATTTGGATTTGTAGAAAAAAAAATGAAAAATGAAACACTACCGGACAATTGTGACTGTGCGATGAAGTTTGGATATTGATGAGGGTAGGCGAAATCACTGTTCATTTTCGCCTATAGGCGTTGGAAAGAGTTTTCCATATATATATATATGGAAAAATTTTATATAAGGTTGCAACCTTAAAATGTAGAATTAAGGATGCACCTCAAATATCCATCGGAAAAGGTTGTTTTAATGTTGAAAAACTCCTTAATTGATAATCTTGACATCTAGATATTTGAATATGAGGGAAAAAAAAAGATTTTGAGTCCCAAATATAATACATTTTGCAACATAGTATCTAGACCGTCCATTTTCAAGATTTTCATATGTTTATAGATCTACTTGATTTTAAGTATTTTTGGAGTTTAAAATTTTATAGATATGAAAATAGATTTTTAGATAATCCTAAGAAATTTTTACACCAAAATTGCATGTTTTGATAAAATTTGAAGGTGCACCGTAATTGTATTGTTTAAAGTTGCAACCTTATAGAAACCACACCTATATATATATATATATATATATATATATATATATATATATATATATATATATATATATATATATATATATATATATGAAAAATATTCTGTACGCCCATGGGCATACTATTACAGTAAACGCCTACGGCTTAGATTGAATCTGGGCCTATCTGACGATCACGGATGTCCGGTAGTGTTTTGAATTTTAATTTTTTTACAAATCCAAATCACTTGAAATTTTAGGCGTGTATTCTTCAAAAATAGGTGAATCTATGAAAAATATCAACAAAATATTTTACATGAAATAAATTGTTCAAAATACCCAGAAAAGTTTAGGGGGTATTTTGGTCAATTTTATTTTTGTGAATTATTTTTTTTATATTTTTATTAGGTGGGCCTTGATGAGAAGAACACACGCCTAAAATTTCAAGTGATTTGAATTTGTAGAAAAAAAATTAAAATTCAAACACTACGGGACATCCATGATCGTCAGATCAGCCCAGATGCAATCTGGGCCATTGGCGTTTACTGTAGCGGTCAGCGGGTGGGCATACAAAATCCACTCCCATATATATATATATGGACTTGTATGGATGTATCGTACTGGACTTGGCTAAATATAGATAGGTGGCTCGGATTCTAAAGATGTGTTTTCTCGTATATTTGCCTTGTAACAATGGTGTAGTAGGATTGTGAAGATCAATCTGTCAGTATTGCCTATGTCAGATTGCATGCAAAGTTAAATATCTCTATGTCATTTACATACACACATAATTTTATCTTATGTATTTATCCATTTCTAATTTGAAGCACATCTTGTTGCTTATTTGTGTTTGGTAAAAAAAATTAAAAAATATTCACTAATCGATATTGATTTTAACCTCTCAATAGTTGTTTCTTGTATGAATTCACACTTTGTAACCTAATCACCGAACTTTCAGGATGTGACGGACTTTGATTTTTCCCTCAGTTTGTTTGTATTGATCTAGAGTTTGACTCTTTATCATCTTTTTGGAGCATGTATATGAGACAATTAGCAAGGAATGGATTCTCTTATCTGACCTAAAGAAAGGTCATTGAGGGAACAAGAGGACTACAATTTTTCTTTCTTTTTTGACTTTGCGTAAATAGGTGTTCATGATGTGAGACGCCTACGTAACCATATCTGTTTATTCAAATTTAAAAGCAATGGTCCAAATGCTTCCACACTGAACTCTACTTCTTTTGAACATAATTGATGTTGCCATTGTTTGTAAGCATTATATAATAAATTGGTAATGGTATTAATATATAAGATTGGATAATGGAAAATTGTTGTCTTATCATTTCATTATGGTTTTCAACCACCAAGTGGATGAAGTGAAGAATGTTATGAAACTGTGATTTCAAGAAACCATGAAATAGCGTTTGATTTTTGAATGGGTGTTCGGAATGAGCTTAACTCGTTATTGTGGCCAAATGAGGCTTATTATTTACTAGTGTTAGTGATAAGAGATATTGCATCATTTTTCTGCTCTTAGGACTTACCATTGATTTCTTTTTCTGATTGTCTTTTAAAATTGAAACCCCAGGTGTCAGTTTCCTCTATTGATCCACCACATAAGTCAAGGAATCCATTTGATTCTCCTGAAGACTACGTTCCAGTACCCATCGACTTCCCCATTGCCAGGTTAATCTCAATTTTCATAAACTCTCCTATTTCTTTGCCTAGAAGCATTACTGAGACATGGATTCAAGCAATAAGTAAGATGTCTTTTATGTTTCAAGTAGTTCTTTAAATGGTGTTTTAAGAAAAATTACCTCAACAGATGTAACTTACATTTGCATGATCTTCCATTTCATTTGGGTAACCTATCCTTATAAGAAACTTCACTACCTAGTGCTATATGTAGCCTATTTGTAAAGAAAATATGGAATAGAAGAGCAAGAACACATGCATGCTACATTTTATGTTTATGTATGAAAGGACGCATACATAAATGAGTAGAAGTGCCCCTAAATACCATTTCCTTTATTCCTTCGAATCTATTACTCAATTACTCTCCCCACAGAAAGAAAAATGGGAAAGAAAAAAGTGAGATAATAGAATACATACTGGTGAGACTATTTTAGGTAATCCTAATTCGGTTTGTCATTTTGGATCGGTATTGGCCTGGGGCATAATAAAGTAGTGGTGGCCCATGAGATACTGCAAACCAGGCCACCTTATGTTGACCACGAATACCATCCCAAACCTACTATTCTGTGGTTTCTTTGTTACCAAATGCCAACTTACTCCGCATCTCTTAGTAAATGTGTGTGAGTTACTGCCTCCTTTCTAGAATCCTGGTTTACTCAAACAAAGCCTGGTTTAAAAAATTGGGAAATATTTTAACTGTATCTCCTCATCCAAACACAACATGACTGAATGCCCTGGCACATGCAACATTTCAACAGTATATTTTCCTCCTGAATTTTTCGGCCTTTTTCTTTTCCTCAACTGATCCTTAATCTCTTGAATCTTTACCGTGTGGTGTTGTTTAGATAATCTCACTAATAAATAATGACTGAATGCCCTGGTACATGCAACATTTCAACAGTATATTTTCCTCCTGAATTTTTCGGCCTTTTTCTTTTCCGTAACTGATCCTTAATCTCTTGAATCTTTACCGTGTGGTGTTGTTTAGATAGTCTCACTAATAAATAATGACTGAATGCCCTGGTACATGCAACATTTCAACAGTATATTTTCCTCCTGAATTTTTCGGCCTTTTTCTTTTCCTTAACTGATCCTTAATCTCTTGAAACTTTACCGTGTGGTGTGGTTTAGATAATCTCACTAATAAACAATGACAAGCTGCAAATGACCCTTTTGCACCAGATTCTACCATGATGGTCCCATCCAATTATTTTGGGGTGTCAAGGAGCTGCTTTTGCCATATGCCTCGAGGTCACATTGTACTTTTCTGATATGAATGCAGTGGTTTTTGGATGCATGATAATCAGTAATACAACAGCTTTTGATCTCCATATATTATAAGTGCTTTATAACCATAGCTCTCTGAGGCAGAATCCATGTGTTAGCATTCACGATAATTAAAATAAATTCATATGCAAGATTTAAGATCTCATTGTAATGGATTTTTGCAAAAAGATTTAAAGGGAAATCTACTTCAACAAATGTGTATGCTTGAACATGTTCTTTTTATTTTTCTTATGATGTCCAACGTATTTTGCGTTATAGCTCTAAGGTTTGGATTTTCTGACTATACTTGTTTGATATAAACTACTGACTACTAAAGGTTGATCCTGGTAACTTCTTTATGTCAAAAAACTCAATACTTTCTTGCTGTTTGTGACAGCCAAGGAAACCAGAACAAAGCCGTAGAAACTATGGGCCCCTTGGCCCCGCCTCTTGATGGCCTAGCTAGTCTATCATTGAGTTCAAGCTCACAAACTAAAGTTCCAATTAGCGAAGAGTTGAAAAGTCGCAACCCTTTTGACTGATCTGCATGCTAAGGAGTTCTGGTATAACTCTCTCTCTCTCTCTCTCTCTCTCTCTCTTGCTGCATGCTTGTGCATGTGTGCATATTTGTGTTTCTTGCATACTTGTGTTTCTTGTTGCATACCCATGATATAAATTTTAATGGTTGTTGTAACCTGGGTCTCATGACAAACATTTAACTTTTTTGAAGTCTTTTTGATCGGTTTCTCTCTTTTCTCCTCTCTTGGTTGTAAGACATAACTTTGATAGAGAGGGGATCAAGGTAGTGCGATGCCTAAAGTTTAGAAGGGGTCTCACTGACTCAGAGTTGTTGGAGTTTGCAAGTATGATGGATGGTATATTCCTCTTAGAGGAGGTTAGATCTTTGGAGAGATGGGGATAGCTCTTTGCAAGATCCTTCTATCATGCATTGGTAGCTGAACGGTGGATTGCCCCCTTGCGAACTAGTTTGGCATATTCAATATGGATCTATTTATGTGTAGGGAGGGGTACCAATTGTTGGATCATCGATTTCTCCATCATAACTATGCTAGGGCAGTATGTTACTTCGTGCTAGATCTCTTTGGGATGGTTGGACTACACCGCCTTCAATGTCATGCTTGATCTGTTTCTCAACCGGGTTCTCAGATAGAACTTGGATATTGAGGCAGTTAACGTTTTAATCCTATTGTCAGCATATGGGAGATTTGTAAGGAATGCAGCAGTGGGACATTCAAAGGTCAGAGCATTTGCAAGGTTGTTCTGCAAGCACAAATACGAAACCATGACGATTACTATGAGGTAGTGCATACTGCTGATAGGATCATTGAAGCTGAAATTTGATGGGTGCCTAAGGGTAATCCAAGGCAGGGGGCCTGGAAAGGATGCCAATAGGACCGTTACGCCATTAAGCGCTTTGCATGAGGAATTGAATTGCTACTCCCATCATGATGAGACGATCATCATTGAAGGCAATGGCCCCTAAGTGTTGTTGAACGAGCAAGTAGATTAGTCTCTCACCCCTGGGTTCATGGCTGTATCTTTGATGAGATTGCATATGCATGTTCATGATGTTATGGGGGAAGCTAATCTTGAGTCCAACGTACTTGCTAATGGTGGTGGTGTCTCGTGATAGTTTATGGGTAGTGGCAGGTAATTTTCATCATCAAGATGCTGACTCGAGTCCTAGATTCATACGTCTTGCTATTTGTTCTTTTCTAATTCATATTAATAAGTTTGCGAGTTATTGATCTTAAAAGAAGTAACTCTAACTTTGTAACGTTATTTTGATGTTTCTGAATGTGTTATGCAGGTACTAGTTCTAATGCTCCAACGCAGATGGTGAAAGTGAATATTAACTTGCCTACATGGATCGAAGAGCAGTTCGTCAGTAATGTGTAAAATGGCAGGTAAGGCGTTGACTGTATGTTTAAAGGGAATTTGTATAATAATCTGGATGTTGGATACCTGGGATGGATATATACCTTGTAAGAGTACTTTGTTCACTGTCTTTTTTTTTTCTTTTTCTTTTTCTTTTTCTTTTTCCTTTTTTTTTTTTTTTGCCTTTTCTGTGTGCATGTATATGGCCTTTTAAGACCCTTGGAAGGGCAATGAGGTAGACCCCTTGGCGCCAGATTCCCCCCTCCTCTCTCTCAAATTAGACTCTCATATCCGGAAAAAAACTCAAGGGAAAGTCCTACATGCGGTTCTACCTAGATCTAAAATGTATGTAACTGCTATTATTCTCAGTTATCCGATGTGATGATAGCTTTTGTCACATTGTTATATTTAGCATAATTTTTATGTATAGATTATTTTGATATGAAATTCGGGGTGTGCAACAAATATAAAGTTTTATTTTTGATAAAACATGATAACACTGGAAAGAATTTATTACTTTGAGCTCGTGATCTGGAAAGAATTTAATACTTGTGATAATTATGATTGAAAGTATTTCGGACTTTCTGTTCAGATGGAACAAGCTCAGAATTATAGTCACATGCATGGTTTTAAAACTCGGCCAAGGCCACTCGGACAATCATGTCACACATGCATGATTTTAAAACTCGGCTGTGGCCACTCTCGGACTCGACCGAGTAACTTGGCATCGCCAGAGTTTAAGGCTAACTCGGCCTCACTCCATTGGCGAGGCGGGTTGAAGGCCGGTTGTACAACACGATTCCATTGGCGAGGCAGCATATTTTGTATTTAAATGTCACATTTACTGTTAGGGTTCGCTGGGTTATCGTTTACCCGCAAGGGTTCGGAATCCCGGGTCATCAAAGCCCCCCAACGTCTGTTAGGGAAGGCAACCAACGACCAACATCCCACATCATAACCAAGGCGCCATCAACCATTTAGACGTTATAAAACTTGGCAAATATACATATTAAAGTATTTTTACCGTCTTTTTTTTAAAAAAATAATGTATTGGACTCAGGCGAGTTATTTGCTAAATCGCCTCGGCCAGAGCTCTAAGTACTTTGGCCGAGCCGAGTCAAGTTTTTGAACATTGGTTGGTGATGCCATATAAAGGTTTCACAAAACTTGAACTATCAATGGGGTACAAATTTTGCAAAATGACATGGGACCTTCCTGCCTACTCAATCTGCCACTTGATCTCTCACGTCCATCAAAACTCATTATTTTCCTCGGACCAAAACTTTTTTAAATCCCTAAGCTCTTACACGCGTAGAAAAATATCAAAATGTCTCAATTAACTTTAGGGAGTTTGTGCTTAAATTTTTATTTTGTTTTAGGATTTCTTTTTAATTTTTTTAAAAATACTTAAAATGCCCCTGTTTAGAATGGTAAAGAACTTGAATGAGCATGTCATTTTAGTAATTTGACTTCTAAGAGGCTCTAACAAATGACATTTGAATTGCCTAAGAGGCTCTAACAAGTAATAGATGTATCAATTAATAAGTTGCCATCTTTTACTATACAAGTAAGGCACACTTTAAAATTTGTCGAAAGATGTAATTTTGATGTTGGAAATCTTACGATGGCTTGAAAATCCATAATCAATCATAATTATAAAATTTAAATAATTTTATGGATTTTAAATTCTTTTTTTTTCTTAATACCATGCATCTTGTAGTCAAGATGATCAATTGAAATGTTTTCTAATTTCATAACACTCTTTTTTATTGAAATCTCATATAATATTTTTTAAGAGATAAACTATCAAACATTAACGGCATCTTTTGAGCCCTTTATGATTTTGTAAGGGGTCTAGAGCCCTTATAATGTTAGTTTCGTTGTATAATATAAAAAGTGTGGTTTGTATAAGGCGGAGGCTCTAAACCGTTGAAGTATAGTGCGTCTTTAAATAGTATTGAAAGATGTTGTTTCAATACTAAAATTTTTTTTTTACATCTAATTATAAAATTTAAAGCTTAAAAAATAGTATAGATTGAGCAGATCTATGAACACTTGGAAATCTTGAAAATTAAAAGTAAAAAAATGCATTATAAGATGCACGACTTCCAACATTTTTTGGGAGTTGAAATCTTTATTGTTTCAGATTTTGAATCTCATGTCCTCTTTTTTTGTCTCTTTTGAGGCAAATGTGCTAGCAGATTCCTTGACCTAAAGAGGTTCTACCTTATCTGAAGCCGTTATTTTAGATTATGTAATATTGATTTAGATTAATAATATATTTGAACTTTCTTTCTCTCAATAAAAAAATAAGATGCACGACTTCCAACACTTGAAATCTATGCATGTCTGTTTATCTTGAGGTTGAGATGATGATTTTCAGGATTTTTGGGCATTGAAATAACATTTTCTAGTGATTTTTTGAGGTGCGCCTTAATCATCTTAACATCAAAATGCATTTTTTGGACAGTCAATTTTCAAGATTTTCCAGTTTTCATAGATCTGCTCCATCTTGAAACTTCGAATTTTATAATTAGAGATGAAAATATATTTTAAGGCTATCACAAAGATTTCCAGTATTAAAACTATATTTCTCGATACTATTTGAAGGTGCTTTTGACTTTGATTGTTTAGAGCCTCGGCTCTATACAAACCACACCTATAGAATAAAAAATTATTTATGTATTGACCTTAAATAAGTTAGAAAAATACTAGTTGCTCCCTTTAAACTTGAAAATTACAATCAAAATTGGTCAATGTGACTTTTTTTAAAAAAAAATTCTCATACCACTTTTTTTTTTTCAAAACCTAAATTGCAGTCCAAGCTTAAGTTTTGAAAAAGAAAAGCGGTCTGAGAATACTATCCTCATATCGCAACTTAAGTTTTGAAAAAAAAAAAAACTGTCATAAAATTTCATTCCTTGGACCGTTTTTCATTTCCAGACCTCAACTTAAGGTTTGACAAAAAAAAAAAAAAAAAAAAAAAGAAAGAAAATTATAATTTTCGAGGATAAAGGGAGCGATTCGTATTTCCCTAACTGATTTAAGATCCATGCGTAAATACCTCTAGAATAAATACTTCTACCCAATTTCACATCCAAAAGTGGTATTTCCCAGCGTGATCCCACCAAACCGCCCAAAGCCCCCCAATACCATCGTGAAAAATCTCTTAGCCCGCCATTAATCACTCCTATCTCACAACTGTTTCTTCCGGCCCACCATAAAGCCTTTCTCCCTCTTCTATTTATTCCCATCAATTCATGTCACCTACCACAAATACATACTCTGGTTCATCTATCCAATATAGCTCTCAACCAAGTTAAAGTTTAATTGGAGATATGGCTTCTCTCTTCCTTCTCTTATCAGAGCTCATCAGGCCGGAAAACGAAGAGATGGTCGTCGGTAAGCTGCAATTTTCGCAATTTCCGTTCATTAGAGTGGCCACCAAACCGCCAAAGGCGAAACAGTGGGCGACGGAGTTGCCGGAAAATCGAGATGCTAAAGATTTTGAGGACTTATCAATGCTTAAAGTGCGCATTGATGAGATCTGGCCTTAAAGCCGTAATGTGTTGGGGATTTTTCAGATTCTTGTATGGAGCAGAGATTTTCATGAAATATTATTTTTCATATTATCTCTTTGCGTTTCTTTTATTATCTTTGTGCCTTTCTTAAAAAACCATCTTATGATATGTTTGATCCAAAATTTGAAATATCCACTCTTTTGATTCTACCGAACAATCACACAAAAAAAAGTAAAAAATTGAAATCACATCCTGAAAAGTATATTTTTAGCCCAACTAACTTGGAAAGTCCATTTTGGTGAGATGATTAGATCTAAGTCTTAGAAAAAAAATTTTATTTTCAATTTTTTTGGATGACTTTATCATCATTAGATGAACAATGTTAAAAAAGAAAAAAATGATTTTGAGTCTATAAAAATTAAGATCTTGAAATTCACAAAATGAATGGTCTAGATTCATTTTTTGAGGGGACTCATTTTGACCATATCTAGGATTTAAATTGAATTTTTTTTTTTTTTTGAGATTGATTATTGAGATGAAAAGAATGTGTGTGCAAAATTTGGGGTTCTGCAAATAGCACAACACATGGTTTTCTAAAAGTGTCGTTTTATTATACTATGATACAACCGATGCATTGGATCATTGCTCTTTTTAATTTAGTCCAATTGAATCTTGATATGCGTTTTTTAATTTAGTCTAATTAAATCTTGAGGGTTTAGGTCTGGTTTAAGAGTATTCAAATCGTGCAAGTTGAGGTTTAATTTTAAAGTTATGGGAAAGATTTAAGATACAATGCAATAAAAAATGGGAAATGATCTTGTGGGCCTAGATGGAATAATTGAATGCAACTATCTAGATTGAATTTTGGCCGATTTGACAGTAACTTCATATTTGACTCTTAGTTTGTTTTACAAATCTAAATCATATGGAATTTGGGCTCTCATCAATACCCATCTAATAAAAGGATTAAAAATAATTAATCAAAAATAAATTAATCAAAATACCTTTAAAAGTTTTAGTGATAGTTTGGTCTATTTAATTTTTGTAAATTATATTTTTGGTATTTTTATTAGATTGGCTTATTTTTTAAAAATAGACACTTAAAATTTCAAATACAAAATGCAATTGTGATCATTAGATCGATCCAGATTCAATCTGGCCCATTGAACATTAACTATAGCAGTCAGAAACATGTTGACCTCATACTCTCCCATAAAAAATAAAATGGACCTAGAGGCTTGAGGTAATTTTACGTGATTTGAAGTGATAAAATTTTCGAGATGCAATGAGCCTCGACAAGCATGCTCCTATAATAGAACCATACCAAAATTGCACTTCTTGAGTTACTAGGTTCACTCTTAAGACCTAATCTAAAACCACAACAATATATATATTGATTTGTCCTCATATCGATAGTAATATTACAAGCATTGATTGGGAATAGCTAGTGGAACTAGATCATGTATTTCTTATCGATGCATATGTAAACAAAAGACAATTCACTTCGTACCATAAAACTTAAATAACAGAGCAGTTAGTGTATTGCAAACAACTATTTGTATTACAAACCACCATCCAAGTGATTTGTATTACAAAATTGATGCATACAACCCCACGTAAAAAGTGAATATAGAAGGGGAAAGTAAAACAGACATAGAGCATCAAGGGGAAAGTAAAACAGATATAGAGCATCGATTATGGTCTTCTTCATCTATTATGTCATTTGGAAAACAGATTATAGATGTTGAATAATACGAAATGGTAAGAGTATGATCAAATCTTGATTGAAAATTTGGGTTAGCTCTAATAGACGATAAGATGAGGGAAAATAGAGTTAGACGGTCCAACCATCTGCAGTGTCACCTTATGGTTAAGAGGGGTGACTTCGTTCAAGTGAAAGACTCTAAAATGGCAAAAGGATTCCCAAAAAGACACGGATGGAAATAATGAGAAGAGATATGGTGATTTATGGCATGACTAAGGGTATAGCTAAATGTGAAGTATATCAGGATTTATGGCATGACTAAGGGCATTCCAAATATCGGAATCCCACCCAAGATTGTGTACATAATTAGCTAAATGTGAAGTATATGAATCCTGCTATAAATCGAGTACGAGAAATAAAGCAAACATAAAGGCCACACCACCACAACACAAGATTTACATGGTTCACCCCGTAGGGTTACATCCACGGCCTCGGCAACTAGAAATCCATTATCACAATGAATATTACAGTTTTGGATTACAAGAGATACACGTCTCTCTAAACATCGGTACAAGACCATCACCGATCTTCCATTCTAAACCCACTCTTTCGACTAAACAACACTGTCGATCAATACATTCTTTCCCACTGCAATACCGCTACTAGACTCAAAAGCAACCGAAAGACTTTCCCTCTCTAGACGTGGGAGCCTTAGCCAACCTAAAACTAATGGGAATACCGCCTCTTTGTCGGAGACGATGTCTCTATCTCTTGGAGACCTATCTCTGTTGACATGTATGGCTATGAGACCTTACGTGTCTTAGCCTGCATTTGTGAGAATCAAATATATCCAACGGTTATCTGGTCCAACGTCCATATGAACATAACCCCTTGTTTTTCTCAAATACCCGTTGGAAATCAAGGAACCTCTTGGCTTTCTCACAGACCCGTTGGAAAAATGTGACGGTTAGCCCTTCTTCTCCTTATAAATTGTGAAGCCAGAGGGAGGATGCGAACAAGAAGGAAAAAGTGTACAGTTGCGTATGATTCTCCTCTATCTAAAAGTGAAGGGATAAAAAATCCGGGCTCTGCAATCACCAGCCTAACGGCACCCCTTATTTGATCTAGGGTTTGATCTCCCCCGCGCTCCAACAAAATTTACTAACAATGGCATCAGAGCGACCAGGTTCCATCTTCCCTAATTTTACTCTAAATTTTTTTAGTGATAGAGATTACGTGATTTATTTCTCTACATATACATTTGTTTGTTACAATCTAGACCCAATTTTTGTGTATAAAGCGTGCTTCAAAATATCACCTGCTGCTATCTTATCTTGCTTCACAGTGTTATCCTGCTTCATAGTGTTAATTAATTAAGTGATAAGTATGCGTGCACTCCCTTTGTATTAATTAATTTCGAATCACCTCTATCCTTTTTTTTTTCTTTTTTTTTTTTATGGGTTGTGGTTTGGTGTTTGAATTGTGAAGGTGATTTGGCTTCGATTACGGTTCTGTTATTTGCTTTATCTGATAGGTTGTGATATGGATAATATGATACTGTGTGATATAGGATTGACTACTTAATTTTTTTTTATGAGCAAACTAGCCCCATTTCTATAATTGAAGGGAATTTCGTGAGAGAGAAAATATTCATTTCTGGTTGTTGCTCTCCCAAATGGTCTATTGCCCCCCTATCACGTGCCTCTTGGCTTGAGAGAGATTACTCGGGCCTGCCCCTTGGCTTGAGAGAGATTACTTGGGCGTGTCCCTTGGCAACGTGCCCCTCTATCTTGTCAGTTTATAGACCCCAAGAACATGAGCCTTACCACTATTAATGCCTTTTCACACATACACATGCTTCGGAAAGGGGCACCTCATGTGCCGATGAGAGCATGCAAAGTGTGGCATCAAGTGCCCTTTGCAGATGCGCACCACATACTTGAGAAGTTGGTAAGAGCAGGCATGAACGTGGCCAGGTTCAACTTCTCGCATGGCTTCCAAGCTTATTACCAACAAACCCTAGATAATCTCAGGATTGCGATGGAAAACACCGGTATTCTAAGTGCAGTTATGCTGGATATTGGTTTTGATGACTTGATTTTTTTACGGCCTCTTTAAATGGTCCACCAAAGTGATTTAGTAATGTTATCTTCTACTGCCTGTGCGGGTTTCCTACTGTAATTCATTTATGTTCATCACTTTTGAGACCCCACATGTGTAGAGAACGTTGCTGAACATAACCAATTTGACAATAGCCGTATTTAGCCCTTATCCTCTTATAGTAGAAAGAAGAATATACCTAAGGGCATGCAGGCAAACTGGCTCTTAAAATGTTTTTTCTATTCCCTAGTTAATGGTTATCTATGACCATCAAGAATGTTGAATGCTTCCTTTCTGTGGGAAGGTAGTCTTTGAATTATATTGGATTTTATTAAAATGCTTAATCTCTTGGTCAAGATTTATCAGACAGAGTAGGAGCTTCCGGAGCTAACAACTACCATTATGACCTTTTAACCCATTCTCTTGCAAATGCAGTAGATTTGCAGCACCTCTCTGCTAAAAAAAGTGTACATCTGTAGAAAATTTCCTCAAAAAAAAAGGAAGAAAAACTAATCTCCAAGGTCAAACTGGTTCCCGCTTGGCCCATGAGATCACATTTTGACACTGTAGGAATACCTTGCTTCTATCTATTCAGCCTCATTCGAATCACAGCTGCCAGCGGAACCAGAGATGGTTTGAAGGGTGTAACATGTGTGGGTGACGCTGTCTGGTACTATACTCTTTATGACTACAATAATTGGCCACTCTCAGCAGGTATCGACCTTCTATGCGTACGTAGGCGGTGGAGTTGAGAAGCTATTCCTGCCAAAAAGATTGGGCTGCTGAAAAATTGGTGATAGCTCATTGCGCCTCATGGATGGTGGATATTAGGTTAAATACTCTATTCATTCTCAAACTGGGTATGGAATATTTTTTGTCCTCAAAAAAAAAAAAAGTTGGTTGCATAGCCTGGCAAACTGATTGAATTGAAAATATCTTAGCTATTCACCTCTTAGATTCTAAAATAAGAGTTTCCTGGGAAATTTTGAAAATTCCATATGCGTTGAAGTCTTTGAATGCTTTGTTCTGCTGCTGAAGTGCCTGCCTGTAGTAACTTGTGACCTAGATGACACACTATAATCTATATGTTCTGTGGTTTAGTTTTTAGCGACTTCCGAGCTGATATGTGCAGTCTGGGGATGTTGTTCCATCTAAGTTGCTGGAAATGACTTAGAAATGATTGATAAGACTAAATCATGACTTTCTTTTTGGTTTGAAATGAAAGATATGGGAGAAGCATCTTATGTCATAAGCATAAAAATAAATAAATAAAAATAACTAGAGATAGAAAATAAAAAATGTTGCGCTTAAGCCAAGAGAGATATCTTGGCTCTGCTCTCAAAAGATTTCAAATGGAAAATTATAAGCCATTGCCTACTCTTGTTGAAAAGGGAGTAAAAATGTCTAGGAAGGATTGTCCAATAGAATGACAAGAAATGCCTAATGTTCCCTATGCACAAGCTATTCGTAGATTGGTATATGCAGTAACATGTACAAGACTAGATTTGAGTTATGTCGTAGGACTTGTTAAGTAGATATCAAAGTAATCGAAGCATAACTCATTGAAAAGCAATAAAAAGAATTCTAAGGTACATTAAGGGAACAAAGCATCTAAAATTGTGTTTTCAAACAGATAAGCTTGAAGTTTTATGATATTCAGATGCAGATTTTGTTGAAAATAAAGACGATAGTAAGTCCACCTCAGGACATATTTTCCTCTTTGGAAAGGCAGTTGTTTTTTTGTCTAGCAAGAAACAAGGGTATGTAGCTAGGTACACAAAAGAAGCTAAATACATTGTACGTAATACTATTTGTACTTTTGCCATTTGGATAAAGTGCTTCATAAATGACTTGAAGCTACAAATAATCGACGGACCGATCCAAATATTTTATGATAGTCGAGCCGCAATTAAATTAATTTAAAGTGGAACAAATAAGTCCAAAGGAAGACATATAGATGTCCAATATAACTACATTTAGGATGTAGTTGAGAAAGGTGAAGAAACTATAAGTTACTTGCCATTATCATATACGATTGATGATCCATTAACAAATGGTCTAAGTTTTGAACTACCGTCTAAGTACACTAACTTAATAGGATTTAAAAATGTTTAAGTCAGTAAGTTTTTATGAGTGACAAATTCGTATTAGTGTGAAATCCTCATGATAGACGTTTGTTATTGAGAGGCATATCTGCCAAAGCGTGAGAAAAACCTCATGACAAAATATTTTCTTAAATATCATACTCAAAAGTGGGAATATGTAAGTGACTTATTTTACTCGGCCGTCATAGCAAAGTGGGAGATGTTGACATGTGTAGCTATGAGGCCTTACGTGTCTTAGCCTACATTTGTAGGAATCAAATATATCCAACGTTCATATGGTCCAACGTCAATATGAACGTAACCCCTCGTTTTTCTCATATACCAGTTGGAGATCAGAGAATCCCTTCGCTTTCTCAGAGACCTTTTGTAGAAATGCAATTGTTACCCCTTCTTCTCCCTATAAAATAGGAAGTTAGAGAGAGTATGTGAACAACAAGGAAAATATGTACAGTTGCGTACAATTCTCATCTCTCTAAAAGTGAAGGGATAGAAAATCCGGGCTTTGCGATCATCAACCTCATGGCACCCTTTTTCTGATCTCGGGTTTGATCTCATCTACACTCTATATTGGAGATCCATTCCCATAATATCCAAAGGGATGACCCTAAAAAAGATAAGTATTATGATATCTTTGATCTCCTCTTATAGAGATCATTTGAGCTTTTTTCTTGCTCCCCAAGAGAATCATCATAATTAGAATCTTTTCTCAACTATTTGGGATCAGCTGTATGAATCATAATCTACCATTCTTCTTTATCGAGGGTTATACCCTCAGTAGATAATATAGACTCAAGATTCATAGAAAATTTTTGGCAAAATTTTTCACTGGCTACCTACTTAACATAACTTACCTCTTTTACCTAGTCTTGGAGGGGTTAAGGGAAATTTTAAAGCCCTCACCCTTCTTAGACCTAAGCTTTGGAGAATGCATCTCCAAAATTTGGGGTCTTGGAAATGGTTGTTGTGAACCAGCTTCTCTATGTCAGCACTTGCTGACAAAGAGTTCACGTGAACTTTTCTTGGTTAACTATGGACGGTTTGTATTACTTATTGGAAAAAGTTTATATATAGCCGAGGCTCTAAACAATTAAATTAGAGCCGACCTCAAAATTTTAACTAGAAATGATTGTTTTGATGCCTAAATATCCTCAAATTGATCATCTCAACATCAAGATGCATGGACATGAGAAAAAAATGGATTTCAAGTTTTGGAAATAGTGCATCTTTGTAACACGTTTTGGACCATCAATTTTCAATATTTTCAAATTTTCATTGATCTGCTTGATCTACACTATGAAGCTTTAAATTGTATAATTAAAGATGAAAACATATTTTAAGGCTATCTCAAAGATTTCCAATATAGAAACCACATTTCTCGACACAATTTGATGGTGGGCTCTAATTTGATTGTTTAGTGCCTCGGCTCTATACAAACCACACCGTTACTTATTGCCATATCTACAACAATACCACGAGTAGCGTGGTAACGAGCGCAAAAAATATATATCTTGATGCATAGTGTCATGATACAGCATGGGCATGCAGGTTATCACCATCCCTTCAGTTCGTTGAACGGCAAAAGAGGAATGTTACAATATAAAATTCAATTTGTGAGAGATTAGTGGGATCCACTGCCCAATCCGCTAACGGAACGGTGATAAACCTTGAGGCCACTGTTATTAATATATGATTTCATCTAAGGTTTTCTCCACATTCAACTGGAGATACTTTCGTTGCCTATAGGGCCTAGGTTTTATGAAGATCCTGAAAGCACTTTCGGCAATAGGAATCTCCACGTGGCTCTAAAATCAATTTTTAACACCAATAATAAGATTTGAAGCTAAAAAAATGATACATATCACAAGATTTATGAAAGATAAAATAGACGGTCTAGATAATTTATTACAATACACACTGCATTTAAAGCTCGAAATCCTTATTTTTTTGGGGAAAATTACTAAAAAAAAACCCCAAAATGAGCTTTTTAGACCTTCTACCGCCACCCTAATCTTTCTTTACTCCTTTTTAAAAAAAACCAATTTTCCGTACTAAAACCCCCCCAACTAAAAAAAGTTTATTTTTTTTGCCAAAAATACCCATTTCCATACCTTGAACGTGCGAGCAACTCCTGCGGACGGATCCCAATTTCCATTAACACCGGACCGCAGTTATTATTTGCCGGAGTGCTTATGAGAAAACAATATGCCGGAACGAATATCTAAAACGCCGGATTGAAGTGCCTGTGTATTCAGGAAACATATCACCGGAGTGCTTCTTAGTTTTGCCAGTACGCGCTTCTTAGTTTTGCCGGTGCGTGTTTTTTAGATTTCGGACTGCCTATTAACATTGAATCAATCTCCAAAACGGATTCAAGAAACGCCGGAGTGATTTTAAATTTTGCTGGAGTGCTTTTTACAAGTGCCGGACTGGTTTTTTACAGTGAACTAATCTCCAGAGTGCTTTCATAAAATGCTAGGGTGAGTTTTAGTTTTGCCGGAGCACGTTTCATAAATGCCGGACTGTGATCTTCGGAGTGCGTTCAAAAAATGCCGGATCCCCCGAAAATGCTCCAAGTTTTTAGTTTGTTCCTTCATTCTTTGTTTGCTATAAATACTAGTTGTCTTTTACCAAATAAACTTCTCTCTGTCTAGAAAACATCTATGTTGTGTAAAATCTCTCTCTCTTTCTAGAATACCTCGAAATCTCTATCTTTCTCTCTCTCTAGAGTACCTCTATTATGCGAAATCTCCATCTCTCTCTTTCTCTCTCTCTAGAATACCTCTATATTGTGCAAAATCTCCCTCTATCTCTCACAAACACACAGTCACACTCTCTCTCCTCTCCTCTCTCTCTCTAGAATACTTCTATATTGGGTTGGAATTTCCTCTATTAGAATGTGAAATAAATCTAACAACGTGCAATAGATGTCATACAAGTTAACTAGAATCTTATGAAAAATAATAAAGGGAAAATTGCATAAAACCGTCACAACTTACTTTCTATTCAATTTGCCCTAGCACTACTCCCTAATTTTTTCTACCAACTTCTCCAAAAACCATATTTTCTAGCCAATACCCCAATGCAGAAAGTTCACTTTTTTTTACAAAAATACCCTTCTTGTATTTAACAAATCATTTTTGAATCCCAATAAAAGAAAACGCCATATGGCACTTGTACAACGCCGAACTGTTCATTTCAAAACGCCAGACCGCCACTTTAAAACACCGGACTGCCCCTTTAAAATGCCTTACCGCCACTTCAAATGACCGACTGCCCCTTCAAACCAACCACTGTTTCAAAAAGTTGGACTGCACATTTCTCCAATAGCATAAACTTAGGACAGCCATAATCAAACCCCAGACCGCCTATTCTAGCAAAATAATCGCCGGACTATCTTTTCCAAACACTGGACCGCCCTTTCTATTGAAAATGATTGGTTAAGGGAAAGGTATTTTCGTCAAAAAAAAAATGAACTTTTTGTAGGTTGGGGATAAATTGATTAGAAAGTCCATTTTGGGGTTTTATGTAATTTTTCCAATAATAAATGTATTATTTATATTTATTATATAAATAGAATATGTTTAGTTTTTATTGAAAATAATAGAAAGCTATATAAAGGAAAAAAGTTCATATTTTTTAAATAATGAATAGAATTCTAGAAATATAAATTAAACCTTTTTTTCCTTTTTGGGTGAATAAAAGGAGAATACAATAAAAAAAGCAATAAAAATGCGTATACTTAATCATGGTAAGTGGCAGGTACCAGGTCGAGCCTATAAGCGGCAGGTACTAGGTCGAGCCTACCCTAGCCTGAGCCTATTCCAGGCCCAATTGAGCCAAGCCAATGCGGTTAGGTCGAGTCCGCCCATTGCCAACTATAGTAATATACCATGCTTCCACAAGAGCATATTATGTAGGAAATTTCTTGATTAGAAATTATATATCTAGATAATAATAAGCAGATGATTTTAGAAAAGAACCTTGGATTTTAACTCTTGAATTCTTAGGTCTTACCCTCTAAAACTTAGATGATTAGTATTATTTTTGGGACATTCTACTTTTTAAACAGTTTGAAAAACTTGATTTTTGGGGTTAAGCGATATGTTGAGTGGTTCCATCACTAAAATTTAAGTTCCTAAAAATAATCCTAGGTTGGGTTTTCCCAAGTGAGTAAATGGACAGTATGCTCCTATGGGAGTGTAAAACACTTTCCCAAAATGGAATAAATGCATGTAGTAAGCTAAGTAAACGCCAGCCAAAGAAAAATGTCAGTTTGGAACATTTTAAAAATTTGTTGGAAAGGTTGTTTTGGTGTTAAAAAACCTCAATTTGTTCATTTCAACCTCGATAATTAAAGATCTGGAAATAAAAAGAGCTTTAAGTCCTAATAATAATAATAATATATATTGTAACACATTATCTGGATCGTTCATTTTTAAGTATTCTTTTGCTTAGATTTTGTTATTTTTAGAGCTTTGAATTTCATAATTAAAAAAGTAAAAGAGATTTTCGAGCATTCTTAACATTTCTCCATGCCAAAACTCTCTTTTTCAACGAGTTTTTATTGACAACTTTATCTACCTTGAGCTAAACGCATCAAATATCCAAAACATACATATATTTTTGTATAGGAAAATTATACAATGAGACTTTTTACCTTTAATACAAGGTAGTCACAATTAATCTTGACCAGTTGATGTGAAATTGGATATCTGCATTTATTCTATTAATCAAGTTCAAAATTCAAAAGAAGTTTTCTCAAACTTAGTGTCACATCAAAGTTATTAGATTTCATATCGGAGGGTTTAAAGTATGGAAAAAGTTTATATAAGATTGCAACCTTAAAATGTAAAATTACAGATGCACCTCAAAAATCCATGGGAAAATTTTGTTTTAATGTTGAAAAGCCCTCTAATTGATCATCTTGACATCGCGATGTATGAACATGAAAAGAAAACGATGTGGAGTCCAAAAAATAGTGCATCTTGCAATAAATTATATAGATTGTCTATTTTTCAAGATTTTCTACTTGATTTTAACCATTTTCTGGAGTTTAAATTTTATAATTAGATATAAAAATAGATTTTCAGATAATCTTAAGAATTTTTTACACCCAAATTACATGTTATGATAAAATTTGGAGGAGCACCTTAATTAGATTGTTTAAGGTTGCAACCTTATAGAAAGCACACCCAATAAGTGATTGTGACCTCCATCGTCTAAAGGTAAATGGTCTCATTGTATACAATCCTTTCTACAATTTTTAATTATATTTCCAGTAAGTAAATTATTATATATAAAGTAAATGACTTCTTCATATGAAAAAGGCTGAATTAACCTCAAGGTAAGAGCAAAGGCCAACATGACTCACAAGTTTAGGTTAGGTTATTCCTCTTGTTTAATCTTATGAAGATGTGCCACTGCTTAAAAAGCCATATGCGGAAGAAAATTTTGGTAGAAGATATTTAAGTAGATATATATATACACAATGTATTATGTGATCATGGCGTGATGACCACATCATAACATACAAAATCCGGATCCCATCAAACCAGGTGAAGAAAAGCAACAAAGTCAGTTTTTGATGGTTGACAGTTTGAATCTAAAATTTGGAAGGTTCTTTTTCAATCTTGGGTGTCATTTTGCTTGCTTTTAGGAAAATAGAGTTTTTTTTTTTTCTTTTCGATGTTGGTCACTAGATTCTAGTGATTACAATCCAAATTTTGGGATTTAAAAATATTTCTAGCTTGATTTTTGCCAGTGGGAGCTAATAGACAATATGCTCCTGCAGGGCGCATGATATATTTTTGCATAAATGAATATCATGTGGACCATAGATGGTCGCTCCTTCATAGTTTATTTAAAAATACAACACATAATAGAAAAGAGAATACAAATTGAAAAAAATAAAAAATAAAAAAAAAATACACACATTCGGAAAGAAAACATACTTGATTATGTCCTTGTTGAAACAGTCTCACCGTTTGCCAAAACATCATATGACCACATAATCCTTCATCAAAATGAATAGCTTTATGTACTCAATAAATTAACAGGTAAATTACTATGTGCTCAATCTTTGGTAACATAATGATTCGAATGAGCACTTATTCATAACCCTTCCATTGCAAACTCTTATAGCTTTTGTACACACTACTTTAGAGCTTGCAGTAGTCCATTACGCCATAGGGGCTAAAGAGCTCATCATACCATCCCTTCTTTCTTTTAGGATTGTAGCCCATGTCCTTACATAGCTGGTCATTATACCATATATGGAGGACTCCGATACACGACCGCCAATAATATTTTCCGGCATACGATTTCATGTAGGCTTCCCACTTCTTCAGATCATCCTCCATCTCCTTTATTGAGGGTAAGCGAAAGCCACCGTCGAGAAAATGGCAGAGCCATTGGCTCCTCATCTCTGATGTGAACAAGTTTGATAGGCTCTCTGAGTATCCAATCACCGCCAATTGGGGTATCCGTGGATGGATGATTTCCCTGAGATGAGATCCTTCGGTTTTAGTTTTAAGAATTACATTTCTTAAATTTATTGGAAATGGAAATGTTGATGGAAAAGGGAAACTCTTCAGAATGGGATTTCATATGTTGAAATAAAGTGGTTAGAAAAGAACAATTTTAAATGCAGACTATAATTTGAATGGAATTCATGATTGAAATAGTAATAGATCAAATCATACAATGGACAAATCAAAATAGCCAAAAGATATTATACTCGAGCAAAAATATACTATCCGTTTACTCCCTTCGGTAAAACCTAACCTAGAATTAGTTTTTGGACCCCAAATTTTCAAGATGTAACATCGACCCATATATTAAATATCAAGAGATTTAAGGAGACCATCTAATTTTTAAAGGGTTATGTTAGGGTACCCATACATATAAATATTTTTTTTAGTGTACGAACACTCATTGCCCCTTATTTAATGCCTCACCCATTTGTTTTGATTTAATTTCAAAAAGCCCATCAAACGACACTAGGCATGAGTTAGAATGGTTGAAAACTCTGGTGTGTTTTGATAAATGGGTGAACAAAGTTGATATCTCAAGGGTTTCTGAAATCTGAATAAATCACTCTTTTTTTTTTTCGTGGTAAGCAAATACTTGTCAATGTCAAACCTGTAGAGTGGAAGAGTGTTTGTTTCCGATCGCATAATGTATTTCTGAAAGGTGGGGGATTGGAAAATGCCTTTGAGCTTCTGATCGCCATCATAGCCCGTGGCCAAGATCACCAAATCCATATCCAACGGCTCAGATTTATCATTGAGAATGAGGCCCTCCTTGCAAAAGCCCCACTTTGGGGCCTGTTTTAGTAAAATGCTACCTTCTTCTACCTTGTCATAGAAATCAGGAGGCAATGTACTGAGTTGGCATGATGATATCTGCAAAAGAAAGCTATGGTTTGGTACCATTCCATACTTCTTCAATGGCAGCTTCCATCTTAAATAGCTCTCCGCAAACTTGGATATCCCCCATCTCTGCAATAAAATACAGATTGTCCAGTCTCAGGCCCAAAGTTGCTAACTTTTAGAATGAAAGTCATTAATCTTTAGAACGATTTAGTCCTCCTTAAAGTGAGATTTGTTTAAACGACATAACGTTTGAACATTGAATTCCAGCAATCCTTAAAAACAGAGAAAAAATAAAACACAAAGAAATGAACAAACAATAAACCCAAGTTTGAATAAAAGGTAGAATTCTACATTCAATGGGAAGAAATGGAAGGCAGAATGAAAATATAGAAAAGCACCAAGTGTTAGACAGTTATAGAAATAAATATCAGCATCTGATAAGTAAAAGTTTTTCTTTTTATGAAGAAACTATTTGCTTTGGATTTAAAATTTACCACTGGAGAAAGAAGAGTGGCTAGAAGAGAAAGGAGAAACCCTTCCTGAGGCTTGTGCACTAATAACTCTGAGAAACGCGTGCAATAAAGATAAGCCAAGTGCACACCCCATGGCAAGTAATGAGGAACATTCCAATGAGGCGCCCTCAATATCACATTACATGGAATTTGCTTTCCTGAAGAAAAAACAAAAAAAAGAATCAACAAATAATTGAAGCCTTCATGCATGTCTTCCTTATCTAAAATGTAGTCTTAGTTACGGAACTAAAAACTTGAAAAATACTCGGGGTGGCAACGGGTCAGGTCTGGCTAGACCCGGGCCCGGACCCAAACTCGAATAGTATTTGGGTCCAAAATTTGAACATTCACCTAAGTAAATTCAATAGAAAAAATTTATTGAAATACAGTTAACCTACAATTGTCTTAGTTAATGACAACTTAATTAGGCACCTACAAGATGAGGCACCGTGGTTTATGATGTTCACAGAACTTAGATTTGACACCAATAAGCGATAAGATGACAGAAGATAGACTTAAGTGAGCTGGCCATGTACAGTACAGATCCAATACGACACTTGTTAGGAGGTGCGAGTTAGTTCATGTGGAAGGCTCAAAACAGGCAAACGTGTAGCCGACCCCAAATAATCCGGAAAAACTAACCTACAATTATTTAACATTTTAGTAATTTTCAACTATTCCAAACGTTCAACTCTGTGCATTTTGATGGTATTTTTAAGATTAAAATAAAAAACACATACAAAATATTAAATAGTTCGCCTCATAAGTGTATTTTAAGAAGTTTCTCAAATCGATATTCACCGTGCTTTATTGAGAATAGACTGCACTTGTCTCAATGATATACTCACCATTTACACGGGCACATTCAGCAGCTATGTCTAGGGCCGACTTCTGGAATCCGACAACGGCGACTCGCTTCCCCCGAACCGCATAGGCTGCTTCTGAGCTACTCAACTCAGAGTAATCCTTGGCATGCATAACTTCTCCCTTGAAAACTTGGGGACCATTGTTCTGAGGGAGCAGGGGCAACTTGGGAACATCTCCGAACCGTCCGATGCATAGGACCACAAACTCAACTTGATGCACCTGCTTTGCAAATATCATGCTCCAATCATGACATAGAAAAGTACATTGTGCTACAACATGAGTTTTGAAGTAGTTTATTAATCATATGTAAATAATCAATACTAAATGGCGAGTTATCGTATATCAAGGCATTAAAAATCACTAATCCGTTTCGGAACTGCTCGTATCAGCTCGAAACTAGCAAGAGATCTATCCAAGTTCCCGTGAAATCGCCCTCCTTATGAAAATAGCAGCTCTGCAATCTTATTTGCCTAGGTACTCTCCCATTATTTCACCAAATTTATTCAATTTTGTTACAAAGTTTTTGTAGGTCTTCAATGGCCATATATTTTTATTGAAATAAATGAATCGCATTGATTTAGTGCAGAAAACTAAGATTTGAGGCTTTGAAGTTTTTGAGTTCTAAACGATTATACAGATAATAATAATTGTTTGATATCCGGATTTTGAGATTCTGAAATCCTTACTTGATTTAAAGAATCAGTTGCAATGTTCTAATTGTTTGGATCTAAAATGGGTTTTATTTTTGAACTTTTGATTTATGATTTTTTATTTAAATAACTTGGTGTTTGTTTAAATTTCAAAAACAAATCTGGATTGAGTTCAATCATTCAATCTATTTATTTTAAAGTTTATTCAAATAAATCAGATTCAAGCTGTTGTATGAACAGCATTTTAAAAAAATATATTAAATGATTTAAAAATGTCAGTGTTTTGAATCTTTTGACTGATCTCATAGAGAATTTTCTCTTTCTAAAACTCTTGATCTTAGGGGTTTTCAATTGTTTAAACCCACTTTTTTTATATTGAGTTGTTTAAAACCCTAAAATCAGAAAATTTGGTTTCATGAAACCCCCCCTTAAATCATTTAAATGATTCAAAAAAATTTGAAACTCATTTTTCTGTTTTTTGAATTGTTTCAACCAATGGTTTAAAAAACAGATCGGTGAACCTGATCGGGCTTCCAAAAAACCGATCCGGATCGACGAATCGGCGATCCAGATCGGGAATCGGGTGAATCGGTCATAATAAAGCTTAAAAAAAATCCGAAAAAATTATTAAAATTCATTATAAATATTGTTTTTTAGGAATTCAATAAGAAATGAGGGTACTCCATTAAGAATTTTCATGTTTTTGAATGAATATGAGAATATTGATATGTTCTTTCCCTGCATGAACCGCCATTCAGCATTTAATTTACATCACACAAAAGGATAAATATATAATTATCATGGAATAAGTATATCAACATACATGGACTACAATAAAGCATAAAATTAGTAACATATGATCTAAAAATAAAATGATAGACGACGTTATTGTTCTTCTTGGTCACGCTGGTGCCATTGATTGAATTCGTTTAACAATTCATTGATTCGATCTAAAAACGAATCATCGATATTAGCAGACGTCTGACTATTCTCAAATCCCTAAGTGTTAGTGTTTTGTTGTGTTTCCAATCTAAAATCCCCGAAGATTGTCCATCCTTCATGCTCACCTGCACTGTCGTGCTCATCCTTACACTGTTGCTGTTGGGACTCGATATGTGAATAATATGGCTGGGATAGGGTGGCCTCAGAATCATCATCTCTCTCATTTTCTCTTTAAATAATATGGATTAAAAAAAATAATAACAAATTTTCAAAAAAAATCGATCATGGATTAAAAAAAAAAATCACAAATTTTCAAAAAATTCTATCATGGATTACAAAAAAAAATTCGATCATGGATTAAAAAAAAAAAATCACAAATTTTCAAAAAATGCTATCATGGATTACAAAAAAAAATTCGATCATGGATTACAAAAAAAAACAAACAAAAAAAAACAAAAAATTAAATCGTGGATTACAAAAAAAGAAAAAAAATAATTCGATCATGAATTACAAAAAATTCAATCATGGATTACAAAAAACTCTATCATGGGTTACAAAAAAAGCAAAAAACAAAAAATTTGATCATGGATTACAAAAAAAAAAACAAACATTTCGATCATGGATTACAAAAAAAAAACAAACATTTCGATCATGTATTACAAAACATTCGATCATGGATTACAAAAAATTCTATCATGGGTTACAAAAAAAAAAAAAAAACAAAAAATTTGATCATGGATTACAAGAAAAAAAAACAAACATTTCGATCATGGATTACAAAAAATTCGATCATGGATTACAAAAAATTCTATCATGGGTTACAAAAAAAAAAAAAAAAAAAAAAAATTCGATCATGGATTACAAAAAAAAAAAAAAAACAATTCGATCATGGATTACAAAAAAATCGATCAAGTATTACAAAAAAGTCTATCATGGATTACAAATTACAAAAAAAAAAAAAAAAAAAAACCGTACGGGACTCGCCGATTCACTGTTCGGACTCGCTGATTCCGTACAGTGAATCGGCGAGTCACTATACAGAATCGTTCGGTTCTCTCTAGAACCGGACGATTCCCGTTTTTTTTGCCGATTCGATCCGTCTATGGCGATTCCCGAGTCGAACCGGGCGAGTCCGGTTCGACTCGGCATTTTCTTAAACACTGGCTTCAACCCGTTTTAATAAAAAAAGTTTATATAAGGTTGCAATCTTAAATTGTAGAATTAAGGTGCACCTCAAAAATCCATCATAAAGGTTGTTTTAATGTTGGAAAACTCTCTTATCATCTCAACATCAAGATGTGTGAATATGAAAAGAAAAAAAGATTTCGAATCTCAAAAATAGTATATCGTGCAATACATTATCTGGACCGTCCATTTTCATGTTTTTCATGTGTTTATAGATCTACTTGATGTGAAATATTTTTGGAGTTTAAAATTATATAATTTGATATCAAAATAGATTTTCATGTCGTCTTCAGAATTTCTGACACCAAGATTATATTTATGATAAAATTTGGAGTCACGTCTTAATTTAATAGTTTAAAGTTGCAATGTTAAGTAAAACCTTATTAAATGGGACAAAGTGTGTACTCCGGTAGATGAAGGGGATATGAGACTACAAAAAATGCTTGCTATGAATAGTGCACTCTTGACAAAATGGTGGTGGAGTTGCGCAACAGATAGGAATCAATTATGGCGAAGGATCTTAAGTGAGAAATATGGTGAGGATATTGAACATGGGTTAGATGCAAAAGGTATAAGGAAGAAAAGTATTGCTTCTATTTGGAATGGTATTTTAGCCCATATATTATTCTTTTTTAATAATGTAAGAAACATTATAGGGAAAGAAAATAAGTTGAGATTTTGGCACGAGAAATGGTTAGGTGAAAGTCCTCTTAAGAATTTGTTTCCTCTTCTTTTTGCCAATATTAGTTAAAAAAGTAAAACAGTATATGATACAGTGGAGGGAAGTGGCTTCACATTAAGGTGGGATATCTGTTGTTCATATAGAAGAGTAAGTAATGAGGTTGTAAATAAATATACTCAATGTTTGGAGCTCCTAAGTCACTTCTATTATTGTCCTGAAATTGAAGATAGAGTGGTTTGGGAACCTATTAGCAGTGGTAATTTTTCATTTAGCTTAGCTTACAAACTGTTATATAATTATCATATTGGATGGATAAAGAGGCTGGAAAAATATGGAAGTGGCCTATCCCTTTGAAAGTAATAGCCTTTTTATGGCTATTGAAATTGAAGAAAGTTTTACCTGTTGACATGTTACAAAGGAAAGGTAAAATTATTGGCAATGTTTGTATAAATTGTAAACGTAATGAAGAAAATGTTGACCACCTATTATTAAACTGTAGTTTTGCAAAGGAGGTTTGAGCCTTGATTCTTATGGGTCTGGATTTGAATGGAGTGGGTTCAGTACAGGTAGATGATATATTTGAGGATTGCTTGATGATTGGATTGAGTAAAAAAGGTCGTATTAATATCTTGGGAGATTTGGAAAGAGAGGAACCAGCAGTGTTTTGAAGATAAAAAAAAAAACTGCTAAACATGTGGTTGAAAAAATTAGGAATGTAGTGGCTGATTGGCTTGGATTTAATAACCTTTGGTGGGGTGTTTCTCGGTTAGACCTTATGTATAATTTGAACATTATGATACAAGATTGTCTGCAAAAAATTATAAGAGTAGTATTGTGGAAATGTCGGGAAGTTGGATGGATTAAAGTAAAATTTGATGGCAGTTTTATAGACAATCCGGGTCCTACAGGTATCGATGGGATTATTAGGGGTAATAATGGTGAGATTTTGAAAAAATTTTATGGACCAATACAGACTACTACTGCAAATGAAGCAGAGTGTAAGGCTGCTTTGCAAGGTGTGAAATTAGGTAGTGAGTACCAAATGCCTACTAATATTGAAGGAGACTCTTTGAATGTAGTTAAATGGATGAAGGGTCAAACAGAATATCCTTGGAGTTTACATAATCTAATGTGTGAATTAATTGATTCTTGTAAAGATGAGGAATTTTTTTGTTGAACATGTGTATAGGGAGAATAATATGGAGTCTTTGCAAAAGCAGGGATTTATGAGTCGTCTTTAATAGTTCTCTAGTGGTGCTGTAAAAGTTTGTTTCTTTTGTTTTCTTTTTTTGGTTTGACTGTGTAATGGCCGGTTTCTTTTAATTAACTGTGCTTTGGTTGCAACCTTATTATACTATTTGAATGAATACTGTTATTGTTCCTCAAAAAAAAAATGCAACCTATTACAAACCAAAGCCTTTTAAAAATGGTGGTCCCAAGGCTCCAGAAATCGACCTACCAATCCCAAAATACGACTTGTGAGTGACCTCGAAGGTTTTTTTATCAATTCACAGGAGTAGCCCAAAGCCCTAAAATAAATGTCATGAAAATTTACTAAAACACGCTCCACAATTCACTTTTTTTATTATCCAGAAAACCCTTGAATCACACATCTCTCATTTTCTATTATTTTTTAAGCTCAGATTTTCCTACGGTTCAATTTCTATGAGCCTGTTTGGATTGGAATCAGCTACCGGCCGGTTATGGTTTCGGGCGGTTTTGGTAAACTGGGAATTTTAAAAAAAAGTAAAAAATTATATAAAATCCAAAAAATAAAGATTTTTCTTTGTAATGTATTTTTTTAATTTTTTATCATTTTGGCAAATATTTGAAAATTATTTTGGCCATTAATATTTATTTTTATATTTTTTCCATCTTTTTTTAAAATACCCCTGAACAAAAATCGATTCTTTAAAATCTTATTTTTATTAATTTTCAATTTTATTAGGTTGTGCTTTGTTTAATCACAGTTTAAATATATTTTATTAGATATTTTTGTATTCCTTTTAACACTTTTTTGGCCGTCGGAGATTTGCCCGATTAGACCAATCGAACAAACCAATTTAATCACTTTTAGCTCCATATCCGATTAATCATTCGGGTTCGGTTTTTCCTACCCTGGCTCAAACTCGCCCGAGTGGGAAGGGGTGGGGCACACAATATTAGGACCTTGACCGGCCAAAGCCCAAGTAAAACACTAGTCTAGGGTCCACTTAAGTCTTATCACTAGGTGTGTCTTGTTCTTCCCCAAGGGTCTTATCACTTTAGGGAAAGGCATAACAATTTTCAAATCTTCGACGGAGTTTGCTTTTGTTGTTTCTTTTCGGCCGACATATTAGGCCAATACAGGATAAGATATAGATGCTCTCGCTAGATCAATTGTACATTTGTTCTCTAGGGCCCAGCTTTAGCTATGAGTGTTTTTTAGGACCTCAAATTTTTGAAATGTAACTTCATCTAGTGATCTACTTTGAAAAAAAGGGGAAAATGCACTCAACATAAAATATCTAAATTTGGGGCAGTTAAATTTAGACGTTCAGTAACTCAAAAATCCTTTAAAAAAAAATATTGTAGATCTATGGAACTTCAATTTAAGAGGATCCTAAATTAATGCTTTTGAAAACTCCAAAAGATCCTCCTAATTTGCCTTTTTCCCGAAGGGAGCAAGTGTATAGTTTGCTCGCGCAAAGGCCTAGCCTAGTATACGCACCTTTGCTTGCCTTTTTCTCAACTATATGCTCCCCAAGGGTACATTTAACCCTGCGGTAAAACACTAGCTAGGGGGTTTTTCTAGGACTCGGGGTGACCTACAAAAATAACTTAACCATCATCGTGATAAAACTAAAAAAAAAAATCCAGTTCATACATTCCACGGAAAGTTGTTTCATGCGGGCGGGGACGGCATTTCTATATTTTTGGTCCTTCGAGGTATAAAAAATATATCTTAAATATGGATGCAAATAGGTGGTCCATCTAAAAACAATTGAAAAGTGTCCAAATTTTTTCTTAATAGATTTATTATTTTTAATTTTTAAAATTTACTTTTTTTTCATATTCATGATCTCCATGTTGGAGATTAAATGTCCTTAAAATTTTGGTCTAAAAATCCATCTCCAAAATAGATTTTTAGTCTAAAAATCCATCTCCAAAATAGATTTTTAAGAAGTGACTCATTTCTACGTATACTTATAAAAACCGTGCCCATATTTGAATGGGGTGAGAAAAATAACCTCTAGGATTCCACAAAGACCATCCTATTTTTTGAATAGTCAAATTGGGTGTCTAGATACTAAACCTCATAAGATCGATGCCCTAAACAATCAAATTAAGGAGCATATCAAAAATTCATTAGAAGATGATGTTTCAATGTTGAAAAACCCTCAAATTGATCATATTGACCTCGAGACTTACAGACGTGTAAAGAAATGGACTTTCAAATCTTAAATAATGCATCTTGTAATGCATTATCTATATCGTTAATTTTCAATAGTTTCAATGTTTATATATCTGCCCAATCTATACTATTTTTGAAGTTTTAAATTTTATAATTAGATATGAAAATAATATTTCAAGCCATTTGCTACAAAAAAAATCATCTTTTACTACCTGCTTTTGAAATGAAATCACCCAGCCACCTTTTGTAATCATTATCAAACATCATTTGGAAAGATACAATGTGATTGAATACCTCTGGCTAATCACATAGGTTGGAGCAGTGTAGGAAAAATTGAACCGAAATGGTTAACCGAACATGATGTTGGAAACGGTTCAACTGGCCTAACTGATAAGCCCGTTAAACCGACCTAATTGGACAAGTCCCGGATGGTAAAAAAGTGTTAAAAAATACAAAAAAAATCTAATAAAATATAAAAATTATACTTAAAACATGATTAAACAAAACACATCCAAATGAAGTTGAAAAGTAATGCAAAATAGATTTTAAAGAATCGATTTGTGCCCAATAATATTTTTTAAATTTCTCAAAAAATATGGAAAAATGTAAAAATAAGTATTAATAGCCAAAACAATTTCAAATCTTTGCAAAAATGATGAAAACACTTGAAAATGTATTACAAACAAAACCACTTATTTTTTGGGACTTTATATAAATTTTTTGATTTTTTTTTTAAAACCCCCAACCTTCACTAAAACCGGCCGAAACCATAACCGGCTAGTCACCAGTTCCGATCTAACCAGTTGATTAGAATTTGAACCGCCTGATTTTCACTAGGTTGAACATATAAGCTGGATGATGATCGAGGGACGTAAAGATGTAATCATAGAATTGACTCCCACCATCACCGTTTAACCCATTCATCAAACGGTGCGAACTCATGTTCACAATGTTATGATGACTATAACAAACACACCAACATTTAGAAATTTCATTAAATTCGTCTAACCCTTGCACCACAAATAGGGTGGCCATTATTTGATGAGACCAGCTCCCACCATCGCCGTCTAAACTATTGATTGGAAAGTAGTGGCATCAAAGTATCATGTGATGATCATATTTATGGCATTACATGCAGCCGTGAGAAAAAACAAACACTTAATATATGAAATACAAAAATGGGTGACGTTTGTGTAAGGTGCCCACCTTAAACAATTAAAGTAAGGCGTTGTCAAAAAAACAACTTTTTTGTGGAGAACTTTTACGATGGTCTCAAAATCCACTTTCACCCTCAATTATAAACTTCAAATTTAAAAGAAAGCACATATTGAGTAGGTCTATAAACATTTAACAATATTAAAAATAGGCGGTTCAATGCAAAAAATTTAAAAAATGGAAGTCCGTTGTTTAAATTTCATATCCAACATCTCAAAGTCAAAGTCAAAGCCAAGACCATAAATATGTAAGTTGTTAGGAACAATCTTTGTAACTAGTTTTTGAGGTGCGCTTCATTTCTATAGTATAATGTTGACAATAACTATAAAATATGGGTGCACAACTAAAATTAAATATTTTATTGAATACCCCTAACCCTCACCACACAAAAGAGGGCTAGGTTGGGACTCTAGGTGGGGCGCATGATGTAGCTCGCACAGGTTAGGTCGAGGTCCAATAGATCCAAATTCGACCAGGCTCCGGTCTTCCTTGACCTGCCTAAGTTAGATTGTGCAAAGAGGATAGGTGTGGTTCATATAGTGTTAACTTTAAACAATCAAATTAATGTACTTGAAAACGGTGCTGAAAACCCTTATTATAAAAGTCTATTTCCATTTTTAATTATAAAATTCAAAATTTCATGGCACAGATCCAACAGATTTATAAATATTTACCGATATTTAAAATGTTATACAAAATACAATATTTTTAAAACTTGAAATCGTTGATATGATCGATTAGAGGATTTTCTAACCCGGAACAGCCTTTTCGGATGGGTTTTGAGGAGCTCCTTACTTTTATGGTATAAAGTTAACGCGTTATATAAATATTTTTACACGTGGCCCATCAAACACACATGGCTTGGATTTGATAGACCTGGGCCTGTCTAACCCGGACCCGACCTGATCACATCGAACCAGCAATCACCCAAATAACGATGTTTAGGGATGTAAAGGGGGTCAGGCCCAACTGGACCAGATACAGATCCATAAGTGTATTGGATCCAAGTTTTAGACCTGGGCCCGACCTTTCAAGTCCAAAATTTGGACTCATACGCGGACCCAAGGTGCGGTCTGCGTGTCCCATCCGGCCATCTCTTGCCATATTCGCATAAATTTCTAAAAAAAAAGAAAGAAGAAAACCATCTGCACCATATTACAAACACCGCCAACCCTACAAATATCACCAAATAACTTACCTCTGTGGATCCAAAGTTGGTATCTTCAACAGTGATGTCCCATCTGCCTTTGGACCCAAAGGCCTCTCCATTCCCTCCCCAAAGCCCCCATGAAAGCTGATCTTCCTCTCTCGCCCCAACAAACTCCAACCCCAACACTTTGTTATTGAATCTCACTCTTTCTACCACCCCAAAGTGCTTGGCATAAGACTCTATATATTGCAAGACCTGATCATGGTTGGGGAACTCCTCTGTTACACTCTCTGGCCATGGAAAGTCTGAGAATTGATAGGCATCTTTAGGTGTCTGCAACTTTGTGGATTCTATGGTTTTAGTCCAAATCCCTCCTATTCTTCCTTTTGCTTCGAAAATTATCGGGTCGAAGCCCCTTTGCATCAGATGCTTGCATGCAATGAGCCCACTTGAGCCTGCTCCTACTATGCCCACCCTCTTCTCCATCTCTCTCTCTGCTTGAGCCTGTAATGGCCTCTCTCTCCTCGACTTATAAAGTGAACTCCCTCTCTCTCTCACTCCGTTTGTCTCCACTTTTGACGTTGACTCTTTGATCGTGTATACTTTTTGATCGTCTGGACTGTGTTTCCTCTGAAGAAGATTAACTCGAGAGAATTTTTTATCTGAAATTCTAGAAACTATCTCTGAATCATTATATTATTAGTTTTTTTTTGTGGAGAAAATTTAGATCTTTTAATTATCCTGTTGAAATTCGGTCTCAGTTGAGGTTTTTCTATAGAAACTATCTCTGAATCATTATATTATTAGTTTTTTTTTGTGGAGAAAATTTAGATCTTTTAATTATCCTGTTGAAATTCGGTCTCAGTTGAGGTTTTTCTATCGCGTTGAAAGTTGGTCCCGAGGGAATCTAGGACATGCTCCAGCGGGTGCACATAAACTCTTGGCTTTAAATATGGGGTCGGGCCAGCTGGTATTTCACGTTCATCAACATTTCGACGCGTGTTTCTGACGTGACGTCGTGATAGTTATAGATTAATCTATTTTATTGTTTTTATTTTTTTATTAATGGAAATAATAGATTAATCTATTTTTATCTGTATTACATTTTATATATAAAACACGATGCAGCAAGTGGCGCATAACAATTAAATGGCTCTGGCCCAGGTCGACCTTTATTAGTCGTGGCCCTGGTCCAGGTGGACAATTATTAGTTTTTCTTTATTTTTTTTGAATCTAGGGTATTAGTTAAAACTTGAATTTGGTGTTTTCTAAATCTAACATTTAGATATCACCTTCAAAATGTTAGATTCAATATATAGTTTTTTTAGTGTATAGGAAATGCGATTTGAATTTAAGACCAGTTAAAGAGGTGTAGTTTAGTCAAATGGAAGGCTTTAAAAAATCTAGGGAAGGCTCAAATAGGAACCGTCCGGTTAGATTGGAATCTGTCATTGGGTGATTTTGGTGATTTGGTCGGATATTTTAAAAATAAATTAAAAAATATCTCAAAAAATAAAGGTATTTTTTAATGTTTTTCATCATTTTAACAAAGATTGGAAAATATTTTGCCCATTAATACTTATTGGGTATAGTTTCTATAATGTTGCAACCTTAAACAATCCAATTAAAGCACACCCCGAAATTTACCATAACAAGTAATTTTGTTGTACAAATTATTAGGATTATGTCAAAATCTAGTTTCATATTTAATAATAAAATTTTAAACTCTAAAAATGGTTAAAATCAAGTAGATCTATAAACATATGCAAAATTTTGAATATTGACCGTCTAGATAATGTGTTGCAAGATGCACTATTTTTAGGATTTAAAATCTTTTTTTTTTTAATATAAATTAGAGGGTTTTTCAACATTAAAACAACCTGTTTCGATAGATTTTTTATGTGCGCCTGTAATTCTAGATTTTAAGGTTGCAACCTTAAATAAACTTTTTCCATACTTATTTTTACAATTTCCCATCTTTTTTTAAAAGATTCAAAAATATCCTTCGGTACAAATTGATTTTTTTATCCATTTTTCTGTAATTTTCAACTTCATTTGAATGCACTTTGTTTAATAATTCTTTAAATATAATTTTCATTTTTTAAAGATTTTTTTGCATTTGTTTTTTTTATTTTGACATGTTTTTGCTAGGACTTGCCATATTAGGCCGGCTTATAGGTTACTCAGTATAGGCATTACGCTAGTTTTATTTTTTACAAATAGATCAATAAGAACATGGATGGAAGCAGATAGGAAATGTAATTGATCACAGTTTAAATAAGAGTGTGACATTTGAAAGAGTGGAATAAACAACATGATTAAGATAGGTGACTCAAATAGTTGGAATAAGGTTCAGATGATGATAATGATGATGATGATGATGATGAGGTTATTCTATGAAAGGTTATACCCCGAAATTTAGAATGCTAAATTTAATCCTACATTGAGTTTTACTTGAGGAGTAAATAGATAATATGCTCCCTCATGAGTATAAAATCTTTTCGACTAATTAATGATACTTTTATGAGGTCTAAGTCTAAGCCTCCAATATTTTTAAGGGTTGATTTTGAATATTTTGGACATTGTCCTTTCCTCGTGCCAATAAGTAAAAGCTTTGCATAGAATTCTCCACAACATCTAAATTATTAAAATGGTGTGGAAGTTTTTAATCAACGACTAAGGAAAATTCAGGAAAGGCGCCGGGTCGTGGTGGTAGCACCCGGTTTTCAATCTTGTTGACACCACCTCCTTACTCTTTCAAAAACACTTAATTCCCTTTAATCTATTTGAAAAAAAACGATCCGGTTTTATGCGACCAAGCCTTCATATGTAGAAATGCAGCCGTCTTAATAAATCTATTTTTGAGATGGGTTTTGGACTTAACTTTTAAAGACATTTAATCTCTAACATGGAGATCATGAATATAAAAAAATAAATAAATTTTAAGAACTAAACATAGTTATAGAAAACAAATTTTCCATAAATCCTATAAACACTATATATAAGGGACAAATATTATCTCAAAAAAATATCTTTGACGGGCCTTAGAACAAAAAATAGTTGCTATTCTTCTTCGTTGTTTCTGATCAACTCTCAATTGCAATTGCAGAATTTGTTCTACAATGTTTGCCAATTTCACCCAAGCCCAACTTTTACACACAGAACGTGCGCTCTAAAGAGAATAAAAAAATTGCTTCCAATTTCACCCAAACCCAATTTTTACACACAGAAGCATGCGCTCAAAGGAGAATGAAAAAATTGCTTCCATCAGAGATGGCACACCTGGATCAACAAGGATGAGGTATTGTATTTGCACCAAATTTTGAGAGGAATCATAAAGTTGATTTTGAGAGGAATCATAAGGTTGAACTGTAGACAAACTATTTACATCTAGCACCATATTATACTCCCACATAAGCATGTTACATATGTACTCCCTCAGGCAGAGGAGCTTTCTTATGGAGATTTTTTTTTTCTTATCTAATTGTTTGGTATGCACTTAAGAGTCAGCAGATGATAACTTAAATAACAATAATAATAATAATAATAATAAGGGTAGATTTGGAGTTCTTCGATGATAACTTAAATAATAATAATCATAGTGGTAGATTTGGAGTTCTTCAATACTCGGGTATCACCCTCCAAAAATTAGATGGCCAGTATTCAATCTTGGGACCTTTTCTTCAGCATATACAATACGCAATATAAATTTTTTATTTTCAGGTTATTTTTGGATTGAAGAAGATACATCCCCAAAAGTTGGTCGTAAAACTACTTCTACCTTGGGTATTACCAAAGGAAGCAAATGGATGGATGTTGGCATAGGAGCATGAAACAATTTCTTTTTTTCTTTTTTTTTTGATGATTCAAGAGAATGAAATATTTTGGCCTTTACATGGGAATTTTACCAAAAAAAAAATTATTGGACAATGATATGAATGAAAACTTAGGTGTGCGGGACATATAATTTTTTTTTAATGTACAACTGTGGTAATCACTGAAAAAGAAAACAAAAAAAATTAAAGGGTGTTTGATTGCTCTAGCGAGCCAACCTCTCTCTCTCAAACCCAATTATGCCTATAATATTTTTTTGTTTTGTTTCTTTAACAATATAAAAATAAATACATATAAATTTTAAACATTTCTGATAATTTTTTGTGGCATTTTTTTAATCAAAATTATATATTTCAAGAAAAATCAGGGCACTAATCCACGGATTTAGTCCTAATAGGCCGGATTCGTTCTTTTGAACACTGGAACAAACTGATACATTGACAATAGATAAACAAACCACTGGGATATGCAGCTAATCCTCAAAACTTAAAAAAGAGATCTTTCCAAGTGAACTTCCCTCCGTAAAAGTGGTGGTGTTAGTTTCTTAAACTTCTTCTCTCTTTCTCTGTCTTCATTTTGTTTTAATCTCTCTAACTTTCTCTATCTTCAATTAATCTATCTATCTTTCTCTATCTTCACTGTGAAAGTTTTATTCAAGAGAATTAGGAATGTTGAAGATTTGATGTTTTCTACATGCTTTCTTGAACATAGTACTCAGACGGGCCCTCTTCGAGATTAGTTATTGGAGATGCGATGTTGAGTAACATGTTCAAGAAATCTGCGGAAAAACATGAAAACAATCATAGGAATGCATTGCATGTTTGAACATGAAGGCAATTTTATCATAATGTCAGCCACCGATAGTTTCCCAGATGATGATTTGAAGGTATTTAAGCACACTTCTTACAAACAAACTGCTTCAACGATACAGTATCCATATTTCCTGCTCTTTCCTTTGAAATCAATACTGAGTTTCACACATTGCAATTTATTGTTAGGGAAAAGTTTATGTCATGTAGAATTACAAATGCATCTAAAAAATCCATCAGAAAATGTTGTTTTAATGTTGAAGAACCCTCTAATTAATCATCTCAACATCAAGATGTATGAATATGGAAAAAAAAAAAAAAAAGATTTTGAGTCTCAGAAATAGTGCATCTTGCAACACATTATCTAGACCATCCATTTTCAAGATTTTCATATATTTATAGATCAACTTGATTTTAACCATTCTTGGAGTTTAAGATTATATACTTGGATGCAAAATTAGATTTTGAGACAATCCTCAGAATTTTTTACACCAAAATTGCATGTTATGATAAAATTTGGAGGCGCCTTAATTGGATTGTTTAAAGTTGCAATCTTATAGAAACCCCACCCTTTTGAGGCTCTAGAAGTTCTGCAGGGATGGGCAAAGCAGACAGGACGGCCCGCTCGAAACTCCTTTTCAAATTTTGCATTTGGCAAGGGTGAGGCCGACCCGCTAATAATGTGTTCCTTAATTTTTGTAACATTGGTGAATGATTTACTGAGGAATGAAATGGGGCCACTTTACTTTGTCATCATCGCATTCCCTTGTACGAAGATTGGATCAATTTGTTTAGCAGTTACAGGCACCTTTTGAATCACACAGAACCCACATATCAGAGATATATTGTCCGTATCGTTTTCATGGTTCCTGTATGTTAAGTATTCTTGACTCTCTCTCTCTTTCTTTCTCCCTAGTTTTACTCTTGAGAGAGAGTTTTCCTTAAGCACGTCTTATTGTAATACTTGTCTTTTCCTTATGTAAGTTCTGCTATTTGTGATTGGTTGTAGTATCAGATAGGTTTGATGGTATTCGTAGTATCTTTACTCTTCATATTCACAGTGCAAATTATAGAGCAAGTGGAAAAATTCCTGATTATTCTCTAGATAATGCCTATGGATGCCAATGAGCTTTCTTGCTTTCTTTCTTTCTTGATCTGTTTTTTTTGTTTTTTTTTGTAATATAGTACACCATACATATAGAATAAGCATCCATATTCATTACAATATCATTTTCTTGTTTACAATATCATTCGGAAGAACTTATGTATAGCACCTATAGGCGATAAGTAAATTTTAAGAGCTAAACATAATAATTTTAATAATAAAACATTTGGACCTTTAGTTTCTATTGGTTTTAGATGGAACGTATACTTGCGTCCACTTTTAAGATGGATGCTTTATACTTTTTTGACAGCATATGTAGTCATGCAGCAGCCAGTATGAAACAATTTTCTTTTGAAAAAATAAATAGGGGCTTGTTTTCCCCACTGAATTACCAAAAGAAGAAGAAGAAGAAAAAAAAAAAAAAACTAAAGAAATTGAAGGTTAAAATATCTCTTCATGTGATAGACAGATCCATTATACAAAACCCCCTCAAAAGGAATAGCTTCAACCGCGTGCTCAATCAATGGTAAATTAGTGATTCTAATGAGCACTTATTCGTAAACGCCCCTCCAAAATCCATAAACTCGTAGAGTCCTCCTCCATTGCTTACTCTTATAGCTTTTGTAATACACCGTCATTAGGATTGAGAATTTACTTCGTTTGGATCCTATTCAAATATGGGAGTGGATCGCAAATTTGCATCCTGATCCAAAATTTAAATCCAAATAGTAATTCAGATTAGATCTAGGTACATGTGGATCTGATCTAGATCCAACTTGATTTTTAAAATACTATATATTATTTTATGTATATATAGTTTATGAGAAATGATCTTATAAGACCCTCCTCCACCCATGTGTGTATTACCCAAAAGATCACCATTAAATTTAGTACAGATCTATAAAAAAATCAAGTCCCACATCCATGTGATAACTTTTTTGGAAATCCGTACCAAATTTAATGATGATCCTTTGAAGTCCTACACACATGGGTGGGGGAGGATCCTATAGGAGACTTATTCTGAATCCCACCTACAGTTTTAGATCTAAATCCCATATATAATTTTCGGATCCAAATCTTCGAATATTATTATTGGGTCGAAGCCCTTTTGCATTAGATGCTTGCATGCAATGACTACGCCCATCCTCTTTTTCATTTATCTCCTTGAGCCTGTAATAGCCTTTCTCTCTCCTTGACTTATAAAGGGCACTCCCCCCTCTTTATTTCTCTCTCTTACTGTGTTTGTTTCCACTTTGGGCGGCAGGAGTCATCCTTTGGGTGCGCATATCATTGTCTCATGAAATTATATTTAATACTTGCTCGTTTTGGAGTAGGGAAAGCTTTTTATGTTCTTTTTACGATATAGAAGTTCTATCCTCCCCCTTATCCAACCGTATATTTTTTAATGGAGAGTTAAGATTGTCTCAATCACAATTTCATGTCTCTACATTGTTTATTTTTAATTTTTTTTCTATAAACTATTTTGACACCAAATTTTTGACGTTCATTCCTCTATTAAACTCGCACTAACGAAAAATAAAAAAAATATTTTTAATAAAATAAAATAACCAAAATACCCTTAAAATTTTTAATAGGTATTTTGGTCACTATTTTTTGTCGAAAAAGTATTGTTAATATTTTTTATAGGTGCACCCCAATGAGAAGATGGCACGTACCAAATTTTATATTCAGAAAACTTATATTAAAAAAACTAAAAATAAAATATTTTAAGACATTGGATCTAAGATCAAATGGTAAGTGGCTCTCTTGATAAAAAATGGACGGCTGGATGGTAGGGGAAGGATAGAACTTCTATGTTGTAGGGGAAACATAGAAAGCTTTCCCTTTGGAGTAAGACCAATTTTTGGATGATTTTATTTAGATTTTGGGATAACCTCCAAATCACTTATATAAGAAAAACTTTGATTTTTTAGTTCTGATAATTAAATCTCACGTCCAAATATTGAATGGTGAGATTTGACTTTTAGTGAACTAAAAATTTTGATTTTTCGACATTAGCATTTTCAGACTCGGCCAAATTACTCGATCTCGCCCTATGGGCAAGGAGATTACTACTTGGGCGAGTACATTGTGTCAAGTAGGGGTGGCAATGGATCTGGACCCAACTAGGGACCCGCCAGGTAGACCCGCCACGGGTCTGGGTATGGGTCCAGCATTTAGACCAAGCGGGTGGGGTGTGGGTCCATCTTTAGGACCCCAAATAGACATGGGTCGGGTACGGGTTCCAATGGACCTGACCAGAAATTATTATAAGGGAATAAAAAAGACAACCTTAAGAATCATAAATCCAAAAGAGAAAGGAAGTGTCTTTCATCTGTGGGAAACCTTATCATTATTCAAAGGAATGCCAAAACCGAAAATGGCCTCAAAAACCTCAGAGCTTAGTTAACATGACCATTGAAGACAATTTGATAGCAATGATCATTGAAATTAATATGATCGATAGAGAAGAAGGCTGGTGGATAGATATTGGTGCTACCATCCATGTTACTAACAACTGATACCTCTTTAAGGCATATGAGCCGGTAGGAGAAGGGAATTCATTTCGATTGGGGACTTGGACAACTGATAAAATACTTGAAAAATGAACAACTGAATTGAAGTTCAGTTCAAAAAAATATAGACTTTGAAAAATGCGTACAATGTACTTGATATGATAAAAACTTGGTGGCAATATATCTATTGCAATAAAAAGAATTCAAAGTGGTCATTAGATCTGACAAGATTGTTATAATCAATAATAGTATTTTTGTAGGGAAGGGATGTCCTTCTAATTGAATGTCCACCTTAGATTTGATTAATTGAATAAAGAAGAGTTTCATTTATAGGCCAGTGAAATTTAGGTTGTAAAAAAGGAAAAATTGTTAAGAATTCTTTGCCTAGCTTTACGCTACTAAAATTTGGGTTTTTGCAGATAACTTGAGTATGCTGCTGCTGCTCTCTCTCTCTCTCTCTCTCTCTCTCTCTCTCTCTCTCTCTAACTTTAGGTTGCTGAAAATTGGGTTGTTTTGGGATGCGATGGATGGAGCGCTGTAATGTTGTTCAAAACATATTGGAGAAGGAATTTGCGCAGACCTATCCGGACAATGTAAGTGTGTATTTTCTGTCGATCAGCATCTTTACTTAATTGTATCCATGTTTGGTTGTGGATTAGGGTTTTGGGTGACATTTCTTTCGAAGTGGTCAAAGACATGATCGATAGTAAGCATTTTTTAGGATTTTAGTTGTCATAGTGATCTTGATCCTCTCTCACTCGTTCTCTAAGTGAACAATTCTAGTAGAAAATATAGCACTGAACGATGGAGAATTTGAGAGAAATCTAGAGAGGGATTGCTTTGGTGAGAAAATCGTAAGGAATCTATGGTGAGGTATTAGAGATGCCTTGTTCTTTAGTTACAGCTGATCAAGAGGTGTGGAATGAGGGCCTTTTGTTGGTCAAAAACTGTGTGGTGGGTTCTTTCTCGCCTCCTTCCAATGACATTTTTGGTCTTAGAGATTGGGCCAAAAGAGGGTGGCATCTCAACTATGTTCCGAAGGTAAATATCATTGGTAAGAATAAAGTAGTTTTCATGCTTCATTCTGAGGGGGACGTTTGTTGAGCTTTCCGTGCTAGATTACCCAAAGTTCGAAGTAAACTTCTTTCTTTGGATATGTGGAAACCCTCTGATCATTAGTCCTTTGCTCGGAGAGTTTGTACATGAGTGAGACTTTGGGGTATTCCTTTTAATGTGTGGAAACTGTATGTTATCAAGAGTTTGCTAATAGTTGTGGTGACTATTCTGATTTGGATTGGACGTCCTTTGTAGGGGCTAACCGACGCTTTGTCAGGGTTAAGGTTTGGATGGTATTGGGTCAGCCTCTACCGCTGTCTGTTCAGCTCCAGATAGAGAAGGATACTTTTGTTATTAAAGTGGTGGCTAATGATAGGTTGGTTCGGTCTTACCCTAGAAAGGAGGCGTTGCCTTCAGAGATCGTGGTGGAGCAATTGAAGATAGGGTTAGTGGTGAAAGTTGTGAAGTCAGGATTGAGCTGTAATGGTGGAGATGCTCAGCACAAGGAAACTACTCAAAATATGCATGTTGCTGGGAATCTCGATGGTCGTCACTGGAATCGAAACCGAAGGCAGCACTTCAAAAAGAAGAAGAAGAGCGGCAAGATTTTGAATTTGCCTATTCAAATTTGAAAAGCAAATGGGTGCCAGTTGGATTTTTTCCAGATGTTACTGCTGATTATTCTAGGGAGTCGCCATGCATTGAGACTATGGGTCCTAATGCTTCAGGAGTGGTACTTGCCTCGAGTTCACCTATCGCGGTAGCTGGTACCATTTCCAGGATGCTTGATGGACCGCTTCTTGGGGAGGAACCACCTAATGTTAAGGGTAAGGCGGTTCCCATGCAAAATTCAAATTTGAATATTATGAAAGCTCGCGGGTTCACCAATTCCAAATCTAAAGGTTGAACTACGATGTTGTTCTGCTAGATGGGATGGGTGGGGATACCATGGAAGGCGGCACCTCTTTGCACGTGGCACTTTCCCTGAGTCCCAAGGTAAATGTCCATGATGACCTGCCTTTGGAAAGTGATCGCGAGATTTTTGCAGTGGATTTTTTGCAACTGCATTTTTCCAAATTTAAAAAGGAAACTTGTTGGAAGCTAGTGGAGGAGAAAAGATTTTTGGTTGGAGTCTCATTTTTCTCTTTTTTGCAAAGAAAGGAGTGCTGCTGGATATGGTTCTCAAAGTCAGGGTTGTCGGGTGGTTTTTTTTACAAAAGAAAATTATTCCCTGCCTTATCGGTGTGTTGCCATTAAGGGTCAACCTCCCAAGGCTAGAGCGAGGTTTGATCCGCTTGTCATTGACTCACTTGCTGTGAAGGTAGTGGTTTCTGACGAAGAAGATTTGACTTTGGCTTTTGGAGATCAGAAGTTGCCTGCACAAATTGAGGGGGAGTAGGAAGAGGATGGTTCTTTTGACCCGAATACTACGTTGGTTTTTTCTAATGTTGTAGACCCTTTGAGAGTTATTCCCCATTTGGAGGTGTCCCCTCTGCGGGTTTTGGGGGGATCATCTATAACTGATGACTCTATATCAGAAGTTGAGGTTTTTTAGTCTAATTATATTGATGTCGACACTGAAGAACCGAAGGTTGAAGTTATGGTATTTGATATGGGTATGGATTTCAATATCCCCATTAAGGTGTTGTTTGATGAGGTGAAAGAGATTAAGAAGGCTAGATGGTCTGTGGATTCAGGGGCGGATATTGCTTAGAGCATTGTGGGGAGGTCTGAAAAAACCTCAATCGCCAGCAAAGCATCTAAGCATAAGAAGTTTTCTTCTTTGGAGTTGAGGTCTTCGGCTCTGCTGGAGGCCCGTGGTATCATCAAGAGCGCTGTGAAGCCGAAAGCGTCTTTGGGTAAGGAACCATAAATCATTGATCTCTTGGAGGTCTCATCTACTTCTCATGCTCAGACTCATCGGAGTTGTCGAATTTTGCTGCATTCATTGAAGCATTGATGTTAGAGGAGCTCTTTTCAGAGCAAGTCTTGATGGGTTAAGTTCCACGTCTAACTATCCTTGTTAATGCATATTCTCTCATGGAATGTTAGGGGTCTTGGTGACCCTAGGCATAAGAGAGATGTTTTAGTTTTGGTTTCCAAGTTTAAGCATTGGATTTTAATTCTTCAAGTAACCAAACTTCCTAGTCCTAGTATTTCTAGGGCTAGGGAGGTCTGGGGCTATTTCTTTTTGTGGTATTGATGTTGTTGGATAATATGGTGGCTTGTGGGTATTTTGGGACCCTCTTATTCTACAAAATTTTGAGACTGTTATTTGAGACAGGTTATTACTTTTTAGCTGTCATGGTCCTATCCCGACGTTCTCTTGGGGAATTATAAATGTTTATGGTCCTAATGACCCTGCTCTTAAAGAAAGTTTTGTCAATGATATGGATGGAGTAATTCAGCAATTTCATGTCCCTCTATGCATATGGGGGGGATTTTAATCTTATCAGGTGGCCAGAGGAATGTTTTACATGATCTTCTATTAATTCTTCAATAAGGTTGTTTAATATACTTATAGAAAGTAATTCTTTCTTTGATCTACCGATTGTTGGGGCTAAATTTATCTGGTCGAATAATAGTACCATTAGTCTTTCACTGTCGAAATTGGATAGATTTTTGGTATTTGCAAATTGGGTAGATGCCTTACCTCTTGTCTCTGTTAGAGCTGTTCCACGTCTATCTTCTGATCATATCCCTATTTTGTGATACACTAGCATGGAGAGAGGTGGGCCGAAGCCTTTTAGGCTAGATATTGGGTGGTTGGAAGATAAAGAAGTGGTATAAGTCATTAAAACCACCTGGCAGAACACAATTTCTATTGGTTCCTTGGATTTTCAATTGCACAAAAAATTGTTCAATATTAAACATAAGCTCATCATTTGGAAGAAAGAGAATAATTTCAATGTTCAGTCGAAAATCTATGAGGTCTTATATGAAATTGAAGCTTTGGATCAGCACGTTCAGTCTATAGGTGTGTTAACCGAGGAGTTGATGGGTGAAAGGAGTTCGAAGTTGAAATCTCTTCAAGATTTTCGTAGAGCTAAGGAGCTATATTAGAAGCAATGATCAAGGATAAAATGGTTAAAGGAGGGTGCTCTGAATACTAAGTATTTCATTCTATTGCGAGTGCGAGAAGAAAGCAAAAGGATATTTCTGGTTTGACTATTCCTAGTATTGAGTCAGATGATAGTGTGGCAATGGAAGTGGCTATTATTGACTATTTTAAGAAGGCTTTTTCGACGGAGGTGAAGTTCAATTCAAAACTAGAAATGGTACCTTTTAAAGTTTTGACAGTAGAGATGAGTTCTAATTTAGAGCGTAACATCTCTATGGAAGAATTAAAGGGGGCCGTTTTTGCTCTACCTGATGATAAGGCTCCAGGCCCATATGGTTTTCCTCTTTCTTTCTTCCATAGTTTTGGAACTCGATTAAGTCTGAATTATTAAAGATGGTTAGAGCTTTTATGACTAAGGGTGAGATATTCAAAGGGGTTAATGCCACTTATATAGCTATTATCCCCAAAAAATCAGTGATAGCAGAATTATCAGATATTAGGTTCATCGGTCTTCTGACCAGTCTTTATCAGATTGTGGCAAAAGTCTTGGCTGAAAGATTGAAATCAATCTTACCTTTTCTTATCTCTAACACTCAATCTACTTTCATTCAGAATCGTCAAATCACTTATAGTATTTTGGTGGCTCAAGAGTGTATTCATGATAGAGTGAAAAGTCAAATTCCTGGAGTCATTATTAAATTTGATATAGGAAAATCTTATGACAGAGTTGAATGGGGGGTGCTTATAGAATTTCTTAAGAATATGAGTTTTGGGGCTAAATGGAGGAATTGGATCCTTGGATATTTATCCTCTGCTCATTTTTTAATACTTTTTAAGAGAAGCCCGATTGGTTTCTTTAAGGCTTCCAGGGGTCTTCGCCAAGGGAACCCCATGTCACCATTCATTTTTTCAATCTATGCAGAATGTTTTACCTGATGATTCATAAAGTGGAAGGTTGTGGGAATTTCTCTGGTTTTAAAGTGGATGAGATGGTTCCAAGAGTTTCTCATTTTCAATATGCAGATGATGTATTTATTTTTTATGAAGCAGATGAGACGCAAGTGAAAAACATTGCTCGATTTTTAGATTGTTGTGAGGTGGCTTTGGGTTTGAATGTCAATTTCTATAAGACCTCAATGATAGATACTAACCAGTGTTTAAAAAAACGCCGAGTCGAACTGGACTCGCCAGGTTCGACTCGAGAATCACCATGGACGGTTCGAATCGGTGAAAAAAACGGGAATCGTCTGGTTCTAGAGAGAACCGGATGATTCTGCACAGTGACTCGCCGATTCACTGTACGGAATCGGCGAGTCCCGTACGAATTTTTTTTTTTTTTTTTTTTTTTTTTTTTGTTTGTGTAATCCATGATAGATTTTTTTGTAATCCTTGATCGATTTTTTTGTAATCCATTATTGAATTTTTTTTTTTTTTTTTTTTTTGTAATCCATGATCGAATTTTTTGTTTTTTTTTTTGTTTTTGTAACCCATGATAGAATTTTTTGTAATCCATGATCGAATTTTTTGTAATCCATGATCGAAATTTTTTTTTTTTTCTTGTAATCCATGATCAAATTTTTTGTTTTTTTTTTTTTTTTTTGTAACCCATGATAGAATTTTTTGTAATCCATGATCGAATGTTTTGTAATCCATGATCGAAATGTTTGTTTTTTTTTTGTAATCCATGATCGAAATGTTTGTTTTTTTTTTTGTAATCCATGATCAAATTTTTTGTTTTTTGTTTTTTTTGTAACCCATGATAGAGTTTTTTGTAATCCATGATTGAATTTTTTGTAATCCATGATCGAATTGTTTTTTTCTTTTTTTGTAATCCACGATTGAATTTTTTGTTTTTTTTTGTTCGTTTTTTTTTTGTAATCCATGATCGAATTTTATGTAATCCATAATCGAATTTTATGTAATCCATGATCGAATTTTTTGTAATCCATGATAGAATTTTTTGTAATCCATAATTGAATTTTTTGTAATCCATGATCGAAATGTTTGTTTTTTTTTCTTGTAATCCATGATCGAATTTTTTGTTTTTTTTTTTTTGTTTGTAACCCATGATAGAATTTTTTGTAATCCATGATTGAATTTTTTGTAATCCATGATCAATTTTTTTTTTTCTTTTTTTGTAATCCACGATGGAATTTTTTGTTTTTTTGTTTTGTAATCCATGATCGAATTTTATGTAATCCATGATCGAATTTTATGTAATCCATGATTGAATTTTTTGTAATCCATGATCGAATTTTTTGTAATCCATGATCGAATTTTTTGTAATCCATGATTGAATTTTTTGAAAATTTGTGATGTTTTTTTTTTAATCCATGATCGAATTTTTTTTTGTAATTCATTATAGAATTTTTTGAAAATTTGTGATTTTTTTTTTTAATCCATGATCGAATTTTTTTTTGTAATCCATGATAGAATTTTTTGAAAATTTGTGATTTTTTTTTTTAATCCATGATCGATTTTTTTGAAAATTTGTTAAAATTTTTTTTTAATCCATATTATTCAAAGAGAAAATGAGAGAGATGATGATTCTGAGGCCACCCTATCCTAGCCATATTATTCACATATCGAGTCCCAACAGCAACAATGTAGGGATGAGCACGATAGTGTAGGTGAGCATGAAGGATGAACAAGCTTCGGAGATTTTAGATTGGGAACACAACAAAACACTAACACTCAGAGATTTGGGAATAGTCAGACGCCTGCTAATATCAATGATTCGTTTTTAGGTCGAATCAATGAATTGTTAAACGAATTTAATCAATGGCACCAGCGTGACCAAGAAGAACAATAACGTCGTCTATCATTTTATTTTTAGATCATATGTTACTAATTTTATGCTTTATTGTAGTCCATGTATGTTGATATACTTATTCTATGATAATTCTATGTTTATCCTTTTGTGTGATGTAAATTAAATGCTGAATGGCGGTTCATGCAGGGAAAGTACATATCAATATTCGCATATTCATTCAAAAACATGAAAATTCTTAATGGAGTACCCTCATTTCTTATTGAATTCCTAAAAAACAATATTTATAATGAATTTTAATAATTTTTTCGGATTTTTTTTAAGCTTTATTTTGACCGATTCACCCGATTCCCGATCCGGATCGCCGATTCGCCGATCCGGATCGGTTTTTTGGGTGCCCGATCCGGGTCACCGATCCGTTTTTTAAACCATTGATACTAACTGTTCTCAAGCCTTGATTCAATATTTGGCAAATCTTTTGGGTTGCTTGGTGGGCTCTTTCCCCTTTACTTATCTGGGAACGCCAATCTAAAATTCTAAGCACTCTATAGCGGTTTGAGAAAAGGTATTAGAGAAAGTCCAAGTGAAGTTGGACCTTTGGAAACTGAAATACCTATCTATCGGTGGTAGGGTTACATTGCTAAGTTCTTGTTTAGCTAATTTACCAATCTACTTGATATCTCTTATTCAAATGTCAGCCTCAGTGATAAAGAAAATTGAAAAAATGATGCGTAATTTTCTATAGGGATCTTTTGAGGAATAAATGAAGTATCACTTACTTACGTCCGTGTTTGTAACCCGAAGAGTGAAGGTGGTAATAGGGGTAGCGAGTTCTTATCAAATGAATTCACAAACATTAGTGAGAATAATGAGATAATTTACCAAATTACTACTCTATATACCCCTCAACAAAATGGTTTAGCACAAAGGAAAAATAAAAAATTAATAGAAGATTATTTCTATATTAATAAATTCAGTTTGACCTTTTAATTTATGAGGGTGAAGCCTTACTTTCGACTTGTATAATAACAAATAGAACTCCATATAAGAAAGTTAATAAAATCTCATATGAGTTATGGGTCAAAAAAAAAACCTTCGTTACATTTTCTAATAGTGTGGGGATGTTAGCATATGTAACATTCTCTGAACTTAAACGAAATAAACTTGGGCCAAGAATTTCTAGATGCGGATATTCTTATAATAGTAAAGTGTATAGGTTCTTAGCACTTCGTTCAAATTTAATAATAGAATCTCGAGATGCATAATTCTTTGAGAAATCAACACATAAAATTGAACATGAAAATACTAATGCTCTATCAACTAGTGAAGAATAAAATGAAGATCAAAATACTTATATTGAAAAAGATGTCATAGAACCGGGAAGGAGTAAATGAGCAAGAGGTGATCTTAAATATAATTTTAGCCTACAATGTTTTATTTGTATAGTTGAAGCAAATCAAAATAATTAGTATACGACTAGATTGGAGAGGGGCCATTACCAGTAAAATAGAGTTTGTATTAAAACTGGAAAATTTGTGGGCCTACCACTTGGTTTATAGGGTATGAATAGATTTGTAAAAGAAAACATATTGTAGATGAGTCAATTAATTAAGTGTAAGACTTGATTGGTAACCAAAAGATTTAAACAAAAAAGAAAGCAAGGACTATGTTGATACATATGACCATGTGGCAAGGATATCTACTGTACGATTAGTTTAGCAATGGCATCTATTAATTATCTAGTTATTCACCAAATGGATATAAAAATGACATTCCTAAATGATGAATTAAATAAATTTTTTTGCATATAACAACTCAAAGGGTTTGTTGTGCACGATCATGAAACTAAAGTCAATAAATTGATAAAATCTCTTTTTGAACAAAAGCAGATACCAAAGTAATGGCACAAAAAATTTGACATTGTCACCATCATCATCATCAAAACCTAATTGGGGTCGGCTACACGAATCTTTGTTTGTTATTTTGTTTTATTAAAGGTCATACCCTCAGTGAGGCTATAAATACTCATATATTTTCTCTCTACTTTTAACCATGTCATTTGGGGCCTATCTCTTGCTCTGTTTTAGCATTTTACTTGAACTGACTCACACCTCTTAACAGATGTTGTACTAGATCTACGCTACACATGGTCAACCCATCTAAGTATACATTTTCTTATCTTATCACCTATTGGTACCACACCTGAATTCTCCTGAATGTATTCATTTCAAATCTATTCTTTCTTCTCTTACCATTCATCCATCTCAACATCTTCATCTCAACTACACTCATTCTATAGGTATATTGTTTCGACATCTTTATCTCAACTACACTCATTCTATGGGTATATTGTTTCTTGACCACCCAATAGTCTACTCATAAAGTAAAGTTGGTCTCACAATTGTTTGATGGAACTTGCCCTTCAGCTTCATTGATATGTGGTGATCACACAAAACTCCAATTCAACATCTCCACTTCTCTTACCTAGCTCTAATTCTATGTATGACATCTTTAATCTCTCAATTTTCTTAAATTATCGATCAAGATATCAAAGGTTTGCTCTTTTCGATATTAGTTGGTCGTCAATCTTAACTACTTCCTTGTCTATACTCCGATTATTATTAAACATACATTCCAAATACTGTCTTAGTCTAGCTAATTTTAAGACCTAAAGATTTTAGAGAAGAAATTTGATATTGTATTGATATCAAATAGTTTTAAAAGGAATAAGCCAGACAAATGGGTGTATAGTAAAGTAATTACTTTAGGTGTGTCAAATATATGCCTTTATGTAGATGACATATTAACTTTTGGCCTTAATCTGAAAATAATAGAGGAAACTAAAGGTTTCCTAACATCTAACTTTGATTTAAAGAACTTGGGAGAGGCTGGTGTGATACTAAGTATCAAAATAGTAAGAAAAGAAAAAAGAAATAGTATAGAGATAATCTCACTACATTGAGAAAATACTCCATAAGTTTGAGCATACTAACAGTAAGCCGGTCTCTACACCAATAGGACCTCATATAAAGTTAAAGAAAAATGACAGGAGATATATATCTCAAATAGAATATATAAATGTAATTGATAATTTAATGTATCCATTGAGCATCATGAGGTCTAATATTGCATATGCCATAGGTAAACTTAGTAGTCATACAAATTGCCCTGGTAGAGAGCATTGGGAAGCAATCTCTCGAGTGCCAAGATATTTGAATTGAACTATCAATTAAAGAATATATTATATCGGTTATCCCAAGGTGTTGGCAAGATAATAGTGATACAAATTGGAATATGGAAGTCTAAGATTCACTATTAACACCAGGATAGATATCTACTTTAGGTAGGGGAGTAGTATCATGGGGGTCAATTAGGTAAACTTGTGGTTCGCATTCTACAATGAAGTCAAAATTTATTGCTCTAGATTTCGCTTATGAAGAAGCATAATGGCATAAGAATATTTTATATGACCTACAAAAGCAGCCAAAACCGGTACATGCTATCTCAATATACTATGATAATCATGCTCCTATTGCAAGATTATGTAATGATGTATAGAATGAAAATCTAGACATATTGTATGTAGACATAACTTCATAAAAATGTTAATAAAAGATAAGAGTGTTAAGTCTAGAATATGTAAGTCGAATGAAAATTTGGCTGATCTTTTGACAAAAGGCCCTGCAAGGGATGACATTGGTAAAAAATTCAATAAGAATGGGGCTAAAGTATATAAAGTAATCATCTTTAGTAGGAGGATTTTTGTAACATCAAAATTCTAGGTTCAATTCGGCAATAATATATTGTATGTGTGATAGTTTGGTTATTGGACCGAAATTTTTTAAGTGCCCATTCTAAGCAAATCTATATGGTGGATAAGTCTAATAATGGCATGCTTGTAAGTAGGTTGAGTCAAGCTCTTAATGATGTCTATGGTTTTTTATAAGTCGGGGTGTTTTAAATACAAAGGCATTGTTTATAGACACATCTATATAAATGTGGAAGTAAAATCACTTCTTATAAGATGAGACTCGTCTCTAGAGCACTTATGAAATCCAGATATAAACATGAGGCCTAAAATGTGATGATAGCTAGAAACACCAGAGGTGAAAATTATTTGTGAGTTATACTACCAACCCGTTGAACAAATAATATGATTTAAAGCTATATGCTACTATGAAATTTGATAACCTTTATAGTATGCACTTTAAGTGAAAGTTCAAGTCGAAAGATACCTTCATGATATGTAAATAATATATGGTTTCCTATATTTTTCTTATGTTTTAAAAATAATGGAGGAAATGTTAGCATTTTTGTACTTAAAAAATGCCATATAGTATTTCAAAATACTATAGTTTCAAATGGTGTTTTCATAAGGATTTAATAGATACAGAGAGAGAGAAAGAGAATGAGAATGATCGGTTTTAGTCACACATTGAAGATAGTGGAGTTGGAGAGGCATTCTCATACATCATGTTCATAGAATAAAGGAGAGAGTTTGGTTTCTTGTACGGAGTACATGCACTCATGGGTGTGCATGTGCGAGGGCACAAGGGAAGTGAATAGACACTATTAATCACATCAAGAATCACTTCTAAGAGCCACTATACATTCCATAAATAGAGGTCAAACTCCCCATTTTAAACATACTTTTTACTAAGTCGATTCTCTCTCTCCACTTTCCTCTATTGTCTCTCTCTAGAAACTGTGCAACTTTCTCTTTCTACTTTGAGGCAACTTGGGTGTTGTGTACGCTTGCTTGCTTGCTTGCTTTGTGAAGTAATAAACGAGTTTCTATTATGATATTCTCTTTCTAGATATCTTAAGGACCGGTTTGTTCGGTCTTCTTTTTACGCACTATATTTTAACTATAAGGGGGCATAATACAGTCTTGATAAAAGCTTTTTTGTAGTATTTATATTTTACATGCTTGTTTGTCATGCACCAACATGTGCTTCTACAATGCCTGTACAAGCTGTAAATGCATCTGCATGCAAGCGTAGGGAAGCTAGCATTTGTGATCTTCTCCATGAAATCCGCTCATATCAAATTGCCAAGTGCCTTTTTAAATGTGTCCGGGCGGCAAGACTGCGGCCATGACGCGCCGTCTGTTTGTTACCGGATGGTATTTGTTTTCAAACAAATGTCAAAAATATGATGTGATTTGATGCCTATCAAAAGATCTTTGCCATCTGTTAAAAAATGTGGGCCTTGTGGCTGTTGTCATAGCCGCATGGAAATATTTCCCTTGTTCAGTAGTGAATGAACATATTGTGTAGTTTATATCAGGTGGCAACATTACATGTAGAAATGAGGTTGTGGTATCCAACATAGTCTGTTTTAGTTGGAAATTGTAGATTTCATACATATTTCAAAATAGTATCAAATTTAGAATTTTTTAAGACATTCAAATCTACACCATCCCGTTAAAATGAATAGTATATATTACTACAAACTTACTCATACAAATAAGATCGCAATTTTCTATGAATTTTTTCCAAATATAAATGGCTCTATTAGTATAATCCAGTTGTACCCTTGTACTATGGTAGGAAAAAGAAAAAGAGTAACATACTTGGGGTTTTTTTTTAGTGACTTTTGGTGGATTTATTTTACCTGAATTTTTTTAATTCCTATTTGATTCTTCTCACAAACAATTTTAAAAATTAAGTAGTGGAGACTTTAGAGATTTGGTCGTCCAACAAATGGACATTCCCCAATTGAACTATGATGTGAGATATTGAAGCATTTTCTTGAGCCTTCAAACAATCCTTGTAAGAATAATTTATCAAATTACACATGACTATTTTTTATCGAATTTCAAATATCTCATCGTTCTGTATCAAATTTCCAATAACCCATCAAATAAAAAATCAAAATGGGTTTTAAAATTTATCAAACTATACCAAATGTAAAATGTTTAACAGTTCAACTTTTAAATACATTTTAATACAACTACTGAAACGAATTGCTCTATATGAAGTGCTTATAGTGTACCCCAGGGGAGCATACTTCATAATTACTTCTTGGGGCAAAAGGCATAAAATTTTTAGCATGCGAAAAATATTTGGGCTCCTATTTAGAATGATCAGGTAATTAGTTTAAAAAACATTAATTGAGTTTGTAAAATCTAAGATCTGGCTATCGATAACTTCAGCGTTCTAAGTTCAATCAATCACATGAGTTTATACTCTCCCATGGAAGCATATTGTACATTCAATTCCTTCAGTAAAATCTTAAAAATATTTTTCGTATCCCATGTTTTAGGGTTATACTTTACTCAACCAAGCGACCAGCCTAAAAGAGATAAAAAATATACACATTCTATACATGCTTTAAGAAAATTATCATCATCATCATCCAAACCTTATCTCAATTAATTGGGGCATGCTAATAGGTTCAAAATTCATGACAACATGTGGCAAAGTTTTACTTTGGTTGCCTACCTTATATAACTCAGTGTAGCGTGTGGCAAAGTTTTATGCTGGCCAAGGTAAAAAGGAATAACTTTTAAAACGCAACCTAGTCTTCCAAAAATTTTACGTTGGCTACCTCCATAACCTAATAAATGACAAAGTTTTAAGGTCCTCACCCTTGTTAGCCTAATACATTTAAAAGGGAATAACATTCTAAAATTGAATAAAGGCCTTCCAATTTTTAGCCACTAAATTTTTTTCATGGCAATGGCAAGATCACACAAATAGTATATGATATATTGTACGCGGAAGCTCTAAACCCGATGGGTTTATTTTTGACAAATAAAGTACGAGAAATAAAAAATAAAACGCATACAACAAGAGCACAAATATTTACGTGGTTCACCCCAAAAATGCTATATACACGGGTACGACAAACTGAAATCCACTATTCCAATGAAAGTTACATCAAAGATTTTAGAACATAAAGTTACCTCTCTAATTTTGACAAAAAACCTAAGTCGGGCAAAATCCTTTTAAACTTACTCTCGCAAATGGTACCACTGTTGATATATCATCTCTATTCCATAACTAGACTAATGTCTTGGAAGAGAACTTTGAGAGCAAACAAGACTTTAACTCACTAAAAGGGAAACCACCCAAAATCTCTATGAAAATCGTTTTTTTTTAATAAACAAACCTTACGATCTTCGGGAGCCTACAAGAGGCACCATCACAATGTTTCTCTTCACAGGAAGTTCTATTCGCTACGAGAAAATTGTATCATATGCACAGGAGGCTCTGCCTCCCTCTTTTTAGAGGAACTACCATTCCTATATCGTGACCTAAATAGGGCACACAAGTTCCCTGCACTTTCATTTTATATATATATATATATATATATATATATATATAGAACTTCCTATAAATATTACACATATCTAAAAAACCAAGAGATGTATCTAATAATCCTTATCTTTTTGGATTTATATTTCTTTTAGAAAACTTATCAATATCAATATCAATCTTACATAATATGGGAATATATGAATCTCACATAATATGAGAATATATCAATTCCATATAATATGATAATATCTCAATCCTACATAATATAAGATTTTCTAATGTAGATGATTTTGGATAGCACCAAAACCAACATGATACACGTTCGATAAAGTGCTCAGAGGGCTAATCTCAAAAAACTAATTTGTGTAGAATACATAAATTTTGTGGCAAAGAGATGCAATAAAACCTATAGTGTGCAATATATTAGTAGCCAATTAGATGTAATGGCTGACAACAGTTTCAAAAATCAAAATCGGGCCTGAACCGGCCAAAGTAATTCAAAAGCATAAGAGAGACGGGGCGATTCCAGGATTTCTCAAAGAGAATCACTTTGCTCTCGATCTTGAGTGGATTCAGGCGATTTCAAGTCGGCTGATCACCCAACTGCAAGCGAAGTTTTGAATACAGGGGCATGAGAATTTGTGACCTCATGCGATACTAGTGAAGACATGACCATGGATTAGGAAACATGTATCAAATGTCCAATAATCAACTGGAGTACGGAAGAGTCCCTAATGATATTTAACAATCTTTTTCGCATTTTCAATTGGAAACTTTGTTGTTACACTGAACATTTGAACTGTAGCATTTTATGCATATGTTTGGGTTTAATTTCTATATGCACATTCATGACATACCAAAATGGATTATGAAATTTATTAAATTTGTTACGAAAGGAAGGTGATGAACTTGTTAAAAATCTCAGGTATTGATAAGTAATATTTTTTTACTGTAAATCGCAGAGAGCTAGAGCTTTTTTAAGACGACCGAGAACCGTTTCTTGTTTTTTTTGTGTTTTTCATGACCATAAAATCTTAATTTATTGAAAGATGGGAAGATGCCGTTCTCCAACGTTCGGCTTTTCTTCTTAAAATATATGAAAAGTTGTCCTCAATATATGAGAAACATGAGAATTTTCCACTATCAGAGTTTTCTCTTTTTAAAAAACTTTTTAAAGATAGATAAACGTGTCGCCATCTATAGAATAAAAATAATTATTTGTGATTTTTATCATGCAATAACCAACATATCTTTCCTTGTAATTCCCATAAATTGGACCTGTAAATTTACCCACATTATTTACCATATCTTACTAAATGAAATTGTACGGGATGCAATATTTGCTTTTCTATTCGATTTCCTTTAAACCTGACTCTCTTTTTAGTATTCACGAAATGCGCATGTTGCACATACGAGGTACAGCAGGATCTTTTTCAGTGGGGACCACCAAAACGATTCCTTTTCGTCGACGGCTAAGATTTCCCGTTGGCCATCGTTCTTCAAATCTGGACCGTTAATTCAAAACAAGGATTTCAAAAAGAAGAAGAGTAGTGCGGTAGGCGCCAACCGCTTTCCCGCGACCGAATTGCTCGTAACGTCGCTCTCTTAATAACACCACCACATTTTCCATATAACAATAATCTTCACCCTCGTTATCAAAGCTTTTTTCCCACTGATTTGATTTCGCTATACCACATCAATCAATGTGATATGATATAATGCTAACCTTTTAGTGGTTAGGTTTGTAGTGAGAAAAAAAGAGTGAAAAATATCAGAATAATTTTTACCTTCATCATAAAAGCTTTTTTCCGGCGAATTGGGTTCGGTTATGGTCTTTTATACCGCATCATTCGATGTGATATGATATTATGTCTAATTTTTTAGTGGTTAGGCTTGTAGTGGGAGAAAGAGAGTGGAAAGAGTTTAGAGGAGTGAGAACCTAAAGAGAAACCAAAGAGGAGTTTTTAAAGAAAGAAAACTCTAGATAGAAAGATTTAGAGAGGGGAGAATGTAGAGAGGGAAATGGACTGAAAAAAATGGTTGAGATTGAGAGGAGAGATTGAGGAAATAGTATATTATTTAATTTTGGTATAAAGAAATCACAATCAAGTTTAGCTATGGGATGTTCAATTTAATTTATTGAAATCTGTCACAACATTTGATAAACTTTATTTTGAACTTTGTGTTTAATAAATGGCATATCTTTAACAACTCGATTTCACTTCCAACGGTTGATAATAATTGTGATCTTTTTGTATTAAAAGTAAATACTTTCATCGTATACATTTCTTTGTACTATAGAAATAAAGTACACTTTTAAAAATCTAGTAGAAAAGAATGTCTTGAAGTTAGAAAGCTTTCCAATTAATAATCTAGATCTTGAGATAGTACGGATATTAGGAAAAAACAGAATTTCAAGTTTTAAAAATAATATATATTGTAACAAATTATCCAAACCGTCTATTTTTAATATTTTTTAAATATTTACAGATCTGGTTGATCGGTACTAGTTTTTAAAGTTTAAATTTCATAATTAAGATTGAATATAGATTTTTAAATCATGGTGAGATTTTCAATATCAGAACCACATCCCCATATTCGCCTTACTTGTATAATATAAGGCGG